>NC_060182.1:96077099-96314599 GCF_021184085.1 Oncorhynchus gorbuscha | reverse complement strand
TGTAGTCTGGTTCTATAGGTCTGAGGTACTGCTACTCCACCCAGTGTACTGTAGTCTGGTTCTATAGGTCTGAGGTACTGCTACTCCACCCAGTGTACTGTAGTCTGGTTCTATAGGTCTGAGGTACTGCTACTCCACCCAGTGTACTGTAGTCTGGTTCTACAGGTCTGAGGTACTAATGGATGTACTATCCCCTCTGGCCATCTGTTGAACCCAGCTTAACTCACTGAGCCCAGGGGGGACAGCCATGGGGGACAGTCACGGGGAAGACCTGTCACCCAGACAGATGTGTAGCTCACTGAGCCCAGGGGGGACAGTCACGGGGAAGACCTGTCACCCAGACAGATGTGTAGCTCACTGAGCCCAGGGGGGACAGCCATGGGGGACAGGCACGGGGAAGACCTGTCACCCAGACAGATGTGTAGCTCACTGAGCCCAGGGGGGACAGCCATGGGGGACGGGGAAGGTCACCCAGACAGATGTGGGAGCCCAGGGGGACCTGTCACCCAGACAGATGTGTAGCTCACTGAGCCCAGGGGGACAGCCAGGGGGACAGGCACGGGGAAGACCTGTCACCCAGACAGATGTGTAGCTCACTGAGCCCAGGGGGGACAGCCATGGGGTACAGGCACGGGGAAGACCTGTCACCCAGACAGATGTGTAGCTCACTGAGCCCAGGGGGGACAGCCATGGGGGACAGGCACGGGGAAGACCTGTCACCCAGACAGATGTGTAGCTCACTGAGCCCAGGGGGGACAGGCACGGGGGACAGGCACGGGGAAGACCTGTCACCCAGACAGATGGGTAGCTCACTGAGCCCAGGGGGGACAGCCATGGGGGACAAGCACGGGGAAGACCTGTCACCCAGACAGATGTGTAGCTCACTGAGCCCAGGGGGGACAGCCATGGGGGACAGGCACGGGGAAGACCTGTCACCCAGACAGATGTGTAGCTCACTGAGCCCAGGGGGACAGCCATGGGGGACAGGCACGGGAAGACCTGTCACCCAGACAGATGTGTAGCTCACTGAGCCCAGGGGGACAGCCATGGGGGACAGGCACGGGGAAGACCTGTCACCCAGACAGATGTGTAGCTCACTGAGCCCAGGGGGGACAGCCATGGGGGACAGGCACGGGGAAGACCTGTCACCCAGACAGACACACGTGTAGCCTCGCTACTTCCATCTCTCTCTGTAGTTTCCAGAGGAATTAAAGGGACCAGGAGTGTTGGGACAGAAAGGGTGACTCTGTCTAGGAGAGCTGCCCTGCCTCATTTGGGAGAGTTGGAACAGAAAGGGTGACTCTGTCTAGGAGAGCTGCCCTGCCTCTTTTGGGAGGGTGACTCTGTCTAGGGGAGCAGCCCTGCCTCTTTTTGGGAGGGTGACTCTGTCTAGGGGAGCAGCCCTGCCTCTTTTGGGAGGGTGACTCTGTCTAGGAGAGCTGCCCTGCCTCTTTTGGGAGGGTGACTCTGTCTAGGGGAGCAGCCCTGCTTCATTTGGGAGGGTGACTCTGTCTAGGGGAGCAGCCCTGCTTCATTTGGGAGGGTGACTCTGTCTAGGAGAGCTGCCCTGCTTCATTTGGGAGGGTGACTCTGTCTAGGGGAGCAGCCCTGCTTCATTTGGGAGGGTGACTCTGTCTAGGGGAGCAGCCCTGCTTCATTTGGGAGGGTGACTCTGTCTAGGAGAGCAGCCCTGCCTCTTTTTGGGAGGGTGACTCTGTCTAGGGGAGCTGCCCTGCTTCATTTGGGAGGGTGACTCTGTCTAGGGGAGCTGCCCTGCTTCATTTGGGAGGGTAACTCTGTCTAGGAGCGCAGCCCTGCCTCATTTGGGAGGGTAACTCTGACTAGGAGCGCAGCCCTGCCTCATTTGGGAGGCAGACTGCGAACCCTTGTTCTGAGAAGTGAAGACTATTCCGTGTGAGTAATTGCCAGGAAACTGAAGATCTCGTACAACACTTTGTACTACTCCTTTCGCAGAACAGCGCAAACTGGCTCTAACCAGAATAGAGAGAGGAGTGGGAGGCTCCGGTGCACAACTGAGCAAGAGGACAAGTACTTTATTGTCTAGTTTGAGAAACAGACGCCTCACAAGTCCTCAACTGGCAGCTTCATTAAATAGTACCCGCAAAACACCAGTCTCAACCTCAACAGTGAAGAGGCGACTCCGGGATGCTCTCGACCCGCTCCACTACAGCCCTGTCGATGTGAATGGTGGCGTGCCCTGCCCTCTGTTTCCTGCAGTCCACGATAATCTCCTTTTAACCTGCTGACGTTGATGCGGAGGTTCTCCTGGCACCACACTGCCAGGTCTCTGACCTCCTCCCTATAGACTGTCTCATCGTTGTCGGCGATCAGGCTTATCTCCAACAACATGTAATGATGGCGTTGGAGTCGTGCATGGCCAATCAGTCGTTGGTGAACAGGGAGTACAGGAGGGGACTAAGCACGTACCCCTGAGGGGCGCCCATGTTAAGGTTCAGCATGGCGGATGTGGTGTTGCCTACATTCACCACCTGGGGGCCGCCCGTCAGGAAGTCCAGGGTCCAGTTGCGATGGACAGAGAACACCACCGTGGTTTTTAAGAAGGCTCAGCAAAGGCTATTCTTCTTAACCTGTTAGGGACAGAGAACACCACGTGGTTTTTAAGAAGGCTATTCTTCTTAAGGTAGCTCCGATCCGGCGACAGTCGGCTAAGAAACGCTCCTTGTTTTTTTAAGTAGTGTTGTGGCTTAGTCCTGTTTTACATTGCAATCTGCTGGGGGGGTGTAACATCACGATGGAGGCTGCAAACAGGCTAAACAAAATGATCAAGAACGCTGGATCTACCATCGGCACCAAGCAGGACGAACTAGAGCCCGTGCTGGATAAATTGGTCCTCAAAGAGATTAGAATTATGGTGGCAAACACTAGCCAGCCCCTCCACAGTACCTGGAGCATCACAGTGATATATAACCACCACTAGTCACAGTGATATAACCACCACTAGTCACAGTGATATAACCACCACTAGTCACAGTGATATAACCACCACTAGTCACAGTGATATAACCACCACTAGCCACAGTGATATAACCACCACTAGCCACAGTGATATAACCACCACTAGTCACAGTGATATAACCACCACTAGTCACAGTGATACTAGTCACAGTGATATAACCACCACTAGTCACAGTACCTGGAGCATCACAGTGATATAACCACCACTAGTCACAGTGATATAATCACCACTAGTCACAGTGATATAACCACCACTAGTCACAGTGATATAACCACCACTAGTCACAGTGATATAACCACCACTAGTCACAGTGATATAACCACCACTAGTCACAGTGATATAACACACCACTAGTCACAGTGATATAACCACCACTAGTCACAGTGATATAACCACCACTAGTCACAGTGATCACAGTGATATCACAGTGATATAACCACCACTAGTCACAGTGATATAACCACCACTAGTCACAGATATACCACCACATCACAGTGATATAACCACCACTAGTCACAGTGATATAACCATCACTAGTCACAGTGATATAACCACCACTAGTCACAGTGATATAACCACCACTAGTCACAGTGATATAACCACCACTAGTCACAGTGATATAACCACCACTAGTCACAGTGATATAACCACCACTAGTCACAGTGATATAACCACCACTAGTCACAGTGATATAACCACCACTAGTCACAGTGATATAACCACCACTAGTCACAGTGATACTAGTCACAGTGATATAACCACCACTAGTCACAGTGATATAACCACCACTAGTCACAGTACCTGGAGCATCACAGTGATATAACCACCACTAGTCACAGTGATATAACCACCACTAGTCACAGTGATATAACCACCACTAGTCACAGTGATATAACCACCACTAGTCACAGTGATATAAACCACCACTAGTCACAGTGATATAACCACCACTAGTCACAGTGATATAACCACCACTAGTCACAGTGATATAACCACCACTAGTCACAGTGATATAACCACCACTAGTCACAGTGATATAACCACCAGTAGTCACAGTGATATAACCACCACTAGTCACAGTGATATAACCACCACTAGTCACAGTGATATAACCACCACTAGTCACAGTGATATAACCACCACTAGCCACAGTGATAACCACCACTAGTCACAGTGATATAACCACCACTAGTCACAGTGATATAACCACCACTAGTCACAGTGATACTAGTCACAGTGATATAACCACCACTAGTCACAGTGATATAACCACCACTAGTCACAGTGATATAACCACCACTAGTCACAGTGATATAACCACCACTAGTCACAGTGATATAACCACCCAGTCTAGTCACAGTGATATAACCACCACTAGTCACAGTGATATAACCACCACTAGCCACAGTGATATAACCACCACTAGTCACAGTGATATAACCACCACTAGTCACAGTGATATAACCACCACTAGTCACAGTGATACTAGTCACAGTGATATAACCACCACTAGTCACAGTGATATAACCACCACTAGTCACAGTGATATAACCACCACTAGTCACAGTGATATAACCACCACTAGTCACAGTGATATAACCACCACTAGTCAGTCACAGTGATATAACCACCACTAGTCACAGTGATATAACCACCACTAGTCACAGTGATATAACCACCACTAGTCACACCACTAGTCACAGTGATATAACCACCACTATCACAGTGATATAACCACCACTAGTCACAGTGATATAACCACCACTAGTCACAGTGATATAACCACCACTAGTCACAGTGATATAACCACCACTAGTCACAGTGATATAACCACCACTAGTCACAGTGATATAACCACCACTAGTCACAGTGATATAACCACCACTAGTCACAGTGATATAACCACCACTAGTCACAGTGATATAACCACCACTAGTCACAGTGATATAACCACCACTAGTCACAGTGATATAACCACCACTAGTCACAGTGATATAACCACCACTAGTCACAGTGATATAACCACCACTAGTCACAGCGATATAACCACCACTAGTCACACTAGTCACAGTGATATAACCACCACTAGTCACAGTGATACTAGTCACAGTGATATAACCACCACTAGCCACAGTGATATAACCACCACTAGTAACAGTGATATAACCACCACTAGTCACAGTGATATAACCACCACTAGTCACAGTGATATAACCACCACTAGTCACAGTGATATAACCACCACTAGTCACAGTGATATAACCACCACTAGCCACAGTGATATAACCACCACTAGCCACAGTGATATAACCACCACTAGTCACAGTGATATAACCACCACTAGTCACAGTGATATAACCACCACTAGTCACAGAGATATAACCACCACCACTAGTTACAGTGATATAACCACCAGTAGTCACAGTGATATAACCACCACTAGTCACAGTGCCTGGAGCATCACAGTGATATAACCACCACTAGTCACAGTGATATAACCACCACTAGTCACAGTGATATAACCACCACTAGTCACAGCGATATAACCACCACTAGTCACAGTACCACCACCACTAGCCACAGTGATATAACCACCACTAGTCACAGTGATATAACCACCACTAGTCACAGTGATATAACCACCAGTAGTCACAGTGATATAACCACCAGTAGTCACAGTGATATAACCACCACTAGTCACAGTGATATAACCACCACTAGCCACAGTGATATAACCACCACTAGCCACAGTGATATAACCACCACTAGTCACAGTGATATAACCACCACTAGTCACAGTGATATAACCACCACTAGTCACACTAGCATCACAGTGATATAACCACCACTAGTCACAGTGATATAACCACCACTAGTCACAGTGATATAACCACCACTAGTCACAGTGATATAACCACCACTAGTCACAGTGATATAACCACCACTAGTCACAGTGATATAACCACCACTAGTCACAGTGATATAACCACCACTAGTCACAGTGATATAACCACCACTAGTCACAGTGATATAACCACCACTAGTCACAGTGATATAACCACCACTAGTCACAGTGATATAACCACCACTAGTCACAGTGATATAACCACCACTAGTCACAGTGATATAACCACCACTAGTCACAGTGATATAACCACCACTAGTCACAGTGATATAACCACCGCTAGTCACAGTGATATAACCACCGCTAGTCACAGTGATATAACCACCGCTAGTCACAGTGATATAACCACCACTAGTCACAGTGATATAACCACCACTAGTCACAGTGATATAACCACCACTAGTCACAGTACCTGGAGCATCACAGTGATATAACCACCACTAGTCAGTGATATAACCACCACTAGTCAGTGATATAACCACCACTAGTCACAGTGATATAACCACCACTAGTCACAGTGATATAACCACCACTAGTCACAGTGATATAACCACCACTAGTCACAGTGATATAACCACCACTAGTCACAGTGATATAACCACCACTAGTCACAGTGATATAACCACCACTAGTCACAGTGATATAACCACCACTAGTCACAGTACCTGGAGCATCACAGTGATATAACCACCACTAGTCACAGTGATATAACCACCACTAGTCACAGTGATATAACCACCACTAGTCAGTGATATAACCACCACTAGTCAGTGATATAACCACCACTAGTCAGTGATATAACCACCACTAGTCACAGTGATATAACCACCGCTAGTCACAGTGATATAACCACCGCTAGTCACAGTGATATAACCACCACTAGTCACAGTGATATAACCACCACTAGTCACAGTGATATAACCACCACTAGTCACAGTGATATAACCACCACTAGTCACAGTACCTGGAGCATCACAGTGATATAACCACCACTCGCATCCGCTACAAGACCATGGTGCTTGCCTACGGAGCTGTGAGGGGAACGGCACCTCAGTACCTCCAGGCTCTGATCAGGCCCTACACCCAAACAAGGGCACTGCGTTCCTCCACCTCTGGCCTGCTCGCCTCCCTACCACTGAGGAAGTACAGCTCCCGCTCAGCCCAGTCAAAACTGTTCGCTGCCCTGGCCCCCCAATGGTGGAACAAACTCCCTCACGACGCCAGGACAGCGGAGTCAATCACCACCTTCCGGAGACACCTGAAACCCCACCTCTTTAAGGAATACCTAGGATAGGATAAGTAATCCCTCTCACCCCCCTCCCCCCCTAAGTTTTAGATGCACTATTGTTAAGTGACTGTCCCACTGGATGTCATAAGGTGAATGCACCAATTTGTAAGTCGCTCTGGATAAGAGCGTCTGCTAAATGACTTAAATGTAATGTAAATGTAGTCACAGTGATATAACCACCGCTAGTCACAGTGATATAACCCCCGCTAGTCACAGTGATATAACCACCACTAGCCACAGTGATATAACCACCACTAGTCACAGTGATATAACCACCACTAGTCACAGTGATATAACCCCCACTAGTCACAGTGATATAACCACCACTAGTCACAGTGATATAACCACCACTAGTCACAGTGATATAACCACCACTAGTCACAGTGATATAACCACCACTAGTCACAGTGATATAACCACCACTAGTCACAGTGATATAACCACCACTAGTCACAGTGATATAACCACCACTAGTCTCAGTGATATAACCACCACTAGTCAGTGAGATAACCACCACTAGTCACCTCCTCCACAGTACCTGGAGCATCACAGTGCGATGACAGATTTATTTTACTCAGGGCCAAAACAGAACATTTGCGCCGATCCTTCTTACCATGAGGCTTTTTAACACAAACACTTAGACACATCAATGTATATACAAAAAAACTGTGTGTACATGTTTTTTTTATGGTCTATTTACTGATATTGATTGTTGCAGTCACATTTCCCCTCCAGAGGGGATTAATGCAATACTAATCTAATCTATCTTTATATGATCCATGACCAGCATTTCAAAGCACTTCATGGCTACAGAGGTGAGTGCTACGGGGCCATAGTCACTTAGACAGGTTACCTTGGTGTTCTTGGGCACGGGGACTATGGTGGTCTGTTTGTTGGTATTACAGACTCGGACAGGGAGAGGTTGAAACATGACCGTGAAGACGCTTGCCAGCTGTCAGCACATGCTCTGAGTACGCGTGGGTCCTGGTAATCTGTTTTGTGAATATTAACCTGTTAAAGGTCTTACCCACATCGGTTATGGAGAGCGTGATCACACAGTCATCCGGGAACAGCTGGTGCTCTCATGCATGGTTCAGTGTTGCTTGCCTCGAAGCGAGTATAGAAGGCATTTAGTTCGTCTGGTAGGCTCGCGTCACTGTTCAGCTCGCGACTGGGTTCCCCTTTGTAATCCATGATAGTTTTCAAGCCCTGCCACATCTGACGAGCATCAGGTTGCAGTGGGATTTCTTATAAGTGTCAGACTTATTGTCCCGCTCCTTGAAAGCAGCAGCTCTAGCCTTTAGCTCAGTGTAGATGTTGCCTGTAATCCATGGCTTCTGGTTGGGATATGTACGGTCACTGTGGGTATGACTCGAGGCACTTATTAATGAGGCCAGTGACTGTGGTAAACCCAACGCCAATATGAATCCCAGATGATTCACCTACCAATATGATTCACCTTCCAATATGATTCACCTACCAATAGGATTCACCTTACTCCCCTCAAACTGGATCCCTCTATTCCTCCATCTATCACTTCACTCACTCATTCCTAATCAAGCTTCACTCCTCCAACCCCTCCTTCCCCCCATAAACAAAGGCATACACACCTGTCTTCCACCTACACACACACACACCTATACCCTCACCTGGACATTCTAAATGTAGCCATCGGTCATCGGTAACATTGTGCGTCCTTGTCCCCCCCCCCCACCCACCTTCTCCTGTACCAATCCCACAACAGGACAGGAAATTCTTCAAGGGCTTCTTTACTAAAGTAAGTTGTGCTTTTGTGTGTGAAGGCCAAGTGCCTGTCTCTTTCCTTGCCCTTAATATAACCCCCTCACTCTCTGATTATGGCTGACTGTACTACTGGGCCAGGCCACCAGGAACTGTCTGGGACCTCACCAACAAACTACCTGGAGATGAGAGTGTGTGTGTGTGTGTGTGTGTCTCACCAGCTCTTCTTCCATCAGAGAAGGATCAAGACGAGACCTGTGTGAATAAGTTGGCCTGTCCTGTGTGTACCGTCTCGGTGTGTTATTTAACTTCAGGAACTGGTTGGCCTCTGTTTCAGTTGCTTTGTTGTAGTCAACTTTCTTCCTCATTCCAGTCTGGGTACTCACAACACCTACTCATGACTTCCTCATTCCAGTCTGGGTACTCACAACACCTACTCATGACTTCCTCATTCCAGTCTGGGTACTCACAAAACCTACTCATGACTTCCTCATTCCAGTCTGGGTACTCACAAAACCTACTCATGACTTCCTCTCTCTTCCTCATTCCAGTCTGGGTACTCACAAAACCTACTCATGACTTCCTCATTCCAGTCTGGGTACTCACAAAACCTACTCATGACTTCCTCTCTCTTCCTCATTCCAGTCTGGGTACTCACAACACCTACTCATGACTTCCTCATTCCAGTCTGGGTACTCACAAAACCTACTCATGACTTCCTCTCTCTTCCTCATTCCAGTCTGGGTACTCACAACACAACACCTACTCATGACTCTCTCCTAACCTTCCTTTACAATGTTTGACTTTCAGTTGTTTTTCCTCTGTTTCCAGGTTGGGATTTGTGTTTGTGTGCGTGACATATGGGTGTCTCTCATCTCTGTAACTCTCCCGATTTCTTTCTCATCGGTTTGTCTCTTTCTCATCGGTTTGTCTCTTTCTCATCTGTTTGTCTCTTTCTCATCGGTTTGTCTCTTTCTCATCTGTTTCTGTCTCTTTCTCATCTGTTTCTGTCTCTTTCTCATCTCTGTTTCTGTCTCTTTCTCATCTCTGTTTCTGTCTCTTTCTCATCTCTGTTTCTGTCTCTTTCTCATCTCTGTTTCTGTCTCTTTCTCATCTCTGTTTCTGTCTCTTTCTCATCTCTGTTTCTGTCTCTTTCTCATCTCTGTTTCTGTCTCTTTCTCATCTGTTTCTGTCTCTTTCTCATGTCTGTTTCTGTCATCTCTCTGTGGCTGTCATCTCTGTGTGTCTTTTTGTCTGCAGGCAGGGAAGAAGGCAGTGAGAGCGGTGCTATGGGTCTCAGCAGACGGTCTCCGTGTAGTAGATGACAAAACTAAGGTAAGGGATCTCCTGCTATGCGGTCTGAACAGCTAGGTCACACACCCACGTGGCACAGACATAGTGTTTGATTGAAAATCTAATCTGTAGGCCATGCAATTGCGAGAGAAAACAGAGTGATGGCCTCTAATAAAAAGAGGAGGATCCCATCAGCTTTCTATAGGCCTACTTTATTTATTTCTCAACTTTCCTAATATTAAGCACATTGCTTCTCTTTACAATGGGAGTATAGCCTACCTGGCTGCCATGAAAATGAACCGCGGGAAAAGCGTCCTCCAGTCTCTATTTAAGTGCAAAGATGACATGTATTTTTCCCGCTGCCCCTGTCCCGCTGCCCCTGTTTCGAGACAGGCGCATGATAATGGTCCATTCTAAATCCCCCAAAAAATTCACACATAAATAATTTAGTGTATGTAAATACAAGATTAAGTCAAGAATAGTCTGATGGGTGACAATATTAGTAATATTATTCTTATTATATAATATTAGTAAGGCAAGAAGCAATGTATACCTTTTTTTGCAACTTTTTCTAATCATAGTTGCACATCTCATGTCGCCTGGCCTATATGTTTTGTATCACAACTGAAGTGGCCAAATAACGTCTTAAAATTAAGCACATTCATCTGCTTCACAACGGGGGTCGGAAAGTTTTCAGACCCCTTGACTTTTTCCAAATGTTGTTAAGTTACAGCCTTATTATCAAATTGACTAATTGTATTTTTCCTCATCAATCTACACACAGTACCCCATAATGACAAAGCAAAAACTATTTCGTTCGTGAATTTATAATAATAAAAACTGATTTACATAAGTATTCAGACCCTTTACTCAGTACTTTGTTGAAGGACCTTTGGCAGCGATTACAGACTCCAGTCTTCTTGGGTATGATGCTACAAACTTGTCACACCTGTATTTGGGAGTTTCTCCCATTCTTCTCTGCAGACCCTCTCAAGTTCTGTCAGGTTGGATGGGGAGTGTCGCTGCACAGCTATTTTCAGGTTTCTCCAGAGATGTTCGGTCGGGTTCAAGTCCAGGCTCTGGCTAGGTCACTCAAGGACATTCCGAGACTTGTTCCGAAGCCACTGCTGCGTTGTCTTGGCTGTGTGCTTAGGGTCGTTGTCCTGTTGGAAGGTGAACCTTCAACCCAGTCTGAGAACCTGCTCCAGAGCTCTCAGGACTTCATCAAGGATCTCTCTGTACTTTGTTCTGTTCATCTTTCCCTCGATCCTGACTAGTCTCTCAGTCCCTGCTGTTGAAAAATATCCCCACAGCATGATACTGCCACCACCTTGCTTCACAGTAGGGATTATGACAGGTTTCCTCCAGACGTGCCACTTTGCATTCAGGCCAAAGAGTTTAATATTGGTTTCATCAGACCAGAGAATCTTGTTTCTCATGGTCTGAGAGTCCTTTAGGTGCCTTTTGGCAAACTCCAAGTGGGCTGTCATGTGCCTTTTACTGAGGAGTTGTCACGCCCTGGTCATTATATTTTGTGTTTTTGGTATATGTTTGGGTAAGCCAGGGTGTGACATGGGTTTATATGTTGTGTTTTCGTATTGGGGTTTGTAGTAATTGGGATTGTGTATGATTAGGGGTGTGTCTAGTTAGGCTTGGCTGCCTGAGGCGATTCTCAATTGGAGTCAGCTGCTTATCGTTGTCTCTGATTGGGAACCGTATTTAGGTAGCCTGAGTTCGCGTTGTATTTTGTGGGTGTTTGTTCCTGTCTTAGTGTTGTAGTCACCAGATAGGCTGTAATAGGTTTCACGTTTCGTTTGTTGTTTTCATTTACAGTTATTTCATGTACCGCTATTATCTTCATTAAAGTCATGAGTAACCTACACGCTGCATTTCGGTCTGACTCTCTTCATACAACAGACAAACGACGTTACAGGAGTGGCTTCCGTTTGGCCACTCTACCATAAAGTCCTGATTGGTGGAGTGCTGCAGAGATGTTTGTCTTTCTGAAATGTTCTCCCATCTCCACAGAGGAACTTTGGAGCTCTGTCAGAGTGACCATGGGGGTTCTTGGTCACCTCCCTGACCAAGGCCCTTCTCTCCCGATTACTCAGTTTGGCCGGGCAGCCAACTCCGGTCAGCCAGCTATAAGAAGAGTCTTTGTGGTTCCAAACTTCTTCCACTTAAGAATGATTGAGGCCACTGTTTTCTTGGGGACCTTCGATGCTGCAGACATTTTTTGGTACCTTACCCCAGATCTGTGCCTCTACGCAACCCTGTCTCGGAGCTCTACGGACAATTCCTTCGACCTCATGGCTTTGTTTTTGCTCTGACATGCACTGTCACCTGGGTTTATAGCCCGGTGACCTTATAGACAGGTGTGTGCCTTTCCAAATCATGTCCAATCAATTGAATTTACCACAGGTGGACTCCAGTCAAGTTGTAGAAACATCAAGGATAATCAATGAAAACAGGATGCACCTCCTAGTCTCATAGCTCACTTTAGAGCCTCAAATCAAAGGGTCTGAATAATTCTGTTTTATTTTGAATACATCTATAAATCTATAAACCTTTATTATGGGTTATTGTGTGTAGATTGAGGATTTTTTTAAATTTCATTTTACAATAAGGCTGTAACGTTGGAAAAGGTCAAGGGGTCTGAATACTTTCCGAATGTTAGCGTGTTCAAGTTTGGGGAAGATAATTTTCACCATAAAAATGCACCTTTTTATAATAAAAGCATTAAATGCATAATTGCATTTGTGGTCACTTTTGAGAATGGAGTGTTTTCCTGCTATTGGAACATATGCACTTATACCCTACTTCCTTGTGCGCATTTCTGCGTTCATAATGTGAAGAAACAGTCAACTAGTTTATCAGCATTTTAACCTAAACGTTCTGAACCGTTGCGTCAGCTAGTGGTTTTATTAATTTATTTTTGTATTCTAGTGGTTGTATTAATTTGAGATCTATCGCATCCCACAACTGTCCCAGACTAATGTTTGGAATATGTATTTCTCGCACAGAATAGAATGGGTCAAGTTATGTACTATGGGGGATAGTAGATTGCCATAGGCTAGTGTTTTTGCTGTTCGTTAGGCCTACTCATCCAGTTGGCTGACGAAAAGTAAATGTGGACAGTTCTTCCAATAGCTTCAATATGCACCTCGGAATTGGATGAGGATGGGCACAGTTGCGTCCCTGATGTGTTTGTCTTCACTTGTAGCCTGTGAGAATGATCAGATTACGTGATTGAGAGCCGAGTGAGACGAGAGGTGCTTCGGAGCAGGCAGCACTCAGGTAGAAGGGTACAGTGACCACTGGCCCAGGAAAAGGCATGGATTTTTTTAGGGTGCATTACAGCCACACAAAGGGGATGCCGCCGGGAAATTTGCGGCATTATCAAGTGAAATACAGCCTGCGCAAAAAAAACAAAGCAGAGCTCACTTTCACGCGACTTTTTTCAAATCATAATTAGTCTCATCGTTGAGCCGCAGAATGCAAACATATAGCCCAATGGAAATTTGCGGCATTATCAAGTGCTTGTCAAATTATGAGTGAGAGACTGATGAAGTGTGTACAGCCTGCGCAAAAAAAACAAAGCAGAGCTCATGCGTTTCACGCGACTTTTTTCAAATCATAATTAGTCTCATCGTTGAGCCGTAGAATGTATTAAAAATCCAAACATATAGCCCAATGTCTATAGAACAACTAAAGTTACATGAATTAATAACTCTAAATGAAGCATATAGGAGTACCGAACCAATCAACACAGAATAGCCCCATGTGCACACTCCCTCAAATCATACTATAATATAAAATAATGCCACGGAATTCTAAGCAAATGTTGTCTGCTAAATGAACTAGTGTAGCCCACAGCCATATGGCACAGCCAGATCAGGCCCTAACATAAGGACAACTAAATGAACTAGTGACAGGACCTAACATGAGGACAGCCATGAGGACAGGACCTAACATGAGGACAGCCAGATAACATGAGGACAGGCCTAACAGGATAAGGACAGGACCTAACAAACAGACAACTAAATGAACTAGGACCCTAACATGAGGACAGGTAGCCTAACATGAGGACAGGACCCTAACATGAGGACAGGACCCTAACATGAGGACAGCCATTTGGACCCTAACACAGCCAGATCAGGACCTAACATGAGGACAGGACCTAACATGAGGACAGGACCTAACATGAGGACAGGACCTAACATGAGGACAGGACCTAACATGAGGACAGGACCTAACATGAGGACAGGACCTAACATGAGGACCCTAACATGAGGACCCTAACATGAGGACAGGATAAAGGACAGGACCCTAACATAAGGACAGGACCTAACATGAACAGGACCTAACATGAGGACAGGACCCTAACATAACATGAGGACAGGACCTAACATGAGGACAGGACCTAACATGAGGACAGGACCTAACATGAGGACAGGACCTAACATGAGGACAGGACCTAACATGAGGACAGGACCTAACATGAGGACAGGACCTAACATGAGGACAGGACCTAACATGAGGACAGGACCTAACATGAGGACAGGACCTAACATGAGGACAGGACCTAACATGAGGACAGGACCTAACATGAGGACAGGACCTAACATGAGGACAGGACCCTAACATGAGGACAGGACCCTAACATGAGGACAGGACCCTAACATGAGGACAGGACCCTAACATGAGGACAGGACCCTAACATGAGGACAGGACCCTAACATGAGGACAGGACCCTAACATGAGGACAGGACCCTAACATGAGGACAGGACCCTAACATGAGGACAGGACCCTAACATGAGGACAGGACCCTAACATGAGGACAGGACCCTAACATGAGGACAACTCAGAGTATGTTATTCTGTTCTTCTGAAATACTCTACATTTTCTTCATATCATGTTTCTTTAGACATTCGGGGCGGCAGGGTAGCCTAGTGGTTAGTGTGTTGGACTAGTTGGATTAGTAACCGGAGCTGACAAGGTACCAGTCTGTCGTTCTGCCCCTGAACCGGCAGTTAACCCACTGTTCCTAGGCCGTCATTGAAAATAAGAATTTGTTCTTAACTGACTTGCCTGGTTAAATAAAGGTAAAATAAAAATAAAGACCTGTCTAAAATAAATAATGGATTTATTGTGAGGTGTAGGATATATTATATGGATTTATTGTGATGGTGTAGGATATATTACATGGATTTATTGTGAAGGTGTAGACTATATTACATGGATTTATTGTGAAGGTGTAGGATATATTACATGGATTTATTGTGATGGTGTAGACTATATTACATGGATTTATTGTGATGGTGTAGACTATATTACATGGATTTATTGTGATGGTGTAGACTATATTACATGGATTTATTGTGAAGGTGTAGGATATATTACATGGATTTATTGTGAAGGTGTAGACTATATTACATGGATTTATTGTGAAGGTGTAGACTATATTACATGGATTTATTGTGAAGGTGTAGACTATATTACATGGATTTATTGTGAAGGTGTAGGATATATTACATGGATTTATTAAGACTTGTTAAAAATGTAGATGTTCCAAAGGTCTGGAAGCCATCAGATTCCAAATGTGTTTATGTTAATTAAAAGTTCTGGAAGCCAGGAGATTCTAAATGTGTTTATGTTAATTAAAAGTTCTGGAAGCCAGTAGATTCTAAATGTGTTGATGTTAATTCAAAGGTCAGGAAGCCAGGAGATTCTAAATGTGTTGATGTTAATTCAAAGGTCTGGAAGCCAGGAGATTCTAAATGTGTTTATGTTAAAGACTAAAATTCGTGACCGCCACAACGTGTTAAACCTCAGCCAGAGGAAATGCTTTGTGGAAGTTTGGCTTTCTCAAAAGAGGAAATTCTTTCACCCCCATTGACTTGCAAAAGTTTCACTTTAAAAAAAACAAAATAACTTATGGACTAGTAACGTTTTGGTCGACCCAAACGTTCCTCTTTTTTTGTAGCTGGTTATATACTCCAGTACACCTGCTATAGAAAAGTCATTGATGGACCATGAGCACGGCACGTTCCCTATTCAACTGTGGGATCTGCTGCCACCTGCTGGATGAAACCAATATTACACTGAGACTTATTGTGTCAAGCCAGAAGCATTAGGAAGTAACTAACACATCCTTAATTGTGTCCATACACCCTGCTGATACTTGTGTCCATACACCCTGCTGATACTTGTGTCCATACACCCTGCTGATACTTGTGTCCATACACCCTGCTGATACTTGTGTCCATACACCCTGCTGATACTTGTGTCCATACACCCTGCTGATACTTGTGTCCATACACCCTGCTGATACTTGTGTCCATACACCCTGCTGATACTTGTGTCCATACACCCTGCTGATACTTGTGTCCATACACCCTGCTGATACTTGTGTCATCACTCACATGTACTTTCAATGTAAAGGAACGTAGATAGGACATCTGGACAGGATGTGTTTGATCATGTTGTAATGACAGTCAGGGTAGTGTGTCCTCTCTGTAAAACCG
Source organism: Oncorhynchus gorbuscha (assembly GCF_021184085.1). Lineage (NCBI taxonomy): Eukaryota > Metazoa > Chordata > Actinopteri > Salmoniformes > Salmonidae > Oncorhynchus > Oncorhynchus gorbuscha. Next base: position 96,297,847 of record NC_060182.1, on the reverse strand, counting down.
GACGTTTCTTCACTAGGAACCAGACACAACGGAACCGTTGTTGCAATGGGGTGATGTTGTAATGGGGTGATGTTGTAATGGGATGATGTTGTAATGGGATGATGTTGTAATGGGATGATGTTGTAATGTGGTGATGGGATGATGTTGTAATGTGATGATGTTGTAATGTGGTGATGTTGTAATGGGATGATGTTGTAATGGGATGATGTTGTAATGGGATGATGTTGTAATGGGATGATGTTGTAATGGGATGATGTTGTAATGGGATGATGTTGTAATGGGATGATGTTGTAATGGGGTGATGTTGTAATGTGGTGATGGGATGATGTTGTAATGGGATGATGTTGTAATGGGATGATGTTGTAATGTGGTGATGGGATGATGTTGTAATGTGATGATGTTGGGATGTGGTGATGTTGGGATGTGGTGATGTTGTTGGGATGTGGTGATGTTGTAGTAATGTGGTGGTGATGTTGTAATGTGGTGATGTGGTGTTGTAGTGGTGATGTTGTAATGTGATAATGTTGTAATGATAATGTCTCTGTAGGACCTGATCCTAGACCAGACAATAGAGAAAGTATCGTTCTGCGCTCCAGACAGGAACTTTGAGAGAGCGTTCTCCTACATCTGTAGAGATGGAACGACGAGACGCTGGATCTGCCACTGCTTCATGGCTATCAAGGACTCGGTAAGACCCTAACCTGTTACTCTAACCTGTTAACCTCACCCCTAAACCAGACCCTAACCTGTTACCCTAACCCCTAAACTAGACCCTAACCTAACCCCTAAACCAGACCCTAACCTGTTACCCTAACCCCTGAACCAGACCCTAACCTGTTACCCTAACCCCTGAACCAGACCCTAACCTGTTACCCTAAACCCCTAAACCCCTAAACCAGACCCTAACCTGTTACTCTAACCTGTTAACCTCACCCCTAAACCAGACCCTAACCTGTTACCCTCACCCCTAAACCAGACCCTAACCTGTTACCCTCACCCCTAAACCAGACCCTCACCCCTAAACCAGACCCTAACCTGTTACCCTAACCCCTAAACTAGACCCTAACCTGTTACCCTAAACACCTAAACCCCTAAACCAGACCCTAACCTGTTACTCTAACCTGTTAACCTCACCCCTAAACCAGACCCTAACCTGTTACCCTAACCCCTAAACTAGACCCTAACCTAACCCCTAAACCAGATCCTAACCGGTTACCCTAACACCTAAACCAGACCCTAACCTGTTAACCTAACCCCTAAACCAGATCCTAACCGGTTACCCTAACACCTAAACCAGATCCTAACCGGTTACCCTAACACCTAAACCAGATCCTAACCTGTTACCCTCACCCCTAAACCAGACCCTAACCTGTTACCCTCACCCCTAAACCAGACCCTCACCCCTAAACCAGACCCTAACCTGTTACCCTAACCCCTAAACTAGACCCTAACCTGTTACCCTAAACCCCTACCTAAACCCCTAAACCAGACCCTAACCTGTTACTCTAACCTGTTACCCTCACCCCTAAACCAGACCCTCACCCCTAAACCAGACCCTAACCTGTTACCCTCACCCCTAAACCAGACCCTAACCTGTTACCCTCACCCCTAAACCAGGCCCTAACCTGTTACCCTCACCCCTAAACCAGGCCCTAACCTGTTACCCTAAACCAGACCCTAACCTGTTACCCTCACCCCTAAACCAGACCCTAACCTGTTACCCTCACCCCTAAACCAGACCCTAACCTGTTACCCTAACCCCTAAACCAGACCCTCACCCCTAACCCAGGCCCTAACCTGTTACCCTAACCCCTAAACCAGACCCTCACCCCCTAACCCAGGCCCTGACCTGTTACCCTAACCACAAAACCAGACCCTATCCTGTTATCCTAACCCCTAAACCAGACCCTCACCCCTAAACCAGAACCTAACCTGTTACGCTAACCCCTAAACCAGACCCTCACCCCTAAACCAGAACCTAACCTGTTACCCTAACCCTTAAACCAGACCCTAGCCTGTTACCCTAACCCCTAAATCAGACCTTAACCTGTTACCCTAAACCCCACCTCCTAACCCCTAAACCAGCCCATAACCCTTACCCTAAACCCCACCTCCTAACCCCTAACCCCTAAACCAGCCCATAACACTTACCCTAAACCCCACCCCTAACCCCTAAACCAGCCCATAACCCTTACCCTAAACCCCACCCCTAACCCCTAAACCAGCCCATAACCCTTACCCTAAACCCCACCCTAACCCCTAAACCAGCCCATAACCCTTATCCTAAACCCCAGCCCATAACCCTTACCCTAAACCCCACCCCTAACCCCTAAACCAGCCCATAACCCTTACCCTAAACCCCACCCCTAACCCCTAAACCAGCCCATAACCCTTACCCTAAACCCCACCCCTAACCCCTAAACCAGACCCTCACCCCTAAACCAGACCCTAACCTGTTACCCTAACCCCTAAACCAGACCCTCACCCCTAACCCAGGCCCTAACCTGTTACCCTAACACCTAAACCAGATCCTAACCTGTTACCCTAACCCCTAAACCAGACCCTCACCCCTAAACCAGACCCTAACCTGTTACCCTCACCCCTAAACCAGACCCTAACCTGTTACCCTCACCCCTAAACCAGACGCTAACCTGTTACCCTCACCCCTAAACCAGACGCTAACCTGTTACCCTCATCCCTAAACCAGACCCTAACCTGTTACCCTCACCCCTAAACCAGACCCTGACCTGTTACGCTCACCCTAAACCCGACCCTACCCTGTTACCCTCACCCCAAAACCAAACCCTAACCTGTTACCCTCACCCCTAAACCAGACCCTAACCTGTTACCCTAACCCCTAAACCAGACCCTCACCCCTAACCCAGGCCCTAACCTGTTAACCTAACCACAAAACCAGACCCTAACCCCTAAACCAGACCCTAACCTCTTACCCTAACCCCTAAACCAGACCCTAACCTGTTACCCTCACCCCTAAACCAGACCCTAACCTGTTACCCTAACACCTAAACCAGATCCTAACCTGTTACCCTAACCCCTAAACCAGACCCTCACCCCTAAACCAGACCCTAACCTGTTACCCTCACCCCTAAACCAGACACTAACCTGTTACCCTCACCCCTAAACCAGACGCTAACCTGTTACCCTCATCCCTAAACCAGACCCTAACCTGTTACCCTCACCCCTAAACCAGACCCTAACCTGTTACCCTCACCCCTAAACCAGACCCTAACCTGTTACCCTCACCCCTAAACCAGACCCTAACCTGTTACCCTCACCCCTAAACCAGACCCTAACCTGTTACCCTCACCCCTAAACCAGACCCTAACCTGTTACCCTCACCCCTAAACCAGACCCTAACCTGTTACCCTCACCCCTAAACCAGACCCTAACCTGTTACCCTAACCACAAAACCAGACCCTCACCCCTAAACCAGACCCTCACCCCAAAACCAGACCCTGACCTGTTACCCTAACCACAAAACCAGACCCTCACCCCTAAACCAGACCCTAACCTGTTACCCTAACCCCTAAACCAGACCCTCACCCCAAAACCAAACCCTAACCTGTTACCCTAACCCCTAAACCAGACCCTCGCCCCTAACCCCAGGCCCTAACCTGTTACCCTAACCCCTAAACCAGACCCTCTCCCCTAACCCAGGCCCTAACCTGTTACCCTAACCACAAAACCAGACCCTATCCTGTTATCCTAACCCCTAAACCAGACCCTCACCCCTAAACCAGAACCTAACCTGTTACGCTAACCCCTAAACCAGACCCTAACCTGTTACCCTAACCCCTAAACCAGACCCTGACCCCTAACCCCAGGCCCTAACCTGTTACCCTAACCCCTAAACCAGACCCTCTCCCCTAACCCAGGCCCTAACCTGTTACCCTCACCCCTAAACCAGAACCTAACCTGTTACCCTAACCCTTAAACCAGACCCTAGCCTGTTACCCTAAACCCCACCTCCTAACCCCTAAACCAGCCCATAACCCTTACCCTAAACCCCACCTCCTAACCCCTAAACCAGCCCATAACCCTTACCCTAAACCCCACCCCCTAACCCCTAAACCAGCCCATAACCCTTACCCTAAACCCCACCTCCTAACCCCAAAACCAGACCCTCACGCCTAACCCAGGCCCTAACCTGTTACCCTAACCACAAAACCAGACCCTAACCCCTAAACCAGACCCTAACCTCTTACCCTAACCCCTAAACCAGGCCCTAACCTGTTACCCTCACCCCTAAACCAGACCCTAACCTGTTACCCTAACACCTAAACCAGATCCTAACCTGTTACCCTAACCCCTAAACCAGACCCTCACCCCTAACCCAGGCCCTAACCTGTTACCCTCACCCCAAAACCAGACCCTAACCTGTTACCCTAACCCCTAAACCAGACCCTCACCCCTAACCCAGGCCCTAACCTGTTACCCTAACCACAAAACCAGACCCTAACCCCTAAACCAGACCCTAACCTCTTACCCTAACCCCTAAACCAGGCCCTAACCTGTTACCCTCACCCCTAAACCAGACCCTAACCTGTTACCCTAACACCTAAACCAGATCCTAACCTGTTACCCTAACCCCTAAACCAGACCCTCACCCCTAAACCAGACCCTAACCTGTTACCCTCACCCCTAAACCAGACCCTAACCTGTTACCCTCACCCCTAAACCAGACCCTAACCTGTTACCCTCACCCCTAAACCAGACCCTAACCTGTTACCCTCACCCCTAAACCAGACCCTAACCTGTTACCCTAACACCTAAACCAGATCCTAACCTGTTACCCTAACCCCTAAACCAGACCCTCACCCCTAAACCAGACCCTAACCTGTTACCCTCACCCCTAAACCAGACCCTAACCTGTTACCCTCACCCCAAAACCAGACCCTAACCTGTTACCCTAACCCCTAAACCAGACCCTCACCCCTAACCCAGGCCCTAACCTGTTACCCTCACCCCAAAACCAGACCCTAACCTGTTACCCTAACCCCTAAACCAGACCCTCACCCCTGACCCAGGCCCTAACCTGTTACCCTAACCACAAAACCAGACCCTAATCCTAAACCAGACCCTAACTTCTTACCCTAACCCCTAAACCAGGCCCTAACCTGTTACCCTCACCCCTAAACCAGACCCTAACCTGTTACCCTAACACCTAAACCAGATCCTAACCTGTTACCCTAACCCCTAAACCAGACCCTCACCCCTAAACCAGACCCTAACCTGTTACCCTCACCCCTAAACCAGACCCTAACCTGTTACCCTCACCCCTAAACCAGACCCTAACCTGTTACCCTCACCCCTAAACCAGACCCTAACCTGTTACCCTCACCCCTAAACCAGACCCTAACCTGTTACCCTCACCCCTAAACCAGACCCTAACCTGTTACCCTCACCCCAAAACCAGACCCTAACCTGTTACCCTCACCCCAAAACCAAACCCTAACCTGTTACCCTCACCCCTAAACCAGACCCTCGCCCCTAAACCAGGCCCTAACCTGTTACCCTCACCCCTAAACCAGACCCTAACCTGTTACCCTCACCCCTAAACCAGACCCTAACCTGTTACCCTCACCCCTAAACCAGACCCTAACCTGTTACCCTAACTACTAAACCAGACCCTAACCTGTTACCCTCACCCCTAAACCATACCCTAACCTGTTACCCTAACCCCTAAACCAGACCCTCTCCCCTAACCCAGGCCCTAACCTGTTACCCTAACCACAAAACCAGACCCTATCCTGTTATCCTAACCCCTAAACCAGACCCTCACCCCTAAACCAGAACCTAACCTGTTACGCTAACCCCTAAACCAGACCCTAACCTGTTACCCTAACCCCTAAACCAGACCCTCACCCCTAAACCAGAACCTAACCTGTTACCCTAACCCTTAAACCAGACCCTAGCCTGTTACCCTAACCCCTAAATCAGACCTTAACCTGTTACCCTAAACCCCACCTCCTAACCCCTAAACCAGCCCATAACCCTTACCCTAAACCCCACCTCCTAACCCCTAAACCAGCCCATGACCCTTACCCTAAACCCCACCTCCTAACCCCTAAACCAGCTCATAACCCTTACCCTAAACCTCACCTCCTAACCCCTAAACCAGCCCATAACCATTACCCTAAACCCCACCTCCTAACCCCTAACCCCGCCCATAACCCTTACCCTAAACCCCACCCCCTAACCCCGCCCATAACCCTTACCCTAAACCCCACCCCCTAACCCCTAAACCAGCCCATAACCCTTACCCTAAACCCCACCTCCTAACCCCTAAACCCCACCTCCTAACCCCTAAACCAGCCCATAACCCTTAACCTAACGGGGTGTTAACGTGGTGTTAAGGGAGAGCGTCTGAGCCACGCGGTGGGCTGTGCCTTCGCTGCCTGTCTGGAGAGGAAACAGAAGAGGGAGAAGGAGTGTGGTGTCACAGCAACCTTCGACGCCAACAGAACCACCTTCACCAGGGAGGGCTCGTTCCGAGTTACCACGGCGACGGAAGCCGCGGAGCGAGAAGAGGTCATGAGGCAGTTGCAGGACAAGAAAGGTGTGTGTGTGTGTGTGTGTGTGTGTGTGTGTGTGTGTGTGTGTGTGTGTGTGTGTGTGTGTGTGTGTGTGTGTGTGTGTGTGTGTGTGTGTGTGTGTGTGTGTGTGTGTGTGTGTGTGTGTGTGTGTGTGTGTGTGTGTGTGTACTTATCGTTGCCCAGCGTCTACATCGGGGGCAGGCAACTAGATTTCACTGTTGGAGCAGATGGTCAGGGAGCTGGAACATAATTCTATTAATTTGTACACTTCAAATAACAATAACTAAGCCAAAAAAAATGATTTTATTTGAAAATGTAAAAAAATGTACACCTTGACTACATTCAGACGTGATCACATATGTCTCTCTTTTTTTTCTTTCGTGGGGCTACTTAAACATATATTTTCTATTTTTCCCTCATTTTTAGCTGAATGCATGGGGATTTTTATTGTCTTTTTTGACCAAAAACTGAAATTAACTTTTGGGGCCTGTTGCCGACCCCTGGTCTACATGATGGATCTAATGTTGTCACCTTTACATTCCTCCTCTTCCCACAGCGGAGAGTGATGTTGCCGACCCCTGGTCTACCTGATGGATCTAATGTTGTCACCTTTACATTCCTCCTCTTCCCACAGCGGAGAGTGATGTTGCCGACCCCTGGTCTACCTGATGGATCTAATGTTGTCACCTTTACATTCCTCCTCTTCCCACAGCGGAGAGTGATGTTGCCGACCCCTGGTCTACCTGATGGATCTAATTTTGTCACCTTTACATTCCTCCTCTTCCCACAGCGGAGAGTGGTGTCAAGTCTGCAATGCCTCTCTCCTCGGGTCCCGGTGTGGGTGTGGTAAACCAGGCTGTGGCCCCTCTACCAGGGTCCCCCTCCTCCTCCCCTCCCCTGGGCATGGAGAGCACCCTGGGCCTCCAGGTTATCCCCCGCAGACACGCTCCAGTGGAGGCCCTGGCCAGACAGGGTTCCTTCAGAGGGTTCCCTGCCCTCAACAACAACTCCTCTCCCTTCAAACGGCAGCTGTCCCTCAGGATGAACGATCTTCCCTCTACCATGCAGAGGAAGTCTGACTTCCCCATGAAGAACACAGGTACTGCCCCTTTATATAGGCAGGTAGCCTCCAGGTTACTGCCTCCCATCAGACAGTCATTCCATTAATGTAAGAAATTCTGTCGTCAAATCAAATCAAACTTTATTAGTCACATGCGCCGAATACAACAAGTGTAGACCTTACCGTGAAACGCTTACTAACGAGTCCTTAACCAACAGTTCAAGAAGAGTTAAGAAAATATTTACCAAGTAGACTCAAATAAAAAATACAATTTTATTTGTCACATACACATGGTTATAATAAAAGTAATCATAAAAAGTAACACAATAACAATAACGAGGCTATATACAAGGGGTACCGGTACCGAGTCAATGTGCGGGCGATAGTTGAGGTCATCTGTACATGTAGGTGGGGGTGAAGTGACTATGCATAGATAATAAACAGCGAGTAGCAGCAGTGTACAAAATGGAGGGGGGGTCAGTGTAAATTGTCCGGGGGCCATTTGATTAATTGTTCAGCAGTTTTATGGCTTGGGGGTAGAAGATGTTGAGGAGCCTTTTGGTCATAGACTTGGTGTTCCGGTACTGCTTGCCGTGCGGTAGCAGAGAAAACAGTCTAACTTCGGTGAGTCTCTGACCCATTTTATGGTGTTTCCTCTGATACCGCCTATTATATAGGTCCTGGATGGCAGGAAGCTTGGCCCCAGTGATGTACTGGGCCGTTCGCACTATCCTCTGTAGTGCCTTACGGTCGGATGCCGAGCTGTTGCCATACCAGGCGGTGATGCAACCGGTCAGGATGCTCTCGATGGTGCAGCTGTTCAACTTTTTGAGGGTCTGGGGACCCATGCCAAATCTTTTCAGTCTCCTGAGGGTGAAAAGGTTTTGTCGTGCCCTTTTCACGACTGTCTTGTTGTGTTTGGACCATGACGGTTTGTTGGTGATGTGGACACTAAGGAACTTAACTCTCGACCCGCTCCACTACGGTCCCGTCGATGTTAATAGGGTCTTTTCCTGTAGTCCACGATCAGTTCCTTTGTCTTGCTGACATTGAGGGAAAGGTTCTTGTACTGGCACCAAACTGCCAGTTCTCTGACCACCTCCCTATAGGCCGTCTCATCATTGTCGGTGATCAGTCCTAGCACTGTTGTCGTCCGCAAACTTGATGATGGTGTTTGGAGTCTTGTTTGGCCACGCAGTCATGGTTGAACAAGGGAGTACAGCAGGGGACTAAGAGCACACCCCTGAGGGGCCTCAATGTTTGTTTAGGGTGTCTGGGAGGATGCTGTTGATGTGAGCCATGACCAGCCTTTCAAAGCACTTCATGGCTACCGACGTGAGTGCCACGGGGTGGTAATCATTTAAGGTTTCCTTCGCTTCCTTGGGCACTGGGGCTATGGTGGTCTGCTTGAAACGTGTAGGTGTTACAGACTCTTGACAGGTAGAAGTTGAAAATGTCAGTGAAGACACTTGAAATTTGGTCCATGCATGCTTTGAGTACACGTCCTAGTAATCTGTCTGGCCCTGCAGCTTTGTAAAGGTTGACCTTTTTAAAGGTTTTGTTCATATCGGCTACCGAGAGCGTTATCACACAGTCATCCAGAACAGCTGGTGCTCTCGTGAATGCTTCAGTGTTGCTTGCCTCGAAGCGAGCATAAAAGGTATTTAGCTCGTCTGGTAGCCTTGCATCACTGGGAAGCTCACGTCTGTGTTTCCTTTTGTAGTCCGTAATAGTTTTTCCTGCCACATCCGACAAGCATCAGAGCCGGTGTAGGAGGATTCAATCTTAATCCTGTATTGACGCTTTTCTTGTTTGATGGTTTGTCTGAGGGATTTGTTATAAGCGCCCGGATTAGTCTCCCGCTCCTTGAAAGCGGCAGCTCTAGCCTTTAGCTCAATGTGGATTTTTCCTGTAATCCATTGCTTCTGGTTGAGATATGTATGTACAGTCACTGTGGGGATGTCGTCGTTGATGCATTTACTGTTGCAGCCGATGACTGAGGTGGTATACTCTTCAATGTCATTGGATGAATCTCGGAACATATTCCAGTCTGTGCTAGTAAAACACAGTCTTGTCGTGTAGCGTAGCATCTGAGTCATCTGACCACTTCCATATGGACCGAGTCACTGGTACTTCCTGCTTTAGTTTTTGCCTTTAAGCAGGAATCAGGGGGATATAATTATGGTCAAATTTGCCAAATTGAGGGCGGGTGAGAGCTTTGTACGTATCTCTGTATGTGGAGTAAAGGTGGTCTAGGATTGATTTTTTTTTCTCTGGTTGAGCATGCTGGTAAAAATGTGGTAAAACTGATGAAGTTTCCCTGCATTAAAGTCCCCGGCTGCTAGGAGCGTTGGTTCTGGGTGAGCGTTTTCTTCTTTGCATATGGCCTAATAGAGCTGCTTGAGAGCGGTCTTAGTGCCAGCATCAGTCTGTGGCGGTAAATAGATGGCTACGAATAATACAGATGGGGACTCTCTTGGTAGATAGTGTGGTCTACAGCTTATCATGAGGTACTCTACCTCAGGTGATCAATACCTCGAGACTTCTTTAATATTAGACATCGCACACCAGCTGTTATTGACAAATAGACCCACACCCCCACCCCTCGTCTTACCAGAGGTAGCGTCTCTGTTCTGCCGGTGTATGGAAAATCTAGCTAGCTCTATATTGTCCGTATCGTCGTTCAACCACATCTCGGTGAAACATAAGATGTTACCGTTTTTGACGTCTCGTTGGTAGGATAATCTTAATCTAGGTCATCAATTTGTATTTTCCAGTGATTGCACGTTAGCAAGAAGAACAGATGGCAATGGGAGTTTACTCGCTCGGATTCTCAGCAGGCTACCCGATCTGCGTTCCCTTATTTCCTGCATCTTTTATTCAGGCAAAAGGCGTGGATCAGGGCCTGTTCCAGTCAAACCCGTTTAAGGAAAAACCTTTCTTCCAATCCGCTGTGAGTAATCGCTGTTCTCATGTCCAGAAGTTAATTTCGGTCATAAGAGAAGGTAGCAGCAACATTATGTACACAATAAGTTACACAAAATGAAGAAAAAAAACGGAACGAAATTGGTTGGTAGATTGTAAACCGTCAGCCATGTTCTTCGGCGCCATCTTGTTCATGATGTCATCCCACATTTTTTTAGTGGGTATGTGTCCAACGCTTAAACGTTCCCCTTCTGCTACTATTTCTGTCAAGTCTACGCATACAACCACACACGCCGACATCGCGTTTTGGTACACCAGACAAACATTAATTTCCAATGGGAACGCTGCATTTACCTTGCAGCATTCCATTGGAAAGTAATGTTTGTCTGGTGTACCAAAACGCGATGTCGGCGGTGTGATCGAGACGTTAGAGCACTTGGCCTTTAACCAAAAGGTTGCTGGTTTGAATCCCGGAGCCTACGGGGCTGGAGTGGGCAAGGAACTTAACTTTTAATTGCTCCAGTGAAGGCCATGATAAGTGTCTCAGGCATTTGGGGTGTGCAACAAAACACACTAATTAACCAGCTAAACATTGAAATACAGTCTGGATGAAATGCCAACAACCCTAGTATGTTTAAAATACGGTCAGGTAAAAGACGGGTCAGGTAAAAGACGGGTCAGGTAAAAGACGGGTCAGGTAAAAGACGGGTCAGGTAAAAGACGGGTCAGGTAAAAGACGGGTCAGGTAAAAGACGGGTCAGGTAAAAGACGGGTCAGGTAAAAGACGGGTCAGGTAAAAGACTGAGGTCAAATTTTGAAATGTTATTTTCTTGTGTTCCAGTCCCGGAGATGGAGGGAGAGGGGGACAGCATCAGCTCGTTGTGTACCCAGATCGCCTCAGCATTCAGTGGGCCTCCTGAAGACCCCTTCTCCCAGGCCCCCATGCCCCGACCAGCTTCCTCCCCACAGTCACCTGTAGCGCCCCCAGGGGCTCAGCCAGGTAACTACACTGACAGATTCAACTGTTGCTACGCAAAATTACACTACTACTGTGTGTGTGTGCTGGTGACACTCGGTCGGTGTGTGACACTCGGTCTGTGTGTGCTGGTGACACTCGGTCGGTGTGTGACACTCGGTCGATGTGTGACACTCGGTCTGTGTGACACTCGGTCGATGTGTGACACTCGGTCTGTGTGTGTGTGCTGGTGACACTCGGTCTGTGTGTGTGTGCTGGTGACACTCGGTCGGTGTGTGACACTCGGTCTGTGTGTGTGTGCTGGTGACACTCGGTCGGTGTGTGACACTCGGTCGATGTGTGACACTCGGTCTGTGTGTGTGTGCTGGTGACACTCGGTCTGTGTGTGTGTGCTGGTGACACTCGGTCGGTGTGTGACACTCGGTCGGTGTGTGACACTCGGTCTGTGTGTGTGTGCTGGTGACACTCGGTCTGTGTGTGCTGGTGACACTCGGTCGGTGTGTGACACTCGGTCTGTGTGTGCTGGTCTGTCTGTGTGTGTGTGCTGGTGACACTCGGTCTGTGTGTGCTGGTGACACTCGGTCGGTGTGTGACACTCGGTCTGTGTGTGCTGGTGACACTCGGTCGGTGTGTGACACTCGGTCGGTGTGTGACACTCGGTCTGTGTGTGCTGGTGACACTCGGTCGGTGTGTGACACTCGGTCGGTGTGTGACACTCGGTCTGTGGTGTGTGACACTCGGTCGGTGTGTGACACTCGGTCTGTGTGTGCTGGTGACACTCGGTCGGTGTGTGACACTGTCTGTGTGTGCTGGTGACTCTCGGTCGGTGTGTGCTGGTGACACTCGGTCGGTGTGTGACACTCGGTCGGTGTGTGACACTCGGTCTGTGTGTGTGTGCTGGTGACTCTCGGTCGGTGTGTGCTGGTGACACTCGGTCGGTGTGTGACACTCGGTCGGTGTGTGACACTCGGTCGGTGTGTGACACTCGGTCGGTGTGTGTTAATATCCATCCGTAAGTGTCAGCGTCCTATTGAAGGAACCATGATGCAGAAATCACACCATTTTCATGTTGCTAAAATCTCAGTTTCTGGCAAAACAAGCAATGTGTAGAGAATCATTATGTAATCTAAACCTGCTGTGAAATATATTTTCAATAACCAGAAATATTTTATTTTTGTACAAAACTGAATGTAAAAGAAACAAACCGTGGTGGTATAGACGTCCCATCTAATACCACCACGTCTACCTGTCCCATCTAATACCACCACGTCTACCTGTCCCATCTAATACCACCACGTCTACCTGTCCCATCTAATACCACCACGTCTACCTGTCCCATCTAATACCACCACGTCTACCTGTCCCATCTAATACCACCACGTCTACCTGTCCCATCTAATACCACCACGTCTACCTGTCCCATCTAATACCACCACGTCTACCTGTCCCATCTAATACCACCACGTCCCATCTAATACCACCACGTCTACCTGTCCCATCTAATACCACCACGTCTATCTAATACCACCACGTCTACCTGTCCCATCTAATACCACCACGTCTACCTGTCCCATCTAATACCACCACGTCTATATGTCCCATCTAATACCACCACGTCTATCTAATACCACCACGTCTATCTAATACCACCACGTCTATCTAATACCACCACGTCTACCTGTCCCATCTAATACCACCACGTCTATCTAATACCACCACGTCTACCTGTCCATCTAATACCACCACGTCTACCTGTCCATCTAATACCACCACGTCTACCTGTCCCATCTAATACCACCACGTCTACCTGTCCCATCTAATACCACCACGTCTATCTAATACCACCACGTCTATCTAATACCACCACCTACCTGTCCCATCTAATACCACCACGTCTATCTAATACCACCACGTCTACCTGTCCCATCTAATACCACCACGTCTACCTGTCCCATCTAATACCACCACGTCTATATGTCCCATCTAATACCACCACGTCTATCTAATACCACCACGTCTATCTAATACCACCACGTCTATCTAATACCACCACGTCTATCTCATACCACCACGTTTACCTGTCCATCTAATACCACCACGTCTACCTGTCCATCTAATACCACCACGTCTACCTGTCCATCTAATACCACCACGTCTATCTAATACCACCACGTTTACCTGTCCATCTAATACCACCACGTCTACCTGTCCATCTAATACCACCACGTCTATCTAATACCACCACGTCTATCTCATACCACCACGTTTACCTGTCCATCTAATACCACCACGTCTACCTGTCCATCTAATACCACCACGTCTATCTAATACCACCACGTCTATCTAATACCACCACGTCTATCTAATACCACCACGTCTATCTAATACCACCACGTCTATCTAATACCACCACGTCTACCTGTCCATCTAATACCACCACGTCTACCTGTCCATCTAATACCACCACGTCTACCTGTCCCATCTAATACCACCACGTCTATCTAATCCCTATCTAATACCACCACGTCTATCCTACCACCACGTCTATCTAATACCACCACGTCTACCTGTCCATCTAATACCACCACGTCTACCTGTCCATCTAATACCACCACGTCTACCTGTCCATCTAATACCACCACGTCTACCTGTCCCATCTAATACCACCACGTCTATCTAATACCACCACGTCTATCTCATACCACCACGTTTACCTGTCCATCTAATACCACCACGTCTACCTGTCCCATCTAATACCACCACGTCTATCTAATACCACCACGTCTATCTCATACCACCACGTCTACCTGTCCATCTAATACCACCACGTCTACCTGTCCATCTAATACCACCACGTCTACCTGTCCATCTAATACCACCACGTCTATCTAATACCACCATGTCTATCTAATACCACCACGTCTATCTAATACCACCACGTCTATCTAATACCACCACGTCTATCTAATACCACCACGTCTATCTAATACCACCACGTCTATCTAATACCACCACGTCTATCTAATACCACCACATCTACCTGTCCATCTAATACCACCACGTCTACCTGTCCATCTAATACCACCACGTCTACCTGTCCATCTCTTACCACCATCTCTACCTGTCCATCTAATACCACCACGTCTACCTGTCCATCTAATACCACCATGTCTACCTGTCCATCTAATACCACCACGTCTATCTGTCCATCTAATACCACCACGTCTACCTGTCCATCTAATACCACCACGTCTACCTGTCCATCTAAAACCACCACGTCCATCTAATACCTGCCCATCTAATACCACCACGTCTATCTAATACCACCACGTCTATCTAATACCACCACGTCTATCTAATACCACCACGTCTATCTAATACCACCACGTCTACCTGCCCATCTAATACCACCACGTCTACCTGTCCATCTAATACCACCACGTCTACCTGTCCATCTAATACCACCACGTCTACCTGTCCATCTAATACCACCACGTCTATCTAATACCACCACGTCTACCTCTCCATCTAATACCACCACGTCTACCTGTCCATCTAATACCACCACGTCTATCTAATACCACCACGTCTACGTGCCCATCTAATACCACCACGTCTACCTGTCCATCTCATACCGCCACGTCTACCTGTCCATCTCATACCGCCACGTCTACCTGTCCATCTAATACCGCCACGTCTACCTGTCCGTCTCATACCACCACGTCTATCTGTCTATCTAATACCACCACGTCTACCTGCCCGTCTAATACCACCACGTCTACCTGTCCATCTAAAACCACCACGTCTACCTGCCCATCTAATACCACCACGTCTATCTAATACCACCACGTCTATCTAATACCACCACGTCTACCTGCCCGTCTAATACCACCACGTCTACCTGTCCATCTAATACCACCACGTCTACCTGCCCATCTAATACCACCACGTCTACCTGCCCGTCTAATACCACCACGTCTACCTGTCCATCTAATACCACCACGTCTATCTAATACCACCACGTCTACCTCTCCATCTAATACCACCACGTCTACCTGTCCATCTAATACCACCACGTCCATCTAATACCACCCACGTGCCCATCTAATACCACCACCTACCTGTCCATCTAATACCACGTCTACCTGTCCATCTAATACCACCACCTGTCCATCTATATACCACGTCTACCTGTCCATCTAATACCACCACGTCTCCATCTAATACCACCACCTGTCCATCTAATACCACCACGTCCATCTAATACCACCTACCTGTCCATCTAATACCACCACGTCTACCTGTCCATCTAATACCACCACGTCCATCTAATACCACCACGTCCATCTAATACCACCACGTCCATCTAATACCACCACGTCCATCTAATACCACCACGTCTACCTGTCCATCTAATACCACCACGTCTACCTGTCCATCTAATACCACCACGTCCATCTAATACCACCACGTCCATCTAATACCACCACGTCCATCTAATACCACCATGTCCATCTAATACCACCACGTCCATCTAATACCACCACGTCCATCTAATACCACCACGTCCATCTAATACCACCACGTCCATCTAATACCACCACGTCTACCTGTCCATCTAATACCACCACGTCCATCTAATACCACCACGTCCATCTAATACCACCACGTCCATCTAATACCACCACGTCCATCTAATACCACCACGTCCATCTAATACCACCACGTCCATCTAATACCACCACGTCCATCTAATACCACCACGTCCATCTAATACCACCACGTCCATCTAATACCACCACGTCCATCTAATACCACCACGTCCATCTAATACCACCACGTCCATCTAATACCACCACGTCCATCTAATACCACCACGTCCATCTAATACCACCACGTCTACCTGCCCCTCTCATCATGTTATTTCCTCTCTCTTTGCTGTCCTGTTTGCTATTCCCTCTGCCGTAGGGAACGGCACCGGTCCTGCCTTCCCTCCTGTTGCTGTTGTTGCTGCTACCTCTCCAGCACTGCCCCCTCCACTACCTGCTCGAGACACTAACCCCTGGGCCAAGACCCCGAGCCCCCACTGCCAAGCAGGGCAACATACCTCAGCTGCCTCTTCCTCCGCACACCCAGGTAAGGACTGGAGCATAGAAGCCTCCAGACCCTTGGTGTTTGGCTACTACAGTGGTTGTTCTGTTTCTATGGACTGAGACACCAGACCAGAACAGACAGACTGGTTCTGTTTCTATGGACTGAGACACCAGACCAGAGACACCAGACCAGAACACAGACTGACTGGTTCTGTTTCTATGGACTGAGACACCAGACCACAGACGGACTGGTTCTGTTTCTATGGACTGAGACACCAGACCAGAACACAGACGGACTGGTTCTGTTTCTATGGACTGAGACACCAGACCAGAACACAGACGGACTGGTTCTGTTTCTATGGACTGAGACACCAGACCAGAACACAGACAGACTGGTTCTGTTTCTATGGACTGAGACACCAGACCAGAACACAGACTGACTGGTTCTGTTTCTATGGACTGAGACACCAGACCACAGACGGACTGGTTCTGTTTCTATGGACTGAGACACCAGACCACAGACGGACTGGTTCTTTTTCTATGGACTGAGACACCAGACCAGAACACAGACGGACTGGTTCTGTTTCTATGGACTGAGACACCAGACCAGAGACACCAGACCAGAACACAGACAGACTGGTTCTGTTTCTATGGACTGAGACACCAGACCACAGACTGACTGGTTCTGTTTCTATGGACTGAGACACCAGACCAGAACACAGACAGACTGGTTCTGTTTCTATGGACTGAGACACCAGACCAGAACAGACAGACTGGTTCTGTTTCTATGGACTGAGACACCAGAACACAGACAGACTGGATTCCACAGCAGGTCTGACAATGAGACGAGTGTTTAGCAAGTTAACGACGTCATGATTGTTGTCGTCAATCAAATCTATTGATGATGCTCTTTATATCTTTATATCTGTCACAGTGTTAAATGCACAATTATATCTACGAGTCTGTGCTAATTAGTCTCTCCCAAACATTCTCTGGTGTTTCCTCCCAACAGGAGCTGATTGGACAACCCCAGTGATTGTAGCTCCACCCTCCACCACGGCGTCCCCATCGCACCCGTCCCACCGCCGCACGCCGTCCGAGGCTGACCGCTGGCTCGAGGAGGTCACCAAGTCTATCTGCGCTCTGCAGCCCGCGTCCACCCCCCCCTTCCAACCGTTCCTCACCCCAAACCCGCCAGCCTTGTCCACCACCCAAACCCAGGCATTCTCAACCACACTACCCACAGGCCAGCCCTTCTCTGCCCCCATGCCTGTGCCATCTGTTGCTCCCGTGGCCTTCATGTCCTCCCTGGCCCCTCGCCAGCCTGCCTACCCAATGTCCAACGGGCTGCCTGATGCCGAGCCCAGTGTGCCCGTGGTGGGCATCACCTCCTCTCAGATGGTAGCCTATTTGTTTGGTTCAACCCCCCAGCCCCAGGCGTACCCCATCCCCCAGTATGATCCTTACAACAACCCCCACCAGCAACCCTCGATGCCCCTGCCTGTCCCCCTTCAGCCACCCAATGGTAGTGTAGCCTTCAATGGGGGCAGAGCTGACAGCTGGGCCCCTCTTCTCCTGCCCCCTCAGTCCTCCCCGGCCCCTCCTCTCCTGCCCCCTCAGTCCTCCCCGGCCCCTCCCCTCCTGCCCCCTCAGTCCTCCCGGGCCCCTCCCCTGGCCTCGCAGCTCCAGGCCGCGGCCGACCCCTTCGAGGCCAAGTGGGCCTCCCTGGAGAGTCGGTCCCGTCAGCACACCACGCCGTCGCCCACTAACCCCTTCTCCTCCGAGCTCCACACAACCTTTGAGATCCAGCTCTAGAGACTGAGAGACTGGGGGTAGGCGGAGGACTAGGCGGAGGACTGGGGGTAGGCGGAGGACTGGGGGTAGGCGGAGGACTGGGGGTAGGCGGAGGACTGGGGGTAGGTGGAGGACTGGGGGTAGGTGGAGGACTGGGGGTAGGTGGAGGACTGGTGGAGGGGGAGGACTGGGGGTAGGTGGACTAGGGAGGAGAGGAAAGGAGGCTGTTCTGTTGATTGTGCAGGTTGGGAAGAGAGGAGGAGGTAGCCTCTCTCTCTCAGTCTCTCCATCCGCCTGGTCTGGCTTTGTGGGGGGACCTGAGGGAGGAGGAGGGCAATGGATGGGTACATCTATAAGTTGGGGTGAAGCTGCTGGCAGCAATGTGAGGTCATGGAGAGACAGAATTATTGAGGTGCTGCTGCTTACCAGGCATATTGTGGGTTTAGTTTCTTTGGGTGGACATGATAACCCTGTGGAGTCCTAGAGCCCCAACCAGCCTCTCAACCAGCCTCCCAGTCAGCCTCCCAACTTGCCCCAACCAGTCAGCCTCCCAACCAGCCCCAACCAGTCAGCCACCACCCAGCCCCAACCAGTCAGCCTCAACCAGCCCCAACCAGTCAGCCTCATCCAGCCCCAACCAGTCAGCCTCAACCAGCCTCAACCAGCCCCAACCAGTCAGCCTCAACCAGCCCCAACCAGTCAGCCTCAACCAGCCCCAACCAGTCAGCCTCAACCAGCCCCAACCAGTCAGCCTCAACCAGCCCCAACCAGTCAGCCTCAACCAAGCACCAACCAGTCAGCCTCAACCAAGCACCAACCAGTCAGCCTCAACCAAGCACCAACCAGTCAGCCTCAAGCCCCAACCAGCCATCCCCAACCAGCCAGCCCCAACCAGCCAGCCCCAACCAGCCATCCCCAACCAGCCATCCCCAACCAGCCATCCCCAACCAGCCATCCCCAACCAGCCAGCCCCAACCAGTCATCCCCAACCAGTCATCCCCAACCAGTCATCCCCAACCAGTCATCCCCAACCAGTCATCCATTTACATTTACATTTAAGTCATTTAGCAGACGCTCTTATCCAGAGCGACTTACAAATTGGTGCATTCACCTTATGATCCCCAACCAGTCATCCCCAACCAGTCATCCCCAACCAGTCATCCCCAACCAGTCATCCCCAACCAGCCATCCCCAACCAGCCATCCCCAACCAGTCATCCCCAACCTGTCATCCCCAACCAGTCATCCCCAACCAACCAGCTCTGGAGAGACCATAATGACTGTAGTAGGGGTTACGGCTCCTTCCCCTACCCCGCTGCCTCCCTCTCCTGGTCCAGCTCACAGCGCCCCCAGGTGGCTGGAGTATGATCTGCTCTCCCGGCCACCCGGCAGGCAGAAAGACTGCAGTACTGAAAGAGAACTGAGCTTCCAGACCAGAGGTTCTCATATAAAACTTCAAAATCAGAAGTGACAGAATGACAAAATCTTTATTTTTTATGCATTAAGGTATATTTTAAATAGCTTTGGAAATCTTAACAGAAGAGTTTTATGTGATTGTTTTTGCCAGAGGCACAGACGCTACTAGCTAGCTACAATGAGAATGAGTCAATGTGTAACGTGTATACAAGCAATTGTATTACAGATAACATATATCTATTAAGAATATAACAGTATACACAGCTCACAGCTGGAGTCTGATTTCCATGACGATGTGTTTTTGTTTGAATGGACAGCTGTTTTACTTCTTTTTTTGTCGGTTGACTGGCTTGGATGTGCATCTCACTGTAAATAGTCGATCCTCATCGCAGCAACAATCCAATGTGGATCCTGTGGGCAGAAGCAGTGATGGAGCTGATAGTCGAGGGGTATCCAAGGGTTTGTTCATTAGGAACCGAACGGAAACCGAACGGAAACTGGGCGGGACCTACCTGAATTTGTCCAATAGAAACTCATTTTTGATTTGCAAAACTTTTTCTTTTTTTCCCCGTTTGAAGCAAATGTTTGGTACGATGTTCCATTAATGAATTACACCCCAGGTTGCCTCTGCTTACTACAGCTCTGCTCTCTCAAGTCTCCTTGCTATAATAGTACTGGTCTAGTACTCGGTAGGACTCAATAGTACTTGTTAGTACTCATGAGTACTTAACTACATTCAACTTTCTGTCTTTTTCATTGTCATTGTTTTTATTTTTCTGGTAATATTTTTTTATTTTGTATTTTATCACTTTGGACAGTGTCATCTCCTAATTTTTCTCCTTAAATTATATTTTTCAATGAAAATGATTGATCTCCCATTTTCTTTTCTTTTTTGCACAAGCACTGTAGTTAGTAGGTGATAATTTGATCACAGTGATGAATGATGGTACCACAGGTCATGGCTGTGGGTAATGTATAGATGGGTCAGTCATGGGTCTAGCTATAGTAATGGATATTTGTGGCTCCTCCTCCCCAGAGGATTGGATGGATATTTGTGGCTCCTCCTCCCCAGAAGATTGGATGGATATTTGTGGCTCCTCCTCCCCAGAGGATTGGATGGATATTTGTGGCTCCTCCTCCCCAGAGGATTGGATGGATATTTGTGGCTCCTCCTCCCCAGAGAATTCCAAAATTCCAGGGACGGTCTATAAATCTCCCTGTTTCCAGAAATCCTGGTTGGAAAACTCTTGGAATTTTTAAAAGGTAATAAACAGGAAATCAGGGAATCCTCCTGTGACAAAATGACCGGGGTGTCCTGAACTTCTTTCGTTTTAAATCGAACTGTAGTTCTGAATCCAGTGGTTTTGCAGTAGAACGAGACATTGATCTGTTTGTGTGTCACAAATGGAAACCCTATTCTATCTATACTGTAGCCGTAACCTCCCAGGGCTCTGGTTTAAAAGCAGTGCACTCATCTGACATACTTTTTTTATTTAATTTTTAATCAAGCCTGTGAATATGATCTGTTATCTGATCAAGTTTTTATTTTCCATTTTTTTTGTAATTATTTCATTGTTTTTATTCCATTTCTTTTTCCCCCAGAACAATTTAAGCTAAAAAGATTTAATAAATTGATGGTGGTGGAAACGACAAGCTTCTGAGTTGTAATTATTTTATGTGAGGCCTTTCAAATCAAATGTTATTTTGTCACATGCTTTTTAAATAAGGGTGTAGACTAAAAATCCAATTTATGGTTGATGCGAAAATGTGGTGGGGAGGGACTGTATGGGTGAGTGTGACGAAATTGCGGAGCCTCCGGTTGGAAATGCCGACGCTAAATTGAGCTCCGTACTGCATCCATGTGCGACTCCCAAATTTTGGAACAATGCGCAGGGTTCCATATCGCCCAGAATTGACACAATTGGTTGATTTGTAGGTGTGGGCGGGAAGTCCTGTATAAACACAAACTCCCTTCCTTGACCACTTCCTTGACAACAGCTCTGCGCTGCGTCGTGAAGCACCAGAAGTGTGAATGCAGAGGCCAGATCACTGTAAATGCTGCACGGACAATGCAGATAATGGCTTGACAATGTAGCGTCTTTAACAGTGAAATGCTTACTTACGGGTCCTTTTCCAAAGATACAAAATATTTAATATTTATATACAGTGGGGAGAACAAGTATTTGATACACTTTGAATTTTGCAGGTTTTCCTACTTACAAAGCATGTAGAGGTCTGTCATGTTTATCATAGGTACACTTCAACTGTGAGAGAAGGAATCTAAAACAAAAATCCAGAAAATCACATTGTATGATTTTTAAGTAATTAATTTGCATTTTATTGCATGACATAAGTATTTGATCACCTACTTACCAGTAAGAATTCTGTATCTCACAGACCTGTTAGTCTTTCTTTAAGAAGCACTCCTGTTCTCCACTCATTACCTATATTAACTGCACCTGTTTGAACTCATAACCTGTATAAAAGACACCTGTCCACACACTCAAACAGACTCCAACCTCTCCACAATGGCCAAGACCAGAGAGTTGTGTAAGGACATCAGGGATAAAATTGTAGACCTGCACAAGGCTGGGATGGGCTACAGGACAATAGGCAAGCAGCTTGGTGAGAAGGCAACAACTGTTGGTGCAATTATTAGAAAATGGAAGAAGTTCAAGATGACGGTCAATCACCCTCAGTCTGGGGCTCCATGCAAGATCTGACCTCGTGGGGCATCAATAATCATGAGGAAGGTGAGGAATCAGCCCAGAACTACACTGCAGGACCTGGTCAATGACCTGAAGAGAGCTGGGACCACCAGTCTCAAAGAAAACCATTAGTAACACACTACGCCGTCATGGATTAAAATCCTGCAGCGCACGCAAGGTCCCCCTGCTCCAGGCCCGTCGGAGGTTTGCCAATGACCATCTGGATGATCCAGAGGAGGAATGGGAGAAGGTCATGTGGTCTGATGAGACAAAAATAGAGATTTTTGGTCTAAACTCCACTCGCTGTGTTTGGGGGAAGAAGGATGAGTACAACCCCAAGAACACCATCCCAACCTTGAAGCATGGAGGTGGAAACATTCTTTGGGGATACTTTTCTGCAAAGGGGACAGGACGACTGTACCGTATTGAGGGGAGGATGGATGGGGCCATGTATCGCAAGATCTTGACCAACAACCAACAACCTCTTGACCAACAACCCCAGTAAGAGCATTGAAGATGGGTCGTGGCTGGGTCTTCCAGCATGACAACGACCCGAATCACACAGCCATGGCAACTAAGGAGTGGCTCCGTAAGAAGCATCTCAAGGTCCTGGAGTGGCCTAGCCAGTCTCCAGACCTGAACCCAATAGAAAATCTTTGGAGGGAGCTGAAAGTCCGTATTGCCCAGCGACAGCCCCGAAACCTGAAGGATCTGGAGAAGGTCTGTATGGAGGAGTGGGCCAAAATCCCTGCTGCAGTGTGTGCAAACCTGATCAAGAACTACAGGAAACGTATGATCTCTGTAATTGCAAACAAAGGTTTCTGTACCAAATTTTCCGTTCTGCTTTTCTGATGTATCAAATACAAATTAATTACTTAAAAATCCTACAATGTGATTTTCTGGATTTTTGTTTTAGATTCCGTCTCTCACAGTTGAAGTGTATCTATGATAAAAATTACAGACCTCTACATGCTTTGTAAGTAGGAAAACATGCAAAATCGGCAGTGTATCAAATACTTGTTCTCCCCACTGTATATATATATATATATATATATATATATATATATATATATATATATATATATATATATTAGTTGAAGTTGGAAGTTTACATACACTTAGGTTGGAGTCATTAAAATTCGTTTTTCCACAACCACAAATTTCTTGTTAACAAACTATAGTTTTGGCAAGTTGTGTCAAGAACAAAGTAGATGTCCTAAACAAGTCATTTTACCAACAATTGTTTACGGACAGATTATTACACTTATAATTCAGTGTTTCACAATTCCAGTGGGTCAGAAGTTTACATACACTAAGTTGACTGCCTTTAAACAGCTTGGAAAATTCCAGAAAATTATGTCATGGCTTTAGAAGCTTCTGATAGGCTAGTTGACATCATTTGAGTCAATTGGAGGTGTACATGTGGATGTATTTGAAGGCATACCTTCAAACTCAGTGCCTCTTTGCTTGACATCATGGGAAAATCAAAAGAAATTAGCCAAGACCTCAGGAAAAAAATATTGTGTGTTTGGTAAAATTGATTCCAGTATCCCTGTATTAAAATCATCGGCCATGAGAAACGCTGCCTCTGGATGTGCATTTTATTTTTCGCTTATGACCCTATACAGCTCGTTGAGTGAGGTCTTAGTACCAGCATTTGTGGTGGTAAATAAACAGCTATGAAAAATATAGATGAAAACTTGGTAAATAGTGTGGTCTACAGCTTATCATGAGATACTCTACCTCAGGCGAGCAAAAACTTGAGACTTCGGTAACATTGGAGATCGCACACCAGCTGTTGTTAGCAAAGAGACTCACCCCTCCTCCCTTTTTCTTACCCGAGTCTGCCTTCCGAACAATGAGACATGTATATTAACCACGTCCTCGTTCAGCCACGACTCTGAGATACATAGAATATTACAGGTTTTCAGGTCCTGTTAATGGGATAGTCTCGAAAGGAGCTCATCCAGTTTGTTCTCCAGTGATTGATAGGATAGTCTCGAAGGGAGCTCATCCAGTTTATTCTCCAGTGAGTACACTTTCGCCAATAGACCGCCAATGCCCTCTGTTCTATTTGTTCACCGACGGAGTCTCGTCAGGATACCGGAGTTTTTTTTTTTTGAGTCCCGGGTGATTAGGACCTGGTCCGGGTTAAGCAGAACGTCCAGAATCGCTGACTTCGTTGAAGTAGAAATGTTCATACAAATTGAGGTTAGTGATCCCTTTTCTGATATCCAGATGCTGTTTTCGGGTCATAGGAAATGATGGTGGAGACATTATGTACATAAAAAAGGTTTGGCGTAAGAAAACATACAAAAGAGCAGAATTGATCAGGAGTATGGACTCTCCACTGCAGCACCATCTTATATCTGTAGCTCAGTTGGTAGAGCATGGCGCTTGTAACGCCAGGGTAGTGGGTTCGATCCCCGGGACCACCCATACGTAGAATGTATGCACACATGACTGTAAGTCGCTTTGGATAAAAGCGTCTGCTAAATGGCATATATTTATTTATTTATTTATATCTGACGCCGCAAGTGATTTTCATATAATGAGACGGCAACTTTACCAGGTAAAAATGTAACATCTACACTGCAATATTGGAGTAAAGACGCCATAAGATTGAACAGATTTTTTATTTATTTTTTATCAGAAGGAGCTTTTTTCCCCAGAAGACAGATTTAATTATTAAATATATGCATGCAAAACATCACAAATACTGTAACTAAATCAATCGGAAATTGTAGGGAATTGCATTTTTTTTTTTCCAAATTGTGTTTGATTGGATAATAAATCATAATTAATTGGTTAATTAATTGACGTATTAATTCTCACCTCCCTGACACTGCGTGGGGGCGTCATGACAACGTCATATAATAGAGCCGGAAGCAGAACGTCAACACCTAGAAATCAACCAGTGGACATATGCAGCCACAGCACAGGGTTGTGGTGTGGACGTGAAATGCCAAGGTAGGTAAGAGGCTTGAAATAAGCATAGTACGCAGAAAGTCATGCGGGAAAAACAAATTTGCAAGTGTCACTCACGTTGTTTAACGTTACTGACGTAGGCTAACGTTAGGTAGCTAGTTGGCTAGTCAATCTAGCTAGCTATTGTATTAAGCTAACGTTAACTATCGCGTTAAGCTAAACTTAACTGAGGAAGGTGTGCGCTATATATATATAAATAAAACTGATGCTAACTAGTGACACCCCCCCCCCACCCACAACATCAACAATAAACGAATTGTTATTTACATTTTAGGTTGTGCGCATCACTTTCCTAGCAGGCTACGTGGTTCGGCTAGTTGTTGCTCGTTAGCTCCTCGGCCTCGACGCGAAGCTGCATTAGCTGTTGGCTAGCTAGCCAGCCCGGTGTTTGCTTGCTAACTATAGGACCTAGTTAGCGATATTGACTGACTCTCATCTCATTTCCAGAACATTATCTTTCTAGCGGCGTCAGTCGTCCAGTGGTCGCAAACATCCCGATGTCAATTAGTTATCAGAGTTAGCTGCTAAACATGCATGTCAAACAACCTCGTTAGCGCCAGCTAGTTAGCCTCGCTTGTAAACAATGGCAGTGAATTGCGCAATGCTGTCTTGGTTATCATATGCTCTGCTGTGACACTCAAACGTGCAGCAAACATATTACAACGTGGCATTGTTGGACAAGTGAAGTTCTGAGTCTACTGCTTTGCCATCCTTTGATTCATCCTATGGACAATGTGGTGTCGACAGTTTGTGTTGGTTCAGATTGATATGTAAATGTTACTGCTGATTGTCTCCTAGGGGATACGGTGTCTGCCCAGAGCCTACAAACCAATAGCCTCTTCACACGGATAAAGACATCAACAAACGAAGGATGTGCTCCAATGCTGACGATATATCCCCAAAGTCTCTATGACCAAACTTCAAATCGGTCTGCAACTTGGATGTAGGTCTACCTACCTAAGCTAATTTACAACACTTCTCAACCAACAAGCCCTAACCAAATAAACTCTGCACCTCTGAAACCCAAGATGGCTTCTAGACAAAGTGCCCTAACTGCTGCCGTGGTTACCCTGTTGGGAGCCACCTTGGGTGGCCTGTTGCTATGGCGACAGAGAGCCATAAGGACAAAGAAGCAACAGCTTTCTGCTCAGGGTCTGAAAGGTCAGGTAAGGGCCAGCTCTTGTCCCTTACCTGTGGAACCAGAGCCTGTGGTTCTGGACTGTAAGAACCCAGTGGAGTCCCAAATCCAGTCTAAGCATACCCAGCTACCCCCTGGTCAGAGTCTGGTCCTCCCCCTGCCTGCTGTGCTACCCCCTGTTGACCAGGCCTTGGCGGTGCAGCCGGTGATGGTAAGCTCTGAGAAGGAGTGGGAGCAGCTGTGGCCCATGCTGCAGAAGGATCTGTCAGTCTATCCTGTCCTCGGCCTGGACTGTGAATGGGTGAAGAGTCAAACTAATACCCTGGGTGTAAGTTTGTGCTACATGTTTTTAAACACATCATCCCATTTGTACTCTGTTTATTTTATCTCTGACTGCATCTCTCTCCCTCCTCTCTCTCCCCCTTGCCGTCCCTGCCCCTCTTCCCTCTCGGTTCTCCCCCCCTCTCGGTTCTCTCTCTCTCTCCCCCTCTCTCGGTTCTCTCTCTCTCCCCCCTCTCTCGGTTCTCTCTCTCTCCCCCTCTCTCGGTTCTCTCTCTCTCCCCCCTCTCTCGGTTCTCTCTCTCTCCCCCCCCCCTCTCTCGGTTCTCTCTCTCTCCCCCTCTCTCGGTCTCTCTCCCCCTCTCTCGGTTCTCTCCCCCCCCTCTCTCGGTTCTCTCCCCCCCCTCTCTCGGTTCTCTCCCCCCTCTCTCGGTTCTCTCCCCCTCTCTCGGTTTCTCTCCCCCTCTCTCGGTTCTCTCCCCCTCTCTCGGTTCTCTCCCCCCTCTCTCGGTTCTCTCCCCCCTCTCTCGGTTCTCTCCCCCCTCTCTCGGTTCTCTCCCCCTCTCTCGGTTCTCTCCCCCCTCTCTCGGTTCTCTCCCCCTCTCTCGGTTCTCTCTCCCCCTCTCTCGGTTCTCTCCCCCCTCTCTCGGTTCTCTCCCCCCCTCTCTCGGTTCTCCCCCCCTCTCTCGGTTCTCTCCCCCTCTCTCGGTTCTCTCCCCCCTCTCTCGGTTCTCTCCCCCCTCTCTCGGTTCTCTCCCCCCTCTCTCGGTTCTCTCCCCCCTCTCTCGGTTCTCTCCCCCTCTCTCGGTTCTCTCCCCCCTCTCTCGGTTCTCTCCCCCCTCTCTCGGTTCTCTCCCCCCCCCTCTCTCGGTTCTCTCTCTCCCCCCCTCTCTCGGTTCTCTCTCTCCCCCCTCTCTCGGTTCTCTCTCTCTCCCCCTCTCTCGGTTCTCTCTCTCTCCCCCTCTCTCGGTTCTCTCTCTCCCCCCTCTCTCGGTTCTCTCTCTCCCCCCTCTCTCGGTTCTCTCTCTCCCCCCCTCTCTCGGTTCTCTCTCTCCCCCCTCTCTCGGTTTCTCTCTCCCCCCTCTCTCGGTCTCTCTCTCCCCCCTCTCTCGGTTCTCTCCCCCTCTCTCGGTTCTCCTCCCCCTCTCTCGGTTCTCTCCCCCTCTCTCGGTTCTCCTCCCCCCTCTCTCGGTTCTCCCCCCCCTCTCTCTGTCCCCAGGTGTCAGTGAAGGATAAGACTTCAACGGTCTCTTTACTCCAGATGGCTTCCTACTCTGGTCTGTGTGTGTTGGTGAGGCTGCAGCCGTTCCGTGCTGGCCAGCAGGACTTGCCACTTACCCTGAAAGAGGTAGGCTCATATGTGGTCCTCTGTAGCTCAGAATGGTGTTTTAAAATGCCAGTATAGTAGGTTAGATGGGGCCACCAATATGAAAATGAATGCACTCACTATTAGGGCTTGGAATTGCCAGGGGATCTCACGATATGACCTCACTATAAAATATCTCAATACTGAGGGACCTCTGGGTGCGATGTGGCGTTCACGCTGAGGGAACTCTCGGTGCGATGTGGCGTTCATGCCGAGGCGGGACCTCTCGGGGGCGATGTGGCGTTCACGCTGAGGGACCTCTCGGTGCCGATGTGGCGTTCACGCCGAGGCGGGACCTCTGGGTGCGATGTGGCGGTTCTCATGATTCTAGATGTATTGTGATTTTGAATACTGGGATTTTATTATGCTTCGGTCCAAACGTATTGCTCACTATGTCTGCTGCAGAGGGACGAGACAGAGACATGAGAGAACCAGTTTTGATCCATCATGGAAATAAAAGTGCTGAAAACGAATTAGCTATTTAAAAAGATGGAGAACCAGCTATTAAGGAAAAACGTTGTCGTTTTGGTTCAGCCAACTAACGCAAAAATTAAACCGCGATATTGTAAAAACATATATCACACACGGTCTTAAAATTTGTGGGTTTTGGCTAGTTTCAGCTACCTGTTGCTGACAGGTATATAAAATGGAGCACAAAGCCATGCAATCTCCACAGACAAACATTGGCCGTAGAATGGCCCTGACTGAAGAGCTCAGTGACTTTCAACGTGGCGCCGTCATACGATCGGTTTGTCAGATTTCTGCTCACAAAACGGGAACTCTGAGGCACCTACAAACCGTCTGTCCTCAGTTGTAACACTCACTGCAGAGTTTCAAACTGCCTCTGGAACCAACGTTGGCACAATAACTTTTCGCCAGGAGCTTTCCACGGCCGAGCAGCCGCACACAAGCCTAAGATCACCATGCGCAATGCCAAGCATCGGCTGGAGTGCTGTAAAGCTCGCCACCATTGGACTCAGGAACAGTGGAAACGCGTTCTCTGAAGTGATGAATCAAGCTTCATCTGGAAGTCTAATCTGGGTTTGGCGGATGCCAGGAGAACGTTACCTTCCGGAATGCATACTGCCAACTGTAAAGTTTGGTGGAGGAGGAATAAGGGTCTGGGGCTGTTTATTTTTTTATTATTGTTCGGGTGAAGAGAGATCTTAACACTACAGCATACAATGACATTCTAGATGATTCTGTGCTTCCAACTTTGTGGCAACGGTTTGGGGAAGGCCCTTTCCTGTTTCAGCATGACAATGCCCCCTTGTACAAAGCGAGGTCAATACAGAAATGTTTGTTTTTTTGAAATCTGTGTGGAATAACTTGACTGGCCTGCACAGAGCCCTGACCTTAACCCCATTGCATACCTTTGGGATGAATTGGAATGCCAACTGAAAGCCAGGCCTAATTGGTCCAACATTAGTGCCCGACCTCACTAATGCTCTTGTGGATTAATGGAAGCAACTCCCCGCAGCAATGTTCCAACATCTAGTGGAAAGCCTTCCCAGAAGAGTGGAGGCTGTTATAGCAGCAAAGAGGGGGACCAACTCTATATTAATGCCCATGTTTCTGGAATGAGATATTTGACAGTGTCCACATACTCTTGGCCATGTAGTGTATATATCTGTATAGACTTCTCCCTTCCCTACTCACTGTTGTAAAATGGTTTTTGATGGCATGTATTCTTTTATATAGGTCCTCAGCGACCCTCACATCCTGAAGGTGGGTGTGGGCTGCTATGAGGACGGGAAGCGTCTGACACGAGACTATG
The DNA here is from genome assembly GCF_021184085.1 of Oncorhynchus gorbuscha. Lineage (NCBI taxonomy): Eukaryota > Metazoa > Chordata > Actinopteri > Salmoniformes > Salmonidae > Oncorhynchus > Oncorhynchus gorbuscha. The sequence continues at coordinate 96,267,771 of NC_060182.1, read as the reverse complement.
GCCTGGCGCTAGGATGTACTGTGGACTTAAGATACCTTGCACTACGACAAAGGTACCATACCAGTTGTTCTGTCTGTCTGATTGGCACATGCAGTACGTAATGCTGTGTTTTTGTAGTTGATAATTTCCTGTCGTGTGATACTGTCACGGACTGTTTGTCAGTGGTTGCCTGAGAAAAGCGTCTTCAAGTTTTAATGTCACGTGCACAAGTACTATGAAATGCCTTTCTTGCTAAACTCTAAACCCCAACAATGCAGTCGTCGATATCAATGTAGCATAAAGGGAGAATAAAAACACACAGGAAAAAGAAAGTAAGAAGCTGGTGACTATATACAGGGTCTGTTCCATATTAACAACGTACAGGGATACTGTAGTGATGGCGGTAGATATGTATAGGGGGAAGGAGACAGGGATACTGGAGTGTTGGGAGGTAGATATGTATAGGGGGAAGGAGACAGGGATACTGGAGTGATGGAGGTAGATATGTATAGGGGGAAGGAGACAGGGATACTGTAGTGATGGCGGTAGATATGTATAGGGGGAAGGAGACAGGGATACTGGAGTGATGGAGGTAGATATGTATAGGCGGAAGGAGACAGGGATACTGGAGTGATGGTAGATATGTATAGGGGGAAGGGAGGGATAGTGATGGAGGTATGTATAGGCGGAAGGAGACAGAGATACTGGAGTGATGGAGGTAGATATGTATAGGCGGAAGGAGACAGGGATACTGGAGTGATGGAGGTAGATATGTATAGGGGGAAGGAGACAGGGATACTGGAGTGATGGAGGTAGATATGTATAGGTGGAAGGGGACAGATGTATAGGGGGAAGGAGACAGGGATACTGGAGTGATGGAGGTAGATATGTATAGGGGGAAGGAGACAGGGATACTGGAGTGATGGAGGTAGATATGTATAGGGGGAAGGAGACAGGGATACTGGAGTGATACTACTATATAGGGAATAGGGCCCTGGTCAACAGTAGTGTTCTATATAGGGAATAGGGCCCTGGTCAACAGTAGTGTTCTATATAGGGAATAGGGCCCTGGTCAACAGTAGTGTTCTATATAGGGAATAGGGCCCTGGTCAACAGTAGTGTTCTATATAGGGAATAGGGCCCTGGTCAACAGTAGTGTTCTATATAGGGAATAGGGCCCTGGTCAACAGTAGTGTTATATATAGGAAATAGGGTCAACAGTAGTGTTATATTTAGGGAATAGGGCCCTGGTCAACAGTAGTGAGTGTTCTATAATTGATTTTTTTTTTTAAATCCCCCCTCAATCTACACACAATACCCCATAATGACATCACAATACCCCATAATGACATCACAATACCCCATAATGACATCACAATACCCCATACCCCCAAAACAGGTTTTTGCAAATGTATTAAACTGAAATATCACAAGTATTCAGACCCTTTACTCAGTACTTTGTTGAAGCACCTTTGGCAGCGATTACAGCCACAAGTCTTCTTGGGTATAGCTTGGCACACCTGTATTTGGAGTTTCTCACATTCTTCTCTGCAGATCCTCTCAAGCTCGTGTCAGGTTGGATGGGGAGCGTCGCTGAACAGCTATTTTCAGGTCTCCAGAGATGTTCGATCAGGTTCAAGTCCGGGCTCTGGCTGGGACACTCAAGGATATTCAGAGACTTGACCCAAAGCCACTCCTGTGTTGTCTTGGCTGTGTGCTTAGGGTCGTTGTCCTGTTGGAAGGTGAACCTTCACCCCAGTCTGAGGTCCTGAGTGCTCTGGAGCACATTTTCATCCAGGATCTCTGTACTTTGCTCTGTTCATCTTTGCCTCGATCCTGACTCGTCTCCCAGTTCCTGCCGCTGAAAAACATCCCCACAGCAGGATGCTGCCGCCACCATGCTTCACCGTAGGGATGCTGCCGCCACCATGCTTCACCGTAGGGATGCTGCCGCCACCATGCTTCACCGTAGGGATGCTGCCGCCACCATGCTTCACCGTAGGGATGCTGCCGCCACCATGCTTCACCGTAGGGATGCTGCCGCCACCATGCTTCACCGTAGGGATGCTGCCGCCACCATGCTTCACCGTAGGGATGCTGCCGCCACCATGCTTCACCGTAGGGATGCTGCCGCCACCATGCTTCACCGTAGGGATGCTGCCGCCACCATGCTTCACCGTAGGGATGCTGCCGCCACCATGCTTCACCGTAGGGATGCTGCCGCCACCATGCTTCACCGTAGGGATGCTGCCGCCACCATGCTTCACCGTAGGGATGCTGCCGCCACCATGCTTCACCGTAGGGATGCTGCCGCCACCATGCTTCACCGTAGGGATGCTGCCGCCACCATGCTTCACCGTAGGGATGCTGCCGCCACCATGCTTCACCGTAGGGATGCTGCCGCCACCATGCTTCACTGTAGGGATGCTGCCGCCACCATGCTTCACTGTAGGGATGCTGCCGCCACCATGCTTCACTGTAGGGATGCTGCCGCCACCATGCTTCACTGTAGGGATGCTGCCGCCACCATGCTTCACTGTAGGGATGCTGCCGCCACCATGCTTCACTGTAGGGATGCTGCCGCCACCATGCTTCACTGTAGGGATGCTGCCGCCACCATGCTTCACTGTAGGGATGCTGCCGCCACCATGCTTCCAGATGTGACGCTTCGCATTCAGACCAAAAGGAGTGCCATCTTGGTTTCATCAGATCACAGAATATTGTTTCTCTTGGCCAGAGTCCTTTAGGTGCCTTTTGGCAAACTCCAAGCGGGCTGTCATGTACATTTTTTATTGAGGAGTGGCTTCTGTCTATCATAAAGGCCTGATTGGTGGAGTGCTGCAGAGATTGTTGTCCTTCTGGTAGGTTCTCCCATCTCCACTGAGGAACTCTGGAGCTCTGTCAGCGTGACCTTTGGGTTCTTGGTCACCTCCCTTACCAAGGCCCTTTTCTCCCTAGATCTGTGGCTGGACACAATCCTGTCTCTGAGCTCTATAGACCATTCCTTTGACCTCATGGCTTGGTTTTTGCTCTGACATGCACTGTCAACTGTGGGACCTTATGTAGACAGGTGTGCCTTTCCAAATCATTTCCAATCAATTGAATTAACCACATTTGGACTTCAAGTTGTAGAAACATCTCAAGGATAATCAATAGAAACAGGATGCACCTGAGTTCCACTGGATGTCATAAGGTGAATGCACCAATTTGTAAGTCGCTCTGGATAAGAGCGTCTGCTAAATGACTTAAATGTAATGTAAATGAGTTCAATTTCAAAGGTTCCGAGTACTTATGGAAATAAGGTATTTCTGTTGAATTTAATACATTTGCAAAAAATTCTTAACCTATTTTCGCTTTGTCATTATGGGCTATTGTGATGTCATTATGGGCTATTGTGATGTCATTATGGGCTATTGTGATGTCATTATGGGCTATTGTGATGTCATTATGGGCTATTGTGTGTAGATTGAGGAAAACATTTTAATCAATTTTGGAATAAGGCTGTAAGGTAACAACATGTAGTCAAGGGGTTTGAATACTTTCCAGATATGAGCCTTCAGACTTATTCCACATTTTGTTACAGCCTGAATTCAAAATGGGTGATTAAATATATTTTAAGCCATTTACATAATGACAAAGTGAAACATGTTAAACTTTTTACCCTTTTTTTTTTTTGTGATCTCCAATTGGTAGTTACAGTCTTGTCCCATCGCTGCAACTCCCGTTCGCCTCGGGAGAGGCGAAGGTCGAGAGCCACGCGTCCTCCGAAACACGACCCTGCCAAGTCGCGCTGCTTCGTGACGAACTGCTCGCTTTTTCCCGGAAGCCAGCCCGCACCAATGTGTCGGAGGAAACGCCGTCCAACTGGTGATCGACATCGGCGTGCACCCGCCACAAGGAGTCACTGGAGCATGCTGGGACAAGGACAACCCAGCTGGCCAAACCCTCCCTTCGATCTCGGAGTGATGCAGGGCCTTTGACCACTGCGCCACTCGGGAGGCCCACATTAATGTTTTCTAATTTATTAAAAATGAAACGCAGAAATATCTACTATAAGGATTAGACGTCGACCGATTTATAATTTTTCGAAACCGATTTATTGGAGGACCAAAAAAATCAGATACCGATTTAATCAGCTGGTTTTATTAAATATATATTTTTTGTAATAATGACAATTACAACAATACTGAATGAACACTTTTAACGTAATATAATACATCAATCAAATCAATTTAGCCTCAAATAAATAATGAAACATGTTCAATTTGGTTTAAATAATGCAAAAACAAAGTGTTGGAGAAGAAAGTAAAAGTGCAATATGTGCCATGTAAGAAAGCTAACGTTTAAGTTCCTTGCTCAGAACATGAGAACATATGAAAGCTGGTGGTTCCTTTTAACGTGAGTCTTCAATATTCCCAGGTAAGAAGCTGTAGTTATTATAGAAATTATAAGACTATTTCTCTCTATACCATTTGTATTTCATATACTTTTGACTATTGGATGTTCTTATAGGCACTTTAGTATTGCCAGTGTAACAGTATAGCTTCCGTCCCTCTCCTCGCTCTTACCTGGGCTCGAACCAGGAACACATCGACAACAGCCACCCTCGAAGCAGCGTTACCCATGCAGAGCAAGGGGAATAAATAAATATATATTCCAAGTCTCATAGCGAGTGACGTTTGAAACGCTGTTAGCGCGCACCCTGCTAACTAGCTAGCCATTTCAAATCGGTTACACCAGCCTCATCTCGGGAGTTGATAGGCTTGAAGTCATAAACAACGCAATGCTTGAAGCACAGCGAAGAGCTGCTGGCAAAACGCACAAAATTGCTGTTTGAATGAATGCTTACGAGCCTGCTGGTGCCTACCACTGCTCAGTCAGACTGCTCTATCAAATCATAGACTTAATAGACTTCATTAATATGGTCGACTCCGGAAACTATCATCTCGAAAACAAAACATTTATTCTTTCAGTGAAATACGGAACCGTTTTGTATTTTATCTAACGGGTGGCATCCATCAGTCTCGATATTGCTGTTACATTGTACAACCTTCAATGTTGTCATAATTCTGGCAAATTAGTTCGCAACGAGCCAGGCGGCCCCAACTGTTGCATATACCCTGACTCTGCGTGCAATGAACACAAGAAGTTTGAAGTCTTGAGTGATTTTTGACCCAAATGAAACTTGGATGTTCTCGACCTGCTTTACTGAACCCTGTCAATGTGGCTGGCTGTGTGTCCCCCCCCCCCCCCGTTTCCTGTAGTCCACGATCAGCTCGTTGGTCTTACTGATGTTGAGATAGAGGTTGTTATCCTGCCAGGTCTCTGACCTCTCTATTCGCTGTCTCATCTTCGCCGGCGAACTTCACGATGGTGTTGGAGTCGTGCGTTTTCCTAGTCTGTATGTGTTTCTGTGCAGGAAGGTAGTGTTGAATAATGGTCTGAGTCTGAAGTCTCTGGCAGCTGACCTGCTCAACGTCTCTCTGGAGAAATCCTTGGAGCTGCGCTGTAGTGACTGGGAGGCTGACCAGCTGACCCTACAACAGGTACGCAAAACTACTGTTAGTTTATACAGGATGTGACATTGTTAGAACGTCTACACTACTGGTGTTAGTTTATACAGGATGTGACATTGTTAGAACGTCTACACTACTGGTGTTAGTTTATACAGGATGTGACACGTTGTTAGAACGTCTACACTACTGGTGTTAGTTTATACAGGATGTGACACGTTGTTAGAACGTCTACACTACTGGTGTTAGTTTATACAGGATGTGACACGTTGTTAGAACGTCTACACTGCTGGTGTTAGTTTATACAGGATGTGACACGTTGTTAGAACGTCTACACTGCTGGTGTTAGTTTATACAGGATGTGACACGTTGTTACTTTCCATGTTGAAGATCAGCTTTGCAGTTGGACTGATCTCCAAATCAACCTGCATTCCAAATAACTTCTCATTGATGTGATCAATATTATCCATTCTGTGCATTTTGCTTCCTCAAACTGATCCCCTCAAACATGCAGAGATTATCTTCTCATTAACGCCCCAACCCCTCCCTCTCTCTCCCCCCCTGACCTTCAGATGACCTACGCAGCCCGGGACGCCCAGGTATCCATCGCCCTCTTCTTCCGCCTGCTCGGACTCCACTCTGATTCCACGCCCTCACTTGACACTGGGAGTGGCTACTCCCAGCTGGCCAATTGCTGCCAGGGCGTGGTGGACACACCCTTCAGGGGGTGGGGTGGAGGAGAGTGCGAGGATGGAGGGAAAAGCGTGGATCGAGAGAGGAGGCGGCGGAGTAGGAAGCTCCAGCAGTCTGTTTTTGAAAGCCCAGAGTCTGGGGACCAGCAAGTTCCAGACCCCAGGAAGAACAACAAGAGAAACCCGCTCGGGGTGGGCTACTCTGCCAGGTGGGTAGGGGGGCTACTCTGCCAGGTGGGTAGGGGGGCTACTCTGCCAGGTGGGTGGGTGCCAGGTGGGAGGGGGGCTACTCTGCCAGGTGGGTAGGGGGGGCTACTCTGCCAGGTGGGTAGGGGGGCTACTCTGCCAGGTGGGTAGGGGGGGGCTACTCTGCCAGGTGGGTAGGGGGGGGCTACTCTGCCAGGTGGGTAGGTGGGGGGGGCTACTCTGCCAGGTGGGTAGGGGGGCTACTCTGCCAGGTGGGTAGGGGGGGCCTCTGCCAGGGGGCTACTCTGCCAGGTGGGTAGGGGGGCTACTCTGCCAGGTGGGTAGGTGGGGGGGGCTACTCTGCCAGGTGGGTAGGGGGGGGGCTACTCTGCCAGGTGGGTAGGGGGGGGCTACTCTGCCAGGTGGGTGGGGGGGGGGCTACTCTGCCAGGTGGGTGCCAGGTGGGGGGGGGCTACTCTGCCAGGTGGGTAGGGGGCTACTCTGCCAGGGGGGGCTACTCTGCCAGGTGGGCTACTCTAGGGGGGCTACTCTGCCAGGTGGGTAGGGGGGGGCTACTCTCTGCCAGGTGGGTAGGGGGGCTACTCTGCCAGGTGGGTACTCTGCCAGGTGGGGGGCTACTCTGCCAGGTGGGTAGGGGGGGGCTACTCTGCCAGGTGGGTAGGGGGGCTACTCTGCCAGGTGGGTAGGGGGGCTACTCTGCCAGGTGGGTAGGGGGGGGCTACTCTGCCAGGTGGGTAGGGGGGCTACTCTGCCAGGTGGGGGGGGCCAGGTGGGTAGGGGGGCTCTGCCAGGTGGGTAGGGGGGCTACTCTGCCAGGTGGGTAGGGGGGCTACTCTGCCAGGTGGGTAGGGGGGCTACTCTGCCAGGTAGGGGGGGGATGCTCTGCCAGGTGGATAGGACTCTGCCAGGGGGTGCCAGGTGGGTAGGGGGGGCTGCTCTGCCAGGTGGGTAGGGGGGGGGGCTACTCTGCCAGGTGGGTAGGGGGGCTACTCTGCCAGGTGGGTAGGTGGGTAGGGGGGGCTACTCTGCCAGGTGGATAGGACTCTGCCAGGGGGTGGGGCTGCTCTGCCAGGTAGGTAGGGGGTGGGCTACTCTGCCAGGTGGGTAGGGGGGCTACTCTGCCAGGTGGGTAGGGGGTGGGCTACTCTGCCAGGTGGGTAGGGGGGGGCTACTCTGCCAGGTGGATAGGAGGGGGGTGGGGCTGCTCTGCCAGGTAGGTAGGAGGGGGTGGGGCTGCTCTGCCAGGTAGGTAGGAGGGGGTGGGGCTGCTCTGCCAGGTAGGTAGGAGGGGGTGGGTCTACTCTGCCAGGTGGGTAGGAGGGGAGGGGGGCTACTCTGCCAGGTGGGTAGGGGGCTACTCTGCCAGGTGGGTAGGAGGGGGGGGGCTCTGCCAGGTGGGTAGGGGGGGGGCTACTCTGCCAGGTGGGTAGGAGGGGGGGCTGCTACTCTGCCAGGTGGGTAGGAGGGGGGCTGCTCTGCCAGGTGGGGGGGGATGCTCTGCCAGGTGGGTAGGAGGTGGGGGGGTGGGGCTGCTCTGCCAGGTGCCAGGTGGGTAGGAGGGGGGGGATGCTCTGCCAGGTGGGTAGGAGGGGGGTGGGGCTGCTCTGCCAGGTAGGTAGGAGGGGGTGGGGCTGCTCTGCCAGGTAGGTAGGAGGGGGTGGGGCTGCTCTGCCAGGTAGGTAGGAGGGGGTGGGTCTACTCTGCCAGGTGGGTAGGAGGGGAGGGGGGCTACTCTGCCAGGTGGGTAGGAGGGGGCTACTCTGCCAGGGGGGGGGGCCACTCTGCCAGGTGGGTAGGGGGGCTACTCTGCCAGGTGGGTAGGGGGGCTACTCTGCCAGGTGGGTAGGAGGGGGGCTACTCTGCCAGGTGGGTAGGAGGGGGGCTACTCTGCCAGGTGGGTAGGGGGGGGCTACTCTGCCAGGTGGGGGGGGCTACTCTGCCAGGTGGGTAGGGGGGGGCTACTCTGCCAGGTGGGTAGGGGGGCTACTCTGCCAGGTGGGTAGGGGGGCTACTCTGCCAGGTGGGTAGGAGGGGGGCTACTCTGCCAGGTGGGTAGGGGCTACTCTGCCAGGGGGGGCTACTCTGCCAGGTAGGTAGGAGGGGGGGGCTACTCTGCCAGGTGGGTAGGGGGCTACTCTGCCAGGTGGGGGGGCTACTCTGCCAGGTGGGTAGGGGGGCTACTCTGCCAGGTGGGTAGGGGGCTACTCTGCCAGGGGGGCTACTCTGCCAGGTGGGTAGGACTCTGCCAGGTGGGGGGGGCGCTACTCTGCCAGGTGGGTAGGGGGGCTACTCTGCCAGGTGGGTAGGAGGGGGGGGGGCTACTCTGCCAGGTGGGTAGGAGGGGGGGCTACTCTGCCAGGTGGGTAGGAGGGGGGCTACTCTGCCAGGTGGGTAGGGGGGGGCTACTCTGCCAGGTGGGTAGGAGGGGGGGGGGCTACTCTGCCAGGTGGGTAGGGGGGGGCTACTCTGCCAGGTGGGTAGGAGGGGGGCTACTCTGCCAGGTGGGTAGGAGGGGGGGGCTACTCTGCCAGGTGGGTAGGAGGGGGGGGCTACTCTGCCAGGTGGGTGGCCAGGTGGGTAGGGGGGCTACTCTGCCAGGTGGGTAGGGGGGGCTACTCTGCCAGGTGGGTAGGGGGGCTACTCTGCCGGGTGGGTAGGTGGGGGGGGGGGCTACTCTGCCGGGTGGGTAGGGGGGGGGCTACTCTGCCGGGTAGGGGGGGGGGGCTACTCTGCCAGGTAGGTAGGGGGGGGGCTACTCTGCCAGGTGGGTAGGGGGGGGCTACTCTGCCAGGTGGGGGGGGGGGTGGCTGCTCTGCCAGGTGGGTAGGGGGCTGCTCTGCCAGGTGGGTAGGGGGGCTACTCTGCCAGGTGGGTAGGGGGGCTACTCTGCCAGGTGGGTAGGGGGGGGCTACTCTGCCAGGTGGGTAGGAGGGGGTGGGGCTACTCTGCCAGGTGATGAGGGGGGCTACTCTGCCAGGTGGGTAGGGGGGGGGCTAGTCTGTACAGGTGTTGCAGATTTTTTTTCTTAATTTGTTCTTATTTTGCGTTACCATTTTCTCACTTTCATAGTAAAGATGAATTGTCCTATTTTATAAACCTGTTGTGTTGAAAGTCTGGGGCCCGGTTGCACCAGTTGTGTTCAAACAACAAAAACAAAGTTGATCTTATGTCTACTTTGTTCAGAACCTCACATCTTCTGCACCGACCAACAATGAGCCGATTCGTAGCACGTCCCGCCCCGCGTAAGCACATTCTGGAGATGTGACGTCATAATGATCGTTGCTATGCGGCGACCGTTGCTAGGCTGTTGCTGTCCTCAACCGGGTTGCCATGTCTGCGGTTTTCTTTTAGCAGGTGAAAATGTATTGGTTGTGGGGGTTTTTGGGGCTACTTTTTAAAATTGAATCGTGGCGGCGAGCGTGTTTTTATTTGAATTATTAAAAAAATAAAAAATAATTCACACTGTGACCTGCAGACGATTAGGTAGTGAGGCAGCCTGTTGCTGAGCTCTGTAGCATGGTGGAGAGGGACTGGGTGTAATGTTGAGACTGATGGTGGTTTAAGAAGCCTATTCATTTATATGCAGGTTACAACCATAATAAACTGTTTTACAGGCTATTTATTCAAACCTTGTGCCAGCTCCATTTAGGTGACACGGGTGGCACAAATTAATTTGCAATGACTCCGGTGATATCGTTATTTCAATATATATTTAATGTATCAAATGATACCACTTGTGTAGCTTACCTGGAGCTGATTTAATAAATGGCTTATAGCTATAGTCTGTTGTAGCCTTGTTATTATGCAATTAGCGTAGTGGTTAGAGCATTGGACTAGTAACCGAAAGGTTGCAAGTTCATATCCCCGAGCTTGACAAGGTACAAAATCTGTCGTTCTGCCCCCTGAACAGGCAGTTAACCCCACTGTTCCCAGGCCGTCATTGAAAATAAGAATTTGTTCTTAACTGACTTGCCTAGTTAAATAAAGGTAATTTAAAAAATAAAAATAAAATTCCTAACATTTAATCCTAGTAATAATTTCCTTAGGTCAGTTAGGATTACTTTTATTTTAAGAATGTGAAATGTCAGAATAATAGTGATTTTTTTTTTTCAGCTTTTATTTCTTTCATCACATTCCCAGTGGGTCAGAAGTTTACATACACTCAATTAGTATTTGGTAGCGTTGCCTTTAAATTGTTTAACTTGGGTCAAACATTTTGGGTAGCCTTCCACAAGCTTCCCACAATAAGTTGGGTGAATTTTGGCCCATTCCTCCTGACAGAGCTGGTGTAACTGAGTTAGGTTTGTAGGCCTCCAAGTTTGTACTCGCACACACTTTTTCAGTTCTGCCCACACATTTTCTATAGGATTGAGTTCAGGGCTTTGTGATGGCCACGCCAATACCTTCACTTGGTTGCCCTTAAGCCATTTTGACACAGCTTTGGAAGTATGCTTGGGGTCATTGTCCATTTGGAAGACCCATTTGTGACCAAGCTTTATCTTTCTGACTGATGTCTTGAGATGTTGCTTCAATATATCCACATAATATTCTTCCTCATGATGCCATCTATTTTGTGAAGTGCACCAGTCCCTCCTGCAGCAAAGCACCCCCTCAACATGATGCTGCCACTCCCATGCTTCACGGTTGGGATGGTGTTCTTCGGCTTGCAAATCTCCCCCGTTTTCCTCCAAACATAACGATGGTCATTATGGCCAAACAGTTCTATTTTTGTTTCATCAGACCAGAGGACACTCCAAAAAGTACGATCTTTGTCCTCATGTGCAGTTGCAAACTGTAGTCTGGCTTTTTCATGGTGGTTTTGGAGCATTTGGCTTCTTCCTTGCTGAGCGGCCTTTCAGGTTGTTGATATAGGACTCGTTTTACTGTGGATATAGATACCTTTGTACCTGTTTCCTCCAGCATCTCAAGGTCCTTTGCTGTTGTTCTGAGATTGATTTGCACTTTTCGCGTCAAAGTACGTTCATCTCTAGGAGACAGAACGTGTCTCCTTCCTGAGCGGTATGACGGCTGCGTGGTCCCATGGTGTTTATACTTGCGTACTATTGTTTGTACAGATGAACGTGGTACCTTCAGCAGTTTTGGGAATTGCTCCCAAGGATGAACCAGACTTGTGGAGGTCTACATAAAATTTGAGGTCTTGGCTGATTTCTTTTGATTTTCCCATGATGTCAAGCAAAGAGGCACTGGAGTTTGAAGGTAGGCCTTGAAATACATCCACAGGTACACCTCCAATTGACTCCAATGATGGTCAATTAGCCTATCAGAAGCTTCTAAAGCCATGACATAATTTTCTGGATTTTTCCAGGCTGTTTAAAGCCTTCACATTGAAGCGTTGCGGTGCGTTCGGTTGCTTTGATACCCACCTGAGGTCTTGATGAATCAATCAATGTCAGATTTTGTTTTAACTGAAACAGTTTTGGATATTTGGGAACGATTAGGCTGGGAAATGTTAGCTAAATGGAGTTTATGATTTTGTTTCAATCTTCATCTGTCGGCTATATTTTTTATCTCCGTGGTGGTTATCACTGATCACAAACATTTTGCATGCTGTAATTAAGGCACGAGGGGTTGTGGTATATGGCTATTCTAAAGGCTAAGGGCTGTTCTTAGTTACGGAGTGCCTGGATATAGCCCATAGCCGTGGTATATTGGCCATATACCACAAACCCCTGAGGTGCCTTATTGCTATTATAAACTGGTTACCAACATAATTAGAGCAGTAAAAATACATGGTTTGTCAAACCCGTGGTGTACCGTCTGATATACCACAGCTGTCAGCCAATCAGAATTCAGGGCTCGAACCACCCAGTTTACGATGTAGCATAAATCAAGTGTGTTATTTTGCTATCGACTCGCTCATAGGCAACTCCAAAAGCCTGCGGAGGTTGTGAGATATGAACAGGATGCATTGGCAATTCACATTCACACACAGTAGAAAATCCAATCGCCTAACTCGGCACCCACCTGCCTCTGAGACACTAAATGTAACAGTATAACTTTAGACCGTCCCCTCTCCCCTACCCGGGTGCGAACCAGGGACCCTCTGCACACATCGACAACAGTCACACTCTAAGCATCGTTACCCATCACTCCACAAAAGCCACGGCCCTTGCAGAGCAAGGGGAACCACTACTTCAAGGTCTCGGAGCAAGTGACGTCACCGATTGAAACGCTATTTAGCGCGGACCACCGCTAACTAAGCTAGCCGTTTCGCATCCGCTACATAAACACCCCAACATGTTGGATAACTCATTCTTCCTGCTATTTTCTATGGGTATCATGCTATAAAGGTGATCTGATGTAAACGCCATATACCTGTTCCCTACTAGGTGTAGATTTGAGGCCCAGTCGTAGCTCATAGGAGGGCTTACGCATTACATTACATTTTACATTTAAGTCATTTAGCAGACGCTCTTATCCAGAGCGACTTACAAATTGGTGCATTCACCTTATGACATCCAGTGGGACAGTCACTTAACAATAGTGCATCTAAAACTTAGGGGGGGTGGGGTGAGTGATTACTTAACCTATCCTAGGTATTCCTTAAAGAGGTGGGGTTTCAGGTGTCTCCGGAAGGTGGTGATTGACTCCGCTGTCCTGGCGTCGTGAGGGAGTTTGTTCCACCATTGGGGGGCCAGGGCAGCGAACAGTTTTGACTGGGCTGAGCGGGAGCTGTACTTCCTCAGTGGTAGGGAGGCGAGCAGGCCAGAGGTGGATGAACGCAGTGCCCTTGTTTGGGTGTAGGGCCTGATCAGAGCCTGGAGGTACTGAGGTGCCGTTCCCCTCACAGCTCCGTAGGCAAGCACCATGGTCCACCACGCCCCCCGTGGTGGAACAAGTGTAATTTTACCACCCAACTGGTGCATCTGTAACGGATGTGAAATGGTTAGCGGTGGTACGCGCTAAGTAGCGTTTCAATCGGTGACGTCACTTGCTCTGAGACCTTGAAGTAGTTGTTCCCCCTTTGCTCTGCAAGGGCCGCGGCTTTTGTGGAGTGATGGGTAACGATGCTTCGTGGGTGACTGTTGTTGATGTGTGCAGAGGGTCCCTGGTTCGCGCCCGGGTAGGGGAGCGGGGACGGTCTAAAGTTACACTGTTACACATCCTACCCCTGGGCAGCAGTTGACCTTTTTCTCACCACGTTAGAGCAGCTCTGTATCCAGTGTAGTGACTGACCAGGATTCCCTGTCACTGTTTACAGGAAGTCCCCTCTCTATGACAACTGTTTCCTCCATGCCCCGGATGGACAACCGCTCTGTACCTGCGACAAGAAGAAGGCCAAGTGGTACCTGGATAAAGGAATAGGAGGTACATACAACACTGCCCGGCCCACAGCACTGCCCGGCCCACAGCATTCCCTGGTCCTAAACCCACCAAGTATTCTCATATGAATGAACAGTTAATTGGAATTCTTTACTATAGTAGTTGGATTCATACTGTTAAATGTGGTTTAAAAATGTACTTACACAACCCCAGTTCACTTGAATTCTGAAGTTGACACTAAATTCGTTTCTCTCTCCCATCTCTACTCTCCTCCTCCTCCTCTCCTCCTCCTCTAGTGCTGCAGAGTGAGGATCCATTCATTGTGCGTCTGCTGTTTGAGCCTTCGGGACGTCCAGACTCCCAGCAGGACTACTACCTGACTGCCAAGGAGAACCTGTGTGTGGTGTGTGGCAAGAACGACTCTTATATCAGGTGAGGAGAACCTGTGTGGTTGGTGGCAAGAACGACTCTTATATCAGGTGAGGAGAACCTGTGTGGCAAGAACGACACTTGTATCAGGTGAGGAGAACCTGTGTGGCAAGAACGACTCTTATATCAGGTGAGGAGAACCTGTGTGGCAAGAACGACACTTGTATCAGGTGAGGAGAACCTGTGTGGCAAGAACGACACTTATATCAGGTGAGGAGAACCTGTGTGGCAAGAACGACACTTGTATCAGGTGAGGAGAACCTGTGTGGTGTGTGGCAAGAACGACTCTTGTATCAGGTGAGGAGAACCTGTGTGGCAAGAACGACACTTATATCAGGTGAGGAGAACCTGTGTGGCACTAACAACATTTGTATCAGGTGAGGAGAACCTATGTGGTGTGTGGCAAGAACGACTCTTGTATCAGGTGAGGAGAACCTGTGTGGCAAGACGACACTTATATCAGGTGAGGAGAACCTGTGTGGCACGCGGCCTCCAAGAATGGCTTCCTGAAGCACACTTGTATCAGGTGAGGAGAACCTATGTGGTGTGTGGCAAGAACGACTCTTGTATCAGGTGAGGAGAACCTGTGTGGCAAGAACGACTCACTGTATGGATTAATATCAGGTGAGGAGAACCTGTGTGGCAAGGGAACGTTCTGCAGCACTTATATCAGGTGAGGAGAACCTGTGTGGCAAGAAGCTGCAGGAACTCAGGAGTTTGTATCAGGTGAGGAGAACCTGTGTGGCAAGAACGACACTTATATCAGGTGAGGAGAACCTGTGTGGCAAGAACGACACTTATATCAGGTGAGGAGAACCTGTGTGGCACTAACCTAAACATTTGTGTTTTTTTTTAATCAACATTGTTTTTATTGCCAAAACCTTTGCTACAGTGTGTGCACTAATGAATACACCCCTGTTATTAATCATTCCCCCCTCTTACCCCTACAGGAAGAACATCGTTCCCCATGAGTACAGACGTCACTTTCCCACGGAGATGAAAGATCACAACTCCCATGACATCTTGCTGCTGTGCACTTCCTGTCACGCGGCCTCCAATGTCCACGATGGCTTCCTGAAGCAGCAGCTGGCTGATGAACACGCTGCCCCCCAGGTAGGAGCAGGGAGGTGGGGGTTTGGGGGCAGGGTGGTGATTTTTTTTGGGGGGGGGTGGTGTGTGTCCCGCGGTGGTGGTTTTGGGGGTTATCGGATGGGGTGGTGGTTTTTAGGGGTTATGGGGAGGGGTGGTGGTTTTGGGGGAGGGGGTAGGAGCCGGGTGGTGGTTTTGCTCTACTCAACTGTATGGATTAATTTCTACCCCCCCAGGGTTGTGAGGAGGGCGTGCGGCTCCTGGAGGACTCGGACCGCAGGAGGGTACGTTCTGCAGCCCGTGCCCTCCTGACTGCCGGGGAAGGGCTCCCTGGGCCCCGCAGAGACGAGCTGCAGGAAGTCATCAGGAGTTTCTTCAACGACCTCGACGGGGAGCTGACGACAGACACCCTGCAGAGTGCTGCTGGCCTGGAGACACGGTGAGAGGGGGGGAGAGGGGAGGGGCTAGGCTGGAGGTAGATATCACCACACCCTGCAGTGGGCTGCTGGCCTGGAGACACGGTGAGACCGAGAGGGGGAGAGGAGGGGCTAGGCTGGAGGTAGATATCACCACACCCTGCAGAGTGCTGCTGGCCTGGAGACACGGTGAGACCGAGAGGGAGGGGGGAGGGGAGGGGCTAGGCTGGAGGTAGATATCACCACACCCTGCAGTGGGCTGCTGGCCTGGAGACACGGTGAGAGGGGGAGGGTCTAGGCTGCTGGCCTGGAGACACGGTGAGACCGCGAGGGGGAGGGGCTAGGCTGGAGGTAGATATCACCACACCCTGCAGTGGGCTGCTGGCCTGGAGACACGGTGAGACCGAGGGAGGGAGAGGTTGTTGAGGAACTATCAAAGCCGATGTTGTGGGTTCAATTCCCACAGGGATCACATGCACATACTCTAAATGTACTGTCATGTTGGATATCGGTCTGTGGAATAAATTACAAACTATGATTTGTTTTTGTTTGTTGATTGTTTATAAAAAAATTAAAAATGTGTAGTCCTTTCTTCACCGCTCCCTGTCCCCCCCCCTTCCCTGTCCCCCCCTCCCTTCACCGCTCCCTGTCCCCCCCTTCCCTTCCCCCTCCCTTCACTGCTCCCTGTCCCTTCACCCCCCCTTCCCTTCACCCCCCTCCCTTCACCCCTCCCTGTCCCCCCTCCCCTGCCTTCACCCCTCCCTGTCCCCCTCCCAGGATCTTCAATGAGAGCTACGTTCCCCACGGGCTGAAGGTGGTGCAAGCGCATGCCAAGCAGGGTCTGAAGGGGTTAATGGGTCTAGAACGCCACTGGAGGCAGCACTTCCTGTCTACCATGACGCCGCGCTACCTCCCTCCTCTGTGGTCCGTCAACCACAACCACAGCAAGTTCCTACGCAAATACGGCGAGGATCTCCCCATCCAACTCAACTGAACTACAGTCTACGTTTTTAACCTGAAAAGGGCCAGGCAGTTTGGCATGACAAGGATTCTAATGGATTGGTAGCCAGGCTCCATATCTCTCTCTATTTATCCATCAGCTTCTCTCTTCTCTTCTCTGGTTCACTGTGTTGTCAGTAGTTAAAACGGAAGCTACATTATCCACACTGGAGCCCAGAGGGCTGACTGACCGACCTACGGTGTCTGGTGGTAAGTCTCACCTCCGCCTGGGACGAGGCAGTCTGTCACCCTGTTCCTATGTGGTGACATACATGTTGAGTCAGACCTATAGAATTATGGACCTCGCTTGAACTTAAACCGTCCCCTACAGGCCCTCCGATGAACTAGAGCCAGAGACGACTAGCAGAGACCATTGGCTGAAATGGTACCCCTATTCTTTATAAAGGGCAGTACTTTAGACCAGGGCCCACAGGGGTGCACCATGTAGTGTCTAGAGCCATTTCAGATAGCTGGAGCCTGAGGAGATGGACAGGCTGCCTTGGTTCTGATAGAGGTACGACCTAGCTTGGAGCCCAAGGAGATGGACAGACTGCCTTGGTTCTGATAGAGGTACGACCTAGCTTGGAGCCTGAGGAGATGGACAGACTGCCTTGGTTCTGATAGAGGTACAACCTAGCTTGGAGCCCAAGGAGATGGACAGACTGCCTTGGTTCTGACAGGTACGACCTAGCTTGGAGCCCGAGGAGATGGACAGACTGCCTTGGTTCTGATAGAGGTACGACCTAGCTTGGAGCCCGAGGAGATGGACAGATTGCCTTGGTTCTGACAGGTAAAGGAAGTCTGTATCAAAAACACCATCCATGCTGCAGGATTCATAATGAAATTATATTGCATATGGACACTTTTTAACCAACACTGGTTTGGTTTCCCAGACAGATTGACTAGTCCTGGTCTTAAAAATCCATTTTAAATGGAGATTCTCTCCAGGACTTGATTTAATCTGGGGCCAGTAAACCAACCCTATGTATATCAATATATAAAAATGTGAAATGTGATTTTCACCAATTTCAGAAAATCATGTATTTTAAGACTACGCTGAAACCTGCTCTTAATTCTCATGAAATATAAATTATAATTTTCCCCTGCAGGTTTTCAGCCCTAATGATAATTCCTATGCGTTTGTATGTGCGGAAGTCAACGGTTTGCTTTGCAAAGGTGACTTTAATTCAACGACACGATGTGATGTTCCCATTTGTTGTTTATCTTCAACAGATTATGATATTATTATATATATGACCACCAGCCATTTGGATGCGTCACAAAGTACACTACTTTTGAACGGGGACCCATAAGGCAGTGCGTTTTTTTTATAGTGATTTAAGGTTCCATATCAGTCACAGCCACTCTCAGGTTCAGTAGGACAATGGTTGGCTTGGCGACGTGACATCACTTCCTCCTGTACTGTCCGGCTGCATCCCGAATTGCACCCTTTTCTCTACATGGTGCACTACTCTATGTTGGCCGTGGATGTGTTCTCTCGCTCTCTCTCTCTAATCAGGACACCTCGTGTCACATGTTTTAGTGTGGCTCTTCCCCTCATTAGAAGAGACTAAAATCAGGACACATCTTCCTTCCTCTACAACAGTTCCAGTCCAACCTCCTTTCCCCCCTCATCATTTCACATTGAGATAAGGACCAGCCTGTATGTATTGGTAGCCTGAGAGTGACTAGCTTCATTGGTTAGTAAAGAATGATGGCCTTCTTGTACGGCGCGGCTAACCTGTTGGCGCGTACGGCGCGGCTAACCTGTTGGCGCGTACGGCGCGGCTAACCTGTTGGCGCGTACGGCGCGGCTAACCTGTTGGCGCGTACGGCGCGGCTAACCTGTTGGCGCGTACGGCGCGGCTAACCTGTTGGCGCGTACGGCGCGGCCGTTTGCAAAGCAGAGATGTTCATGTTCTTGAGCATGACGACGACAACGGCGTTTGTTTAAATTGAGAAGTGTTTAACTTAAAAGAAACCAGCAGCTTTTTCTTTTATTTACATTTGTCCAGATGTAACCCCCATAGAAGCTGTTCTGTTTCCCTAATATTGTAAAATAAAAGATCAGATTTGTCTTCTTGTGAGGCTGGTTTTGATTTATTCAGAGTGGATGGATTGGAGTGTTGTCATGGACAGTTCTTTAAGTCAGAGACTTATTTATTTCTTCAAACAATTAATCTTTTTTATTGATTTTTAAGAATTGCAATAATGAAGCTGATCAACGACCATCCATTGTTGATAGTTTGATAACCTTAGAAGGAAACCGTGGGTCTTTCATATATATATATATATATAGCTGACACTAAAAATGCTTAGTCATGGCTGATTCCACCCCTCCCCTGCAGCTCGGTGGCATCACAAGCCATCTTGGGTTCATCTTGTGAGTTTTCTGGTGTTTCTCAGACGCCAAGATGATTTAGAAACGAGGGGTTTGTGTGTTTTCTCCTCCAGGCCGTCTCTAGCTCAGGTCCCCAAACACCAACTCATTCTATGGAATGCAGGTTGTAGGTTTAATCACCAAGCCATCACAAATCCATTTCTTAGTGTCATACCCCAGAGGCCCAACTCACCTCACACACAGATGAGAGTACTGAGAAACCTCATTCGATGCAGTAAAACAGTATTGTAACATCTTGTCATTTTTTTCTACCATCGTGTTCAGTTAAAGATTAGCCAGAGATGCAATGTATTTATCACCTCTTGTTCTGTCTGCATGTTTTATATCAAGGATGAGATGGGCGGGGGGACAGGGAGGGGGGACAGGGAGCGGTGAAGGGAGGGGGGCAGGGGGCGGTGAAGGGAGGGGGGCATCAGTTGAACAAGAGAAACACAAAATAAACTCTGTTTTTAAATACAAAATAATTTTTAATAGTCTGTAAAAATGTTGTACAAAAGCGTTGTCCTTTTACATTTTTGTAAACGAACGAATCGCTTCTCATGTCGTTCATCTCCCAGGAGTCTTTAGTTGGATGTTGTCAGTATTTAATGAAGTTTATACAATCCACTGTTGTGGTGTTAAGGCCTCTTGATATTGCCATTAAAAACATTCTGTTAGTCAAATGGTTTGTCTCAAATTTACAACCCTTTTTCCCCTGTACAGTGCTCTACGTTTCGACCAGGGCCTTATGGGCTGTCTCAAATTTACAACCCTTTTTCCCCTGTACAGTGCTCTACGTTTCGACCAGGGCCTTATGGGCTGTCTCAAATTTACAACCCTTTTTCCCCTGTACAGTGCTCTACGTTTCGACCAGGGCCTTATGGGCTGTCTCAAATTTACAACCCTTTTTCCCCTGTACAGTGCTCTACGTTTCGACCAGGGCCTTATGGGCTGTCCAATCACACCTTCTAGTTTCGCAGTTCAGTCAAAACAACAAACAAAATACATTACAAAAAAAAGTCTCAACGAGCAGAAATTTCCTCATTCGCCCCCCCCCAAAATGTTCTTCAATTCAAACAGTAATTTGTTTGGTTCAGTGCTGCTCAACAGACGTAACAGTGGAATGTCACAACCATAAATGTGAGGCACGTTCAGCAGGATGCTAATGTTTTTATTTTATTTTTTACGTTCAGGTGGAAATATGCAATGTATTCTGAACAAAAATATAAACGCAACCATGTTAAATGATTTTACTTAGTGTGTATATATAAATCGAAAAGTCAATTGAAATACATTTATTTAGGCCCAAATCTATGGATTCCACATGGCTGGGCAGGGGTCCAGCCATTGATGGGCCTTGGGAGGGCATAGACTCACCCACTGGGTTGCCAGGCCCAGCCACATGGGGAGAAAGGCCCAGCCAATCAGAATTCGGTTTTTTTCTCCCACAAAAGAGCTATTTCAGACAGAAATACTCCGACATACAGAACATTTCTGGGATCTTGTTTTTCAGCTCATGAGACCAACACTTAACTTGTTTTTTAAAATATTTTTTGGGTCGGTAGAGAAACGTGCAGCTAGAGTCACGTCAGTTCTATAGATGGAATTTACTGAACACGCCTTGGATCAATCCATTCCCCCTGTTGGTATAACACGCCTTGGATCAATCCATTCCCCCTGTTGGTATAACACGCCTTGGATCAATCCATTCCCCCTGTTGGTATAACACGCCTTGGATCAATCCATTCCCCCTGTTGGTATAACACGCCTTGGATCAATCCATTCCCCCTGTTGGTATAACACGCCTTGGATCAATCCATTCCCCCTGTTGGTATAACACGCCTTGGATCAATCCATTCCCCCTGTTGGTATAACACTTGGATCAATCCATTCCCCTTGGATCAATCCATTCCCCCTGTTGGTATAACACGCCTTGGATCAATCCATTCCCCCTGTTGGTATAACACGCCTTGTATAACACGCCTTGGATCAATCCATTCCCCCTGTTGCAGATCAATCCATTCCCCCCACGCCTTGGATCAATCCCCCCTGTTGGTATAACTCGCCTTGGATCAATCCATTCCCCCTGTTGGTATAACATGCCTTGGATCAATCCATTCCCCCTGTTGGTATAACACGCCTTGGATCAATCCATTCCCCCTGTTGGTATCAATCCATTCCCCCTGTTGGTATAACACGCCTTGGATCAATCCATTCCCCCTGTTGGTATAACACGCCTTGGATCAATCCATTCCCCCTGTTGGTATAACACGCCTTGGATCAATCCATTCCCCCTGTTGGTATAACACGCCTTGGATCAATCCATTCCCCCTGTTGGTATAACACGCCTTGGATCAATCCATTCCCCCTGTTGGTATAACACGCCTTGGATCAATCCATTCCCCCTGTTGGTATAACACGCCTTGGATCAATCCATTCCCCTGTTGGTATATCCATTCCCCCTGTTGGTATAACGCCTTGGATCAATCCATTCCCCCTGTTGGTATAACACGCCTTGGATCAATCCATTCCCCCTGTTGGTATAACACGCCTTGGATCAATCCATTCCCCCTGTTGGTATATCAATCCATTCCCCCTGTTGGTATCGATCAATCCATTCCCCTTGGATCAATCCATTCCCCCTGTTGGTATAACACGCCTTGGATCAATCCATTCCCCCTGTTGGTATAACACGCCTTGGATCAATCCATTCCCCCTGTTGGTATAACACGCCTTGGATCAATCCATTCCCCCTGTTGGTATAACACACCTTGGATCAATCCATTCCCCCTGTTGGTATAACACGCCTTGGATCAATCCATTCCCCCTGTTGGTATTACTATGAACTACTGAATTATCGCATTGCCTAGCAGCACTGTACTATACTACTGAATACCAGAGTTCACATTTTGTTCAGTAAAGTGGAACTTGTTTGTATGATTTTATTTTGTAAACCCTGAACTCCCAAAAAGGTGACTCTCTCCCAATTCTCTGAAATGGTTTCTGGACTAAGAGTTTAAACACACAAATGCATTGCTTTTACTTTCACATATTCAGGGCTCTCCGTTTTAAGAGGTCATTTAAGAGTAATGGTTAAGACCATATTATCAAGACAAAACATCTCAATTAAAAAATAAAAGTATTGAAAATGTGGTATTGAAAACACTACTCCCACATTAATTAGCCTTTTTACATGAATGATAGATTGTCAAGTGTACAAGCCGAACATTTTTCTTCACATTTGTGTCTTCCCTTAATTATTCAGCCTTGAACATACAGGGTAAACATAAACGGCCTAATTCAGGGTAATATACAGTTAGTTGTTTAGTCGGAAGTTTACATACACTTAGATTGGAGTCATTGGGACGGAAGGGTAGCCTAGTGGTTAGAGCGTTGGACTAGTAACCGAAAGGTTGCAAGTTCGAATCCCGAGCTGACAAGGTACAAATCTGTCCTTCTGCCCCTGAACAGGCAGTTTAACCCACTGTTTATTGAAAATAAGAATGTGTTCTTAACTGACTTGCCTGGTTAAATAAAGGTAAAATAAATAAAAAATTAAACTCATTTTCAACCACTCCACAAAATGTCTTGTTAACAAACTATAGTTTTTGCAGGTTTGTTTAGGACATCTACTTTGTGCATGACACAAGTCATTTTTCCAACAATTGTTTACAGACATATTATTTCTCTTATAATTCACTGTGTCACAATTCTAGTTTGGTCAGAAGTTTACATACACTAAGTTGACTGTGCCTTTAAACAGCTTGGAAAATTCCAGAAAATTATGTAATGGCTTTAGAAGCTTCTGATAGGCTAATTGACATAATTTGAGTCAATTGGAGGTGTACATGTGGATGTCTTTCAAGACCTACCTTCAAACTCAGTGCCTCTTTGCTTGACATCATGGGAAAATCAAAATAAATCAGCCAAGACCTCAGGAAAAAAATTGTAGACCTCCACAAGTCTGGTTCATCCTTGGGAGCAATTTCCAAACACCTGAAGGTACCACGTTCATCTGTACAAACAATAGTATGCAAGTATAAACACCATGGCACCACGCAGCCGTCACTACTCAGGCAGGAGACGCGTTTGGTGCGAAAAGTGTAAATCAATTCCAGAACAACAGCAAAGGACCTTGTGAAGATACAAAATAATCTTTATCCACAGTAAACGAGTCCTATATCGACATAACCTGAAAGGCCACTCAGTAAAGAAGAAGCCACTGCTCCAAAACCCCCATAAAAAAACAGACTACGGTTTGCGACTGCACCTGGTGGCAAAGATTGTACTTTTTGGAGAAATGTTCTCTGGTCTGATGAAACAAAAATAGAACTGTTTGGCCATAATGACCATCGTTATGTTTGGAGGAAAAGGGGCAGGCTTGCAAGCCGAAAAACACAATCTCAACCATGAAGCACGGGGGTGGCAGCATCTTGTTGTGGGGGTGCTTAGCTGCAGGACAGTCTGGTGCACTTCACAAAATAGATTGCATCATGGGGAGGAAAATTATGTGGATATATTGAAGCAACATCTCAAGACATCAGTCAGAAAGATAAAGCTTGGTCACAAATGGGTCTTCCAAATGGACAATGACCCCAAGCATACTTCCAAAGTTGTGGCAAAATGGCTTAATGACAACAAAGTCAATGTATTGGAGAGGCCATCACAAAGCACTGACCTCAATCCTATAGAAAATTTGTGGGCAGAACTGAAAAAGCGTGTGCAAACAAGGAGGCCTACAAACCTGACTCAGTTACACCAGCTCTGTCAGGAGGAATGGGCCAAAATTCACCCAACTTATTGTGGGAAGCTTGTGGAAGGCTACCCAAAATGTTTGACCCAAGTTAAACAATTTAAAGGCAATGCTACCAAATACCAATTAAGTGCATGTAAGCTTCTGACCCACTGGGAATGTGATGAAAAAAATAAAAGCTGAAATAAATAATTCTCTCTACTATTATTCTGACATTTCACACTCTTAAAATAAAGTGGTGTTCCAAACGGACCTAAAACGGGGAATTCTGACTAGGATTAAATATCAGGAATTGTGAAAAACGTAGTTTTTAAATGCATTTAGCTAAGGTGTATGTAAACTTCCGACTTCAACTGTATAAAGCTGATGATTCTCCTAGTTTTTGGTCCAAGGCTGGTAGAAGATACAGGTGAGCTCCAGTCTCTGGGGCCGGGCTGGTAATGTGGTGTGTTAGGAGGCCAGGTATACTGTGTGTGCCAAATGGCGTCCTATTCCCTATTTAGTACACTCGTTTCGATAGGGAATAAGGGTGTCATTTGGGACATACTTGGAGACCTCTCACTACACTACAGAACCCTCACACAGAAACCCTCTCCTCTTATTGCTTGCTTGTTAAGAAGTTTTGAATCTGTTCTCGTCTTTTAACCCCCCCCAAAAAAAAAAAAAATAAAATAAAATAAAAGACATTCAAATCACAGTTAGAATCCAGCGTGAACGTCAATTTTTTTTCTCCCCAAAAAGCAGGACTATCTTTCACACCTTGCGTCAAAATCTTTTCTCTTTTCGCTGTGACTTGTGAATGTATGGGATATGCTGCCATTTGCTGGTGTATTCAGGGGTGTATTCATTAGTGCACACCGCAACAAAAAATGTTTTTGTTTTTTTTGCAACAGAAAACATTTTGCGAACCCGAAACAAGAGATTCTATTGGGCAAAAGTCAGGTAGGTGCTTCCCTGTTTCGCCCCCTGTCTTGTTTCTGCTTGTTCGTAGTGAATACACCCCAGATGAACGTTTCTTTGGGGTTAAACCGTTATGTTGAAGAAAGAATCATCAGGTCATTCACAATAAAAACACTGACTCACTCAAACTCACCATCTACCCCCGACACCCAGGCACAGAGATTCACATAAAGACAACCTTTCTGCTCTTAAATCAACCCAATAATCACATTTTACACAGTTGGCACAGATTAGGATCTTCTTAGTAATATAAAGCAAAAATAATAATTCATATTTGAAGAACATATTTTTTTTAAACAAAGTATTAAATTAATAATCTCAGCCTGCTGTTCTCCTGTCTCTGTTTCTCACTGTTATTTATAAATATGATACACCTGGCGTCGTGATCCTCAAACTACCACTGACACGGTATATCTCCTACTGAATTTCATTTAATCTCACATGTACATCAAATGAAGTATCTAGAAGGCCATCTAGAAGATAATGCTTAGTGTAAATTTCTCTGCATTTCCTGTTTTTTTTGTGCCTAGTCTTTATCCCTCGTTCTCCTAGCTTGGTTAAAGCAGACCGAACGTTTTGAAACAGGCTGAGTTCTTCACCCTTCCTGCCAGGTGTCCCTCATCTCAGGAGTCTCTAGAGGTTTCCTTGTAGGATGCTAGTGATGGCCTGGTCCAGTAGGGAGGCGGGGCCTGCAACCGGGCACGCCCCCTGGATCCGGGGCTGGGCTGCAGCCGTAGGACCCTGCAGGCGCTGCAGCTCCAGGATGCTGTCGATGGCACTCTGCAGATGTTCACTGAGGGTGTTGTCCTCTGGCAGGGGGGGTTGGGGGCTAGGACTAGCCTCGGGCCTGTCGCTGGTCTGGGGAAGAGGCTGGGGCCTGTCGCTGGTCTGGGGAAGAGGCTGGGGCCTGTCGCTGGTCTGGGGAAGAGGCTGGGGCCTGTCGCTGGTCTGGGGAAGAGGCTGGGGCCTGTCGCTGGTCTGGGGAAGAGGCTGGGGCCTGTCGCTGGTCTGGGGAAGAGGCTGGGGTCTGTTGCTGGTCTGGGAAAGAGACTGGGGCCTGTAGCTAGTTTGAGAAAGAGGCTGGTGTCTGTCTCTGGTCTGGGAAAGAGACCGGGGCCTATAGCTGGTCTGGGAAAGAGGCAGGGGCCTATAGCTGGTCTGGGGAAGAGGCTGGGGTCTGTCGCTGGTCTGGGGGAAAGGCTGGGGTCTGTAGCTGGTCTGTGGAAAAGGCGGGGGCCTGTAGCTGGTCTGGGGGAAAGGCTGGGGCCTGTAGCTGGTCTGTGGAAAAGGCGGGGGCCTGTAGCTGGTCTGTGGAAAAGGCTGGGGCCTGTCGCTGTGCCTGTCCGCCTGGAATGGGAGGTCCGGAAGCGTGGGCCTGAAGCGTTTCAGTTTGGGGTTACTCATCTCTCCAGGGTCTGAAGGGGGAGGCTCTAGACAGGCAGTCTGTGGGTCTAAGCTCGGCATAGTAAGGGAGTTTGGGGAACTTGTATATTGTGAACCCTGTGCTGCTGTCTGAATCTGTGCAACAGATTCCCTGCTGTCACTATGGTGACCATGTGGGATGTCCTCTACTACTTTGGAGGGCAGGGCTCCGTTCGACATCTCCTCATCGATTGGATGGCAGGAGGTCCTATGGGAGGAGCCCTGCTCAGTCAGATCAACACTCCCATTGATCAGTTGGCCGTTGTAGTACCGCTTGTGACCAGAGGGGGCAGTATCGTGCACGGTGTCACAGGCTGAGTTGTGAACCACCATCCTGGATCCAGCCTTGTGTTTGATGGTGAGCCTAAGGCCTCCGCGGCTGGTGGAGTGGTAGGTCCTGAGTCCCGGGGGTCGGTCGGAGAGTCTGGTCCAAGCTGGGGGAGAGGGGAGGCTGCCAGACCGATCCAGCCCCACACGGGATGACGCGGAGCTGGAGGACTCAGATGCATGCAGGGTCATCAGGAAGGACTCTGGAAGATACAAGCATAAAGGTACAAGGGGAGGGAACGCTACACATCGGTACATTACATAACACTGACTGACTGTTCACAGAAGAGCTCATTTAACTTCAAAGAAAGACATTAAAATGACGTTTCTGGTTAAACATCACAGTGCTTCACTTTTAGCCCAGTAGGTACACTACACCTGTACCAGTACACCTGTACCTGTAGGTACACTACACCTGTACGTACACTACACCTGTACCAGTACACCTGTACCTGTAGGTACACTACACCTGTACCTGTAGGTACACTACACCTGTACCTGTACACCTGTACATGTAGGTACACTACACCTGTACATGTAGGTACACTACACCTGTACCAGTACACCTGTACCTGTAGGTACACTACACCTGTACCTGTACATGTAGGTACACTACACCTGTACCTGTAGGTACACTACACCTGTACATGTAGGTACACTACACCTGTACCTGTACACCTGTACATGTAGGTACACTACACCTGTACCTGTACACCTGTACATGTAGGTACACTACACCTGTACCTGTACACCTGTACATGTAGGTACACTACACCTGTACATGTAGGTACACTACACCTGTACATGTAGGTACACTACACCTGTACATGTAGGTACACTACACCTGTACATGTAGGTACACTACACCTGTACATGTAGGTACACTACACCTGTACCTGTACGTACACTACACCTGTACATGTAGGTACACTACACCTGTACCTGTACGTACACTACACCTGTACCTGTACACCTGTACATGTAGGTACACTACACCTGTACATGTAGGTACACTACACCTGTACATGTAGGTACACTACACCTGTACATGTAGGTACACTACACCTGTACCTGTACACCTGTACATGTAGGTACACTACACCTGTACATGTAGGTACACTACACCTGTACATGTAGGTACACTACACCTGTACATGTAGGTACACTACACCTGTACACCTGTAGGTACACTACACCTGTACACCTGTAGGTACACTACACCTGTACACCTGTAGGTACACTACACCTGTACACCTGTAGGTACACTACACCTGTACACCTGTAGGTACACTACACCTGTACACCTGTAGGTACACTACACCTGTACACCTGTAGGTACACTACACCTGTACACCTGTAGGTACACTACACCTGTACACCTGTAGGTACACTACACCTGTACACCTGTAGGTACACTACACCTGTACACCTGTAGGTACACTACACCTGTACACTACACCATGTACCTGTACACCTGTACCTGTAGGTACACTACACCTGTACACCTGTACCTGTAGGTACACTACACCTGTACACCTGTACCTGTAGGTACACTACACCTGTACACCTGTACCTGTAGGTACACTACACCTGTACACCTGTACCTGTAGGTACACTACACCTGTACCTGTACACACCTGTAGGTACACTACACCTGTACCTGTACACACCAGTAGGTACACTGTACCTGTACACACCTGTACCTGTAGGTACACTACACCTGTACCTGTAGGTACACTACACCTGTATCTGTAGGTACACTACACCTGTACACTACACCTGTATCTGTAGGTACACTACACCTGTACACCTGTAGGTACACCACACCATGTACCTGTAGGTACACTACACCATGTACCTGTAGGTACACTACACCTGTACACTACACCTGTATCTGTAGGTACACTACACCTGTACCTGTACACACCAGTAGGTACACTACACCTGTACCTGTTCCAAAATCATGGGCATTAATATGGAGTTGGTCCCCCCTCTGCTGCTATAACAGCCTCTCTTCTGGGAAGGCTTTCCACTAGATGTTGGAACATTACTGCGGGGACTTGCTTCAATTCAGCCACAAGAACATTCGTGAGGTCGGGCACTGATGTTGGGTGATTAGGCCTGGCTCACATTCAGCATTCCAATTCATCTCAAAGGTGTGCGATGGTGTTGAGGTCAGGGCTCTGTGCGGGCCAGTCAAGTTCTTCCACACCGATCTCAATAAACTAATTCTGTATGGACCTCGCTTTGTCCACAGGGGTATTATCATGCTGAAACAGGAAAGGGCCTTCCCCAAACTGTTGCCACAAAGTTGGAAGCACAGAATCGTCTAAGAGTCGTGTTAAGATTTCCTTTAACTTGAATTAAGGTGCCAAGCCCGAACAATGAAAAACCGCCCCAGACCATTATTCCTCCTCCACCAAACTTTACAGTTGGCAGTATGCATTGGGGCAGGTAGTGTTCTCCTGGCATCCACTAAACCCTGTTCTGTGAGCTTGTGTGGGCCTACCACTTCGTGGCTAAGCCGTTGTTTCTCCTAGACGTTTCCACTTCCAGTTAACCGGCTCGAGCAGGGCAAAAATTTGAAGAACTGACTTGTTGGAAAGGTGCCAATGTTTGTCTATGGAGATTGCATGGCAGTCTGCTCGATTTGATACACCTGTCAGCAACGGGTGTAGCTGAAATAGCCGAATCCACTCATTTGAAGGGGTGTCCACATACTGCTGTGTGTATATATAGTGCATCTCCACTCCCCCACGGCACTGACCTGGGTCTCTACGGGCCCTGTGTCGGTCCTCCCCCAGGGAAAACCTCTCTGATTGGAGGAACAGACGATCCAGCATCACCATCTCTGCCGACGGTATCACTTGCTGTTGATATTGATAAATGGGGGACATTGGTACATACAGTGTGATAGAGTGCCTTCTGTAATTATTGGACATTATTATTATATTATATTATTATTATTATGGGATATTGGTACATACAGTGTGATAGAGTGCCTTCTGTAATTATTGGGACATTGGTACATAGTGTGATAGAGTGCCTTCTGTAATTATTGGGACATTGGTACATAGTGTGATAGAGTGCCTTCTGTAATTATTGGGACATTGGTACATACAGTGTGATAGAGTGCCTTCTGTAATTATTGGGACATTATTATTATATTATATTATTATTATTATGGGACATTGGTACATACAGTGTGATAATGTTCAATAATTAGGAGTATGCCTTCTGTAATTATTGAACATTATTATTATATTATATTATTATTATTATGGGATATTGGTACATACAGTGTGATAAAGTGCCTTCTGTAATTATTGAACATTATTATTATTATATAATATATTATTATTATTATATATTATTATTATTATCATTATTATTATTATATAATATATTATTATTATTATATATTATTATTATTATATATTATTATTATTATATTTTTATTATATTATTATTATTATTATATATTATTATTATTATATATTATTATTATTGTTATTATATTATTTATTCTTCTTCTTATTATTATATTATTATTATTATTATTATTATTATTGGACATTGAAGTGTGTTTTATTTTTTTGGATATAAAACTCCAAATTGTTGTATTTGAAATTAATTGACTATAAAGTTCAAATGCAGACTGTCAGATTTAATTTGAGGGTATTTTTTTATCCATATCAGGTGAACAGTTTAGAAAGTATAACACTTTTTGTACATAGTTCACCCCCCATTTTCTGGGACCAAAGTATTGGGCCATATTCACTTACACGTGTATTTAAATAGTCAAACGTTTTTTAATTTTTATTTTACCTTTATTTAACTAGGCAAGTCAGTTAAGAACAAATTCTTATTTGCAATGACGGCCTGGGAACAGTGGGTTAACTGCCTGTTCAGGGGCAGAACGACAGATTTGTACCTTGTCAGCTCGGGGGTTTGAACTCGCAACCTTCCGGTTACTAGTCCAACCACTAGGCTAGTTAGTTAAGAACAAATTCTTATTTGCAATGACGGCCTAGGAACAGTGGGTTAACTGCCTGTTCAGGGGCAGAACGACAGATTTGTACCTTGTCAGCTCGGGGGTTTGAACTCGCAACATTCCGGTTACTAGTCCAACTGTCTAGCCGCCCCGTTAAGTATTTGGTCTCATATTCACAGCATGCAATGATTATATCAACCTTTTGACTTTTGACAAAAACTTGTTGGATGTATTTGCTGTTTGTTTAGGTTGTGTTTCAGATGATTTTGTGCCCAACAGAAACAAATGGTAAATCATGTATTGTGTCATTTTGGAGTCACATTTGTTTTAAATAAGAATATAATGTTTCTAAACACTTCTACGTTAATGTTGATGCTACTACCATGGTTACAGTTCATCCTGAATGAATCATGAATAATAATATAATAATAATATAATAACTGAGAAAGTTACGGATGCACAAATATCACTGTCATTGTAATGGTGAGAGGTTAGCATGTCGTAGGGGTATGATATGAAATGCTAACCTCCCCTGTTATTGTAATGGTGAGAGGTTAGCATGTCGTAGGGGTATGATATGAAATGCTAAACTCCTTTGTTATTGTAATGGTGAGAGGTAAGCATGTCTTGGTAATATGATATGAAATGCTAACCTCCCCTGTCATTGTAATGGTGAGAAGTTAGCATGTCGTGGGGGTATGATATGAAATGCTAACCTCCCCTGTTATTGTAATGGTGAGAGGTTAGCATGTCGTGGGGGTATGATATGAAATGCTAACCTCCCCTGTTATTGTAATGGTGAGAGGTTAGCATGTCGTGGGGGTATGATATGAAATGCTAACCTCCCCTGTTATTGTAATGGTGAGAGGTTAGCATGTCGTGGGGGTATGATATGAAATGCTAACCTCTCCTGTTATTGTTATGGTGAGAGGTTAGCATGTCGTGGGGGTATGATATGAAATGCTAACCTCCCCTGTTATTGTAATGGTGAGAGGTTAGCATGTCGTAGGGGCATGATATGAAATGCTAACCTCCCTGTTATTGTAATGGTGAGAGGTTAGCATGATGGGGGTATGATATGAAATGCTAACCTCCCCTGTTATTGTAATGGTGAGAGGTTAGCATGTATGTATGATGAGAAATGTCTCCTGTTATTGTTATGGTGAGAGGTTAGCATGTCGTGGGGGGGATATGAAATGCTAACCTCCCCTGTTATTGTAATGGTGAAATGATATGAAATGCTAACCTCCCCTGTTATTGTAATGGTGAGAGGTTAGCATGTCGTGGGGGTATGATATGAAATGCTAACCTCTCCTGTTATTGTTATGGTGAGAGGTTAGCATGTCGTGGGGGTATGATATGAAATGCTAACCTCCCCTGTTATTGTAATGGTGAGAGGTTAGCATGTCGTAGGGGCATGATATGAAATGCTAACCTCCCTGTTGTAATGGTGAGAGGTTAGCATGTCTTGGTATTTGTGCGTCTGTAACTTTCTCACTCACCATTATTCACGATTCATTCAGGCTTATCCGTAATCATGG
This sequence comes from Oncorhynchus gorbuscha, assembly GCF_021184085.1. Classification (NCBI taxonomy): domain Eukaryota; kingdom Metazoa; phylum Chordata; class Actinopteri; order Salmoniformes; family Salmonidae; genus Oncorhynchus; species Oncorhynchus gorbuscha. The sequence continues at coordinate 96,235,786 of NC_060182.1, read as the reverse complement.
TAGTATCTACATTAATGTAGAAGTGTTATTCTTATCTACAATAAAGGGACTACAAAATGACACAATACATTATTTACCATTCATTTCTGTTGGGCACAAAATAATCGGATAATGGTCCTTCTGTAGCTCAGTTGGTAGAGCATGGCGCTTGTAACGCCAGGGTGGTGGGTTCGATCCCCGGGACCACCCATACGTAGAATGTATGCACACATGACTGTAAGTCGCTTTGGATAAAAGCGTCTGCTAAATGGCATATATTATATTATTATTATTACAAATCACATGTACTTATAAAGCCTGCATCAGCATCCTTGTATTGTCCGTGTATCAGTGAAAGTTGACACTGTGTTTCCGAATAGCATCACCAAGCAGTAGCATATAAAGTTGAAGTAGGAAGTTTACATACACCTTAGCCAAATACATTTAAACTCAGTTTTTCACAATTCCTGATATTTAATCCTAGTAAAAAAATCCCTATTTTACGTCTGATAGATCACAACTTTATTTTAAGAATGTGAAAAGTCAGAATAATAGTTGAGAGAATGATTTATTTCAGCTTTCATTTCTTTCCTCATATTCCCAGTGGGTCAGAAGTTTACATACACTCAATTAGTATTTGGTAGCATTGCCTTTAAATTGTTTAACTTGGGTCAAATGTGTCGGGAAGCCTTCCACAAGCTTCCCACAATAAGTTGGGTGAATTTTGGCCCATTCCTCCTGACAGAGCTGGTGTAACTGAGTCAGGTTTGTAGGCCTTTCTATAGGATTGAGGTCAGGGCTTTGTGATGGCCACTCCAATACCTTGACTTTGTTGTTCTTAAGCCATTTTGCCACAACTTTGGAAGTTTGCTTGGGATCATTGTCCATTTGGAAGACCCATTTGCGACCAAGCTTTAACTTCCTAACTGATGTCTTGAGATGTTGCTTCAATATATCCACATAATTTTCCTCCCTCATGAAGCCATCTATTTTGTGAAGTGCACCAGTCTCCTGCAGCAAAGCACCCCCATAACATGATGCTGCCACCCCCGTGCTTCACGGTTGGGATGGTGTTCTTTGACTTGCAAACCTCCCACTTTTTCCTCCAAACATAACAATGGTCATTATGGCCAAACAGTTATATTTTTGTCAGACCAGAGGACATTTCTCCAAAAAGTATGATCTTTGTCCCCATGTGCAGTTGCAAACCGTAGTCTTGTTTTTTTATGGCGGTTTTGGAGCAGTGGCTTCTTCCTTGCTGAGCGGCCTTTCAGGTTATGTCGATATAGGACTCGTTTTACTGTGGATATAGATACTTTTGTACATGTTTCCTCCAGCATCTTCACAAGGTCCTTTGCTGTTGTTCTGGGATTGATTTGCACTTCTTGCACCAAAGTACGTTCATCTCTAGGAGACAGAACGTGTCTTCTTCCTCAGCGGTATGACAGCTGCGTGGTCCCATGGTGTTTATACTTGAGTACTATTGTTTGTACAGATGAATGTGGTACCTTCAGGCATTTGGAAATTGCTCCCAAGGATGAACCAGACTTGTGGAGGTCTGCAATTTTTTTTTCTGAGGTCTTGGCTGATTTCTTTTGATTTTCCGATGATGTCAAGCAAAGAGGCACTGAGTTTGAAGGTCGGCCTTGAAATACATCCACAGGTACACCTCCAATTGACTCAAATGATGTCAATTAACCTATCAGAAGCTTCTAAAGCCATGACATCATTTTCTGGAATTTTCCAAGCTGCTTAAAGGCACAATAAACTTAGTGTATGTATACATCTGAACCACTGGAATTGTGATACAGTGAATTATAAGTGAAATCTGTCTGTAAACAATTGTTGGAAAAATTACTTGTGTCAAGCACAAAGTAGATGTCCTAAACAACTTGCCAAAACTATAATATGTTAACAAGAAATTTGCGGAGTGGTTGAAAATGAGATTTAATGACTCCAACCTTAGTGTATGTAAACTTCCGACTTCAACTGTAAAATTGAAAACAGTAGTGGTCCTAGAACTGACCCTTGAGGAACTCCAAAACTAAAAACTTAGAGGAATTTCCATCCAATAAAAGCAAAATACAGAAGAAAATAAAATAACTTTAGCAAAGACAGTTGCGATTTATGATTTAGGAGAAAAAAAGGGAAATATAGATGCGTGAGCAGTGTCGTACCAGTGCCTCCCCGAGCAGTAGCTGTCTGTATTTGTTGAGCATGTCCTTGGTGCGTTTCAGTAGGAACCCTGACACAGTGTCAAACTGCTTGTCCACTGGAGAGAGAAGGGGACACGTCAATAATCAGACATACAGATACTCGTAATGGCATCATGCTCCCGTTTTTACTACATTCTTAGAAAAACAAGGTTATATCTACAACATAATAGGGTTGCTCAGCTGTCCCCATGGGATAACTTTTTGAGGTATAACTTTTGGGTTCCATGTAGAACCCTTTTGGGTTCCAGTTTAAACCCTTTTGGGCTCCATGTAGAACCCTTTTTGTAGAACCATTGTGGGTTCCATGTAGAACCCTTTTGGGTTCCATGTAGAACCCTTTTTGTAGAACCCTTTTCACAAAGGGTTCCTTTTTGAACCCCTTTTTCTCTAAGAGTGTACTGCCAGTCTCTACAGAGTGAATTAAAAGCGGTGTTCTGACCTAAGTTGAAGTCGTCCTGACTAGGCAGGTGTCCGGCACAGGTGTGGTATGGTAACAGGTGTGTCACAGCCTCCCCCAATGAGGAGAAGGGAGAACAGATGTAAGGACTCTGGACCGGTCTCTGGTCCTGACACAGCTGCTGCTGGAGCCTGAGGATGACATCACAGACACTAGGTTTGGGTTCAAACAATGTAAAAGTCACCAGAGGATCAATACTCTGCTCCTGCTGTTTTTAAAAGCCATTTTATCTGCTTCCCCAGAGTCCGATGAACTCATGGATACAATTTGTATGTCTCTGCATCCAACATGAAGGAAGTTAGAGGTAGTTTAATGAACAAATGCTAACTAGCGTTAGCGCAATGACTTCATTGCCAAATATCCCTTTAAGGATGAACCGTTGCACCATAAAACAGCAGGGCATCTGTCCTTCTTTCCCAGAAAACCTTTTGGTACTGCACTTCATCATCATGCGATATGGACGTCGTCAATATCAGAGACTGACGACCTGACGTGTCCTGCTTCTCACCTGCACATCGTTTCAGTCAGTCTCTGCTCTCTCTCCTTCGCCACAGGACCGGCCACCTGGTATGGATGAGATATGACCTTAGGTTTACTGGAGATTGAAGAATCTGAGTAGAATGAAGAGTATCGTGGTTTCAGAATCTGAGTAGTATCGTGGTTTCAGAATCTGAGTAGTATCGTGGTTTCAGAATCTGAGTAGTATAGTGGTTTCAGAATCTGAGTAGTATCGTAGTTTCAGAATCTGAGTAGTATCGTGGTTTCAGAATCTGAGTAGTATAGTGGTTTCAGAATCTGAGTAGTATAGTGGTTTCAGAATCTGAGTAGTATCGTGGTTTCAGAATCTGAGTAGTATCGTAGTTTCAGAATCTGAGTAGTATCGTAGTTTCAGAATCTGAGTAGTATCGTGGTTTCAGAATCTGAGTAGTATCGTGGTTTCAGAATCTGAGTAGTATCGTGGTTTCAGAATCTGAGTAGTATCGTGGTTTCAGAATCTGAGTAGGTTTCAGAATGAGTGGTTTCAGAATCTGAGTAGTATCGTGGTTTCAGAATCTGAGTAGTATCGTGGTTTCAGAATCTATCGTGGTTTCAGAATCTATCGTATCGTGGTTTCAGAATCTGAGTAGTATCGTGGTTTCAGAATCTGAGTAGTATCGTGGTTTCAGAATCTGAGTAGTATAGTGGTTTCAGAATGTGAGTAGAATGAAGAGCATTGTGGTTTCAGACCAATATGCTGGATGGAAGGCCTAGAATCTGAGAATGGACATATCTGAAATGGCACCCTATTCCCTATAAAGGGAATAGGGGTCCATGTTTCTCACCTTTGTCTTTGACTGTTGGGCTGTCTGAACTGCTCTGAGCCACTGGTCCTGATCTCTATGGGATTGGGGCCCCTGGTCGTACTGGGGCTCCGGGACAGTGTGGAGCCACCGAACTGTGTTGGGCCCCTGGACTGTGTGGGGGCCTGGTGGCCACTGGGGTCTGGGAGAAGGTGGATGGACATCAAGAGTAAAGGCTTTACCCTCTACATCCATGGCCAAGGCAGCTGGTGGTTCTGAGCATTATAATACAGAAGATGATGGGGGTGGTGGTGATGATGATGGAGGTGATGATGATGGTGATGGTGATGGTGGTGATGGTGGTGATGATGGTGGTGATGATGGAGGTGATGATGGTGGTGATGGAGGTGATGATGATGGTGATGGAGGTGATGGAGGAGATGATGATGGTGATGGAGGTGATGATGGAGGTGATGGTGGGGGTGATGGTGGTGATGGAGGTGATGATGATGGTGATGGAGGTGATGGTGATGATGGAGGTGATGGTGATGATGGAGGTGATGATGATGGAGGTAATGATGATGGGGGTGATGATGAGGGTGATGGGGGTGATGGTGATGGAGGTGATGATGATGGTGATGGAGGTGATGATGATGGAGGTGATGATGATGGGGGTGATGATGGAGGTGATGATGGAGGTGATGGTGATGATGGAGGTGATGATGATGGAGGTAATGATGATGGGGGTGATGGTGGTGATGGGGGTGATGGTGATGGAGGTGATGATGATGGTGATGGAGGTGATGATGATGGGGGTGATGGTGATGGAGGTGATGGTGATGATGGAGGTGATGATGATGGAGGTAATGATGATGGAGGGGTGATGGTGGTGATGGGGTGATGGTGATGGGGGTGATGATAGTAATGATGGGGGTAATGATGATGATGGGGGTGATGATGATGATGGGGGTGATGATGATGATGATGATGGTGGTGATATGGTGATGATGATGGGGGTGATATGGTGATGGTTGTGATGTGATGATTGTATGGATGATGGTGATGATGATGATTTTGGTGATGTTGGTAGTAGTGGTGATGATGATGGTGTTGGTAGTGGTGGTGATGATGTTGATGATGGTTTTGGTGATGGTGGTGTTGGTAGTGGTGATGATGATGGTGTGGATGATGGTGATGATGATGATGGTGGTGATGGTGATGATGGTGTTGGTAGTGGTGGTGGTGATAATGTTGATGATGGTTTTGGTGATGGTGTTGATGATGGTGGTGTTGGTATTGGTGATGATGATGGTTTTGGTGATGATGGTGATGGTGTTGGAAGTGGTGGTGATGATGATGGTGGTAATGATGATGGTGGTGTTGTTGGTAGTGGTGGTGATGATGGTGATGATGGTGATGATGGTGGTGTTGGTAGTGGTGATGATGATGATGTTGATGATGGTTTTGGTGATGGTGTTGATGATGGTGTTGGTAGTGGTGGTGATGGTGGTGGTGATGGTGTTGGTAGTGGTGATGTTGTTGGTAGTGGTGGTGATGGTGGTGATGATGATGGTGGTGTTGGTAGTGGTGATGATGGTTTTGGTGATGGTGGTGGTGATGATGGTGGTGATGATGATGGTGTTGTTGGTAGTGGTGGTGGTGATGATGGTGGTGATGATGATGGTGGTGTTGGTAGTGGTGTTGATGATGGTTTTGGTGATGGTGTTGGTGATGATGTTGATGATGGTTTTGGTGATGGTGTTGGTGTTGGTGATGATGGTGGTGATGGTGATGATGGTGTTGGTAGTGGTGATGATGATGGTGGTGTTGGTAGTGGTGATGATGGTGGTGGTGGTGATGATGGTGTTGGTAGTGGTGATGATGATGGTGGTGGTGGAGATGATGGTGGTGATGGTGTTGGTAGTGGTGGTGATGATGTTGGTAGTGGTGATGATGGTTTTGGTGGTGGTGGTGGTGATGGTGATGATGGTGTTGGTAGTGGTGATGATGATGGTGTTGGTAGTGGTGATGATGATGGTGTTGGTAGTGGTGATGATGATGGTTTTGGTGATGGTGGTGATGTTGGTGGTGGTGATTGTGTTGGTGGTGGTGATGATGATGATGGTGATGATGGTGGTGGTGGTGGTGATGATGTGTGTGAGGCAGGGAGACAGAGTGAAAGGAGTGGGTTAGGAAGACTGTGAAAGGGATCGTTAGAATTGTTGCATGATGATTTGTATTAATACTCTGTGTGCTGCCCTGATGGAACCCTATTCCCATAGGACTCTGGTCAAAAGTAGGACACTACATAGGTAATAGGGTGCCAACCCTAGTCAAAAGTAGTGCACTACATAGGGAATAGGGTGCCATTTGGGTTGCAGATCTGTGTGATCAGACTCACTGCTTTGCTTTGTGTGTTGCTGGTTAGCCTGATCTCCATGGGAGCTGGGAGTCACTAGGAGGGGGTCAGGCTGTGCTAGGAGGGGGTCAGGCTGCGCTAGGAGGGGGTCAGGCTGCACTAGGAGGGGGTCAGGCTGCACTAGGAGGGGGTCAGGCTGCACTAGGACGGGGTCAGGCTGCGCTAGGACGGGGTCAGGCTGCGCTAGGACGGGGTCAGGCTGCGCTAGGACGGGTTCAGGCTGCGCTAGGACGGGGTCAGGCTGCGCTAGGAGGTGGTCAGGCTGCGCCAGGAGGTGGTCAGGCTGCGCTAGGAGGTGGTCAGGCTGCGCTAGGAGGGGGTCAGGCTGCGCTAGGAGGTGGTCAGGCTGCGCTAGGAGGGGGTCAAGCTGCTGCTGAGGCACACAGACAGGTAGAGGAGAGGGGCTGGGATTGCTGAACACTGCAGTCTGGAGCTGGGGGGAGGCGCTGACAGGCAGAGGGGAGGGGCTTGAACACTGCAGTCTGGAGCACTGACAGTCTGAACACTGCAGTCTGGAGCTGGGGGGAGGTGCTGACAGGCAGAGGGGAGGGGCTTCTGAACATTGCAGTCTGGAGCTGGGGGGAGGTGCTGACAGGCAGAGGGGAGGGGCTTCTGAACACTGCAGCCTGGGTTTGAGGGACGGCACTTCCAGACCCAGATCCAGACCCAGCCAGTCCCAGGGAGGTGGCCCCACTTGGTGGGGAAGATAAACTGTCTTGTTGTGGTGTGGACCCTAAGCCCTGCCTAGTAAAGGGTGTGCTCACTAAGCCCTGCCCATTCCGGAGTGTTCTCACTAAGCCCTGCCCATTCGGGGGGGTGCTCATTAGGCCCTGCCCATTCGGGGGTGTGGTCCATAAGCCCTGCCCATTCGGGGGTGTGGTCCATAAGCCCTGCCCAGCCGGGGGTGTGGTCCCTAAACCCTGCTCAGATGGAGATTGGCATAGCAGGGTAGGAGAGTGGCATAGCAGGGTAGGAGATTGGCATAGCAGGGTAGGAGAGTGGCATAGCAGGGTAGTCTCCTTTGTCTCTGGGTGTAGTGAAGCTGGATAGGCCACCAACACACAAGGGCTGAGGGGCATCGCAGACTGGGCTCCTGCATGTCCTAGAACTGCTGGCTGGATGGGTGGAGGGGCCTCCTCCATCTCACTGGCCACAGCGGAGACAGTGTGATCCTCCACTGACACAGTCCCAGCCAGGCCCTCAGGTGATGGGGAGGGATTGGGAGGGGTAAGTGCTTGCTATGGTAGAAATTGTGGTGTGACGAAGGAAAACAATAAGGTTATGTTATGTAAATCAAGACAATATCTTCAACATTTAATTCAATAAACATTTAGAGTGGCAATCAGCAGTTCAAACCCTACCCTGTTTTCGGGTAAAAAGCTGAGGGACGGGGATGGAGAAATGTGACCACTCAAATTCATAGAGCTATGGATGCCAGGACTGATCATCCATGATATCAACATTATAGTTTTACCCATTTTACCCATACATTGTTTGTTTACGTGCACACTTAGAAATATTTGTATTTTTTGAAAGAAAAGCACATTTTTTTTGTGCATTTTAAAATAACATCAAATTGATCAGAAATACAGTGTAGATGTTGTTAATGTTGAAAGTGACTATTGTAACTGGAAAAGGCAGGCGTACAGAGGCCCATTATCAGCAACCATCACTCCTGTGATCCAATGGCACGTTGTGTTAGCTAATCCAAGTTGATCATTTGAAAAGGCTAATTGATCATTAGAAAACCCTTTTGAAATTATGTTAGCACAGCTGAAACTGTTGTTGCTGACTAAAGAAGCAATACAACTGGCTTTCTTTAAACTAGTTGAGTATCTGGAGCATCAGCATTTGTGGGTTCGATTACAGGCTCAAAATGGCCAGAAACAAAGGACTTTCTTTCTCGTCAATCTATTCCTGTTCTGAGAAATGAAAGCTATTCCATGCGAGAAATTACCAAGAAACTGAAGATCTCGTACAGCGCAATGTACTACTGGCAGCTTCATTAAATACTACCCACAATACTCCAGTCTCAATGTCAACAGTGAAGAGGCGACTCCGGGATGCTGGCCTTCTAGGCAGAGTTGCAAAGAAAAAGCCATATCTCAGACTGGCCAATAAAAAGAAAAGATTAAGATGGGCAAAAGAACACAGACACTGGACAGAGGAAATCTGCCTAGAAGGTCAGCATCCTGGAGTCACCTTTTCAATGTTGACGTTGAGACTGGTGTTTTGCCAGTACTATTTAATGAAGCTGCCAGTTGAGGACTTGTGATGTGTCTGTTTCTCAAACTAGACACTCTAATGTACTTGTCCTCTTGCTCAGTTGTGCACCGGGGCCTGCCCCTCCTCATTCTATTCTGGTTAGAGCCAGTTTGTGCTGTTCTGTGAAGGGAGTAGTACACAGCGTTGTACGAGATCTTCAGGTTCTTGCAATTTCTCGCCATGGAACAGCCTTCATTTCTCAGAACAATAATAGACTGACGAGTTTCAGAAGAAAGGTCTTTGTTTCTGGCCATTTTGAGCCTGTAATCGAACCCACAAATGCTGATGCTCCAGATACTCAACTAGTCTCAAGAAGGCCAGTTTTATTGCTCCTTTAATCAGAACAGTTTTCAGCTGTGCTAACATAATTTCAAAAGGGTTTTCTAATGATCAATTAGTCTTTTAAAATTATAAACTTGGATTAGCTAACCCAACGTGCCATTGGAACACAGGAGTGATGGTTGCTGATAATGGGCCTCTGTACACCTTTCCAGCTACAACAGTCATTTACAACATTAACAATGTCTACACTGTATTTCTGATCAATTTGATGTTATTTTAAATGGACAAAAACATTTTTTGCTTTTCTTTCAAAAAGAAGGACATTTCTAAGTGACCCCAAACTTTTGAACGGTAGTGTACATTATTTACAAACAGTAAAACAAGCTTATATTTTAAGCTTCTCGTAGGGTATGACAGTTGAACTAAGCTCATGAGGCATTTATACGTTCAATTCTTCAAGAATCAATGGGTACATACAGTGGCAAGAAGAAGTATGTGAACCCTTTGGAAGTACATGGATTTATGCATAAATTGGTCATAAAATTTGATTGGATCTTCATCTAGGTCACAACAATAGACAAACACAGTCTGCTTAAACTAATAACACACAAACACTTATACGTTTTCATGTCTTTAATTGAACACACCGTGTAACAGTGCAGGGTGGGAAAAGTATGTGAACCCTTGGATTTAATAACTGGTTGACCCTCCTTTGGCAGCAATAACCTCAACAAAATATTTTCTGTAGTTGCGGATCAGACCTGCACAACGGTCAGGAGGAATTTTGGACCATCCACAGAATATTTTGCCAGTAGCGCTGTGGAACATCCAGGTGCTCTTTTATAAACTTCAGACTTGCAGCAATGTTTTTTTATGGACAGCAGTGGCTTCTTCCATCATGTCCTTCCATGAACACCATTCTTGTTTAGTGTTTTACGTATCGTAGACTCGTCAACAGAGATGTTAGTATGTTCCAGAGATTTCAGAGATTTAGCTGACACTAGGATTCTTCTTAACCTCATTGAGCATTCTGCTCTGTGCTCTTGCAGTCATCTTTGCAGGACGGCCACTCCTAGGGAGAGTAGCAACAGTGCTGAACTTTCTCCATTTACAAGTTGTCTTACTGTGGACTGATGAACATCATGGCTAATGACATACTTTTGTAACCCTTTCCAGCTTTATGCAAGTCAACAATTCAGGCCCTGAGATCTCTTTTGTTCGAAGCATGGTTCACATCAGGCAATGCTTCTGGTGAATAACAAAATCAAATTTTGTGAGTGTTTTTTAAAGGACAAGGCAGCTCTAACCAACATCTCCAATCTCGTCTCTTTGATTGGACTCCAGGTTAGCTGACTCTTGACTCCAATTAGCTTTTGGAGAAGTCATTAGCTTAGGGGTTCACATACTTTTCCCAACCTACACTATGAATGTCTAAATGATGCATTTAATATAGATGGGGGCGGCAGGGTAGCCTAGTGATTAGAGCATTGGACTAGTAACCGAAAGGTTGCAAGTTCAGATCCCCGAGCTGACAAGGTACAAAATCTGTCGTTCTGCCCCTGAACAGGCAGTTAACCCACAGTTCCTAGGCCGTCATTGAAAATAAGAATTTGTTCTTAACTGACTTGCCTAGTTAAATAAAGGTAAAAAATAAAAATAAAATATAAAAAAATAGATAAGAAAAATACAAACATTTGTGTGTTATTAGTTTAAGCACACTATGTTTGTCTGTTGTTGTGACTTAGATGAAGATCAGATCAAATTTGATGACCATTTTATGCCCCAAAAAATCCAGGTAATTCCAAAGGGTTCACATACTTTTTCTTGCCACTGTATAATTAATTTATACCTCAACAAATGGATGGAGCAACTGCTGATTGCCCCTATAAGTCAACAAAAAGTCACAACAGAGAGCATAAAGGCTAGTTGACCTGTTGTAGATGATGGATGAAGGCCTGGGTGGGGCTGTGAACCTTCTCCACCCTTGGTTTTGTCCCTGTCTCCGTCTGGTCCCGCAAGTGTTTAGGCAACGTCCCAACTGGGTCCAGCAGGTGTTTAGGCAACGTCCCAACTGGGTCCAGCAGGTGTTTGGGTAATGTCCCAGCTGGGTCCAGCAGGTGTTTGGGTAACGTCCCAACTGGGTCCAGCAAGTGTTTGGGTAACGTCCCAACTGGGTCCAGCAGGTGTTTGGGTAACGTCCCAACTGGGTCCAGCAGGTGTTTGTGTAACGTCCCAACTTGGTCTAGCAGGTATTTGGGTAGCATACCAGGTGGGTCCAGGGCCTGTGGGGCCTCCAGCGGGGTCTGTAGGAGGGCCATTACAGGGGGAGAAGTGGACTGGAGACTGGCGGTGGTGGGTTGGAGAGAGGCATGCTGCTGGAAAAGGTGCCTTGTCGACTGAGGGGAACAACAAACTGATTAGAGAATGTTCTGGTGTACATTTGTTTTGCTAGTTTACTAGATCCACCTAGCATTTGACTTAGGAGGATATATTAATTAACCAATCAATTAACTGAGCACCAATCAATTAATAAATGAAGTAATCAACCAGCCAACCAACCAATTAATTAATCAATCAATCAATCAATCACTCAAGTGTTGACTTCTCACCTGAGGCAGGTGTGGGGACGCCGCTTGCTCCCTCCTCTCCTCATGGCCAGCTCTGTCAGGCAGCAACACTACAGACGCCTGCTGAACACTGATCTGTCCATCTTTAACGCCCCCTAGGGGTCTGGAGGTCTGGGGGGTGAAGGGCAGGCCCTGTACTACAGCAGGAGGGGTGGTGTTGAGGATGGATATCGAGGTCATGTGACTGTCTGGGTGGGTTGAGGTGAGCTGCATCCCAGAGCTGTTGAGGAAGACAGAGTGAAAGGGTGTAGTAGTAGTGTGGTTAAAGGGTATAGTAGTAGTGTGGCTAAAGGGTGTAGTAGTGCTGTTAAAGGGTGTAGTAGTAGTGTTGTTAAAGGGTGTAGCAGTAGTGTTGTTAAAGGGTGTAGTAGTAGTGTGGTTAAAGGGTGTAGTAGTAGTGTGGTTAAAGGGTGTAGTAGTAGTGTGGTTAAAGGGTGTAGTAGTAGTGTTGTTAAAGGGTGTAGTAGTGGTGTTGTTAAAGGGTGTAGTAGTAGTGTAGTTAAAGGGTGTAGTATTGTAGTTAAAGGGTGTAGTAGTAGTGTTGTTAAAAGGTGTAGTAGTAGTGTGGTTAAAGGGTGTAGTAGTAGTGTTGTTAAAGGGTGTAGTAGTAGTGTTGTTAAAAGGTGTAGTAGTAGTGTTGTTAAAGGATGTAGTAGTAGTGTTGTTAAAAGGCGTAGTAGTAGAGTTGTTAAAAGGTGTAGTAGTAGTGTTGTTAAAGGGTGTAGTAGTAGAAGTAGTGTTCTTAAAGGGTGTAGTAGTAGTGTTGTTAAAGGGTGTAGTAGTAGTGTTGTTAAAGGGTGTAGTAGTAGTGTTGTTAAAGGGTGTAGTAGTGTTGTTAAAGGGTGTAGTAGTGGTGGTGTTAAAGGGTATAGTAGTAGTGTTGTTAAAGGGTGTAGTAGTAGCGTTGTTAAAGGGTGTAGTAGTAGCGTTGTTAAAGGGTGTAGTAGTAGTGTAGTTAAAGGGTGTAGTATTGTAGTTAAAGGGTGTAGTATTGTAGTTAAAGGGTGTAGTATTGTAGTTAAAGGGTGTAGTAGTAGTGTGGTTAAAAGGTGTAGTAGTAGTATGGTTAAAGGGTGTAGTAGTAGTGTTGTTAAAGGGTGTAGTAGTAGTGTTGTTAAAGGGTGTAGTAGTAGTGTGGCTAAAGGGTATAGTAGTAGCGTTGTTAAAGGGTGTAGTAGTAGTGTTGTTAAAGGGTGTAGTAGTAGTGTAGTTAAAGGGTGTAGTATTGTAGTTAAAGGGTGTAGTAATAGTGTGGTTAAAAGGTGTAGTAGTAGTATGGTTAAAGGGTGTAGTGGTAGTGTTGTTAAAGGGTGTAGTAGTAGTGTTGTTAAAGGGTGTAGTAGTAGTGTGGCTAAAGGGTGTAGTAGTAGTGTTGTTAAAGGGTGTAGTAGTAGTGTTGTTAAAGGGTGTAGTAATAGTGTTGTTAAAGGGTGTAGTAATAGTGTTGTTAAAGGGTGTAGTAGTAGTGTTGTTAAAGGGTGTAGTAGTAGTGTTGTTAAAGGGTGTAGTAGTAGTGGTGGTGTTAAAGGGTATAGTAGTAGTGTTGTTAAAGGGTATAGTAGTAGCGTTGTTAAAGGGTGTAGTAGTAGTGTGGTTAAAGGGTGTAGTAGTAGTGTTGTTAGGGTGTAGTAGTAGTGTTGTTAGGGTGTAGTAGTGCTGTTAAAGGGTGTAGTAGTGCTGTTAAAGGGTGTAGTAGTGCTGTTAAAGGGTGTAGTAGTAGTGTAGTTAAAGGGTGTAGTAGTAGTGTTGTTAAAGGGTGTAGTAGTAGTGGTGGTGTTAAAGGGTATAGTAGTAGTGTTAAATGGTGTAGTTGTTAGAGGGGGGAGCAGGTAGCCTAGCGGTTAGAGGGGGGTAGCCTAGTGGTTAGAGGGGGGGTAGCCTAGTGGTTAGAGGGGGGGGGTAGCCTAGTGGTTAGAGGGGGGGGGTAGCCTAGTGGTTAGAGGGGGGGGGTAGCCTAGTGGTTAGAGGGGGAGGCAGGTAGCCTAGTGGTTAGAGGGGGAGGCAGGTAGCCTAGTGGTTAGAGGGGGAGGCAGGTAGCCTAGTGGTTAGAGGGGGAGGCAGGTAGCCTAGTGGTTAGAGGGGGAGGCAGGTAGCCTAGTGGTTAGAGGGGGAGGCAGGTAGACTAGTGGTTAGAGGGGGAGGCAGGTAGACTAGTGGTTAGAGGGGGAGGCAGGTAGACTAGTGGTTAGAGGGGGAGGCAGGTAGACTAGTGGTTAGAGGGGGAGGCAGGTAGCCTAGTGGTTAGAGGGGGAGGCAGGTAGCCTAGTGGTTAGAGGGGGAGGCAGGTAGCCTAGTGGTTAGAGGGGGAGGTAGGTAGCCTAGTGGTTAGAGGGGGAGGTTAGGTAGCCTAGTGGTTAGAGGGGGAGGCAGGTAGCCTAGTGGTTAGAGGGGGAGGCAGGTAGCCTAGTGGGTTAGCCTAGTGGTTAGAGCGAGGAGGCAGGTAACCAAGTGGTTAGAGGGGGAAGCAGGTAACCTAGTGGTTAGAGGGGGGAGGTAGGTAACCTAATGGTTAGAGCGTTGGACTAGTAACCGAAAGGTTACTGGATTGAATCCCCGAGTTGACTAATTTTAATCTGTCGTTCTGCCCCCTGAACAAGGCAGTTAACCCACTGTTCCTAGGCCGTTGTTGTAAATAAGAATTTTTTTCTAAACACATTTTTTTAGGGGGTGCGCTCGCTCTACCACTAAGGGACAGTTTAGTTGGCGCAATTAAGACAGTCTCGTGCTACAATTGTTTATTTTAATAGCGTGAATCGTTCCTGTTCACACCGAGGTGAAGAGTGGAATAATTGAAGGAATGAACCCGAGACTCCTATCACCTTTGGACAGCGGGGTGTTCCAGCCAGGCACAGATTTAATTGATTGTAAATCCTTTAACTGAAGTTGTGAGAGTACGATCCCCATAGTATTGGCCTTGTCAGGAGTACGATCCCCATAGTATTGGCCTTGTCAGGAGTACGATCCCCATAGTATTGGCCTTGTCAGGAGTACGATCCCCATAGTATTGGCCTTGTCAGGAGTACGATCCCCATAGTATTGGCCTTGTCAGGAGTACGATCCCCATAGTATTGGCCTTGTCAGGAGTACGATCCCCATAGTATTGGCCTTGTCAGGAGTACGATCCCCATAGTATTGGCCTTGTCAGGAGTACGATCCCCATAGTATTGGCCTTGTCAGGCGTCGTGAGAGTACGATCCCCATAGTATTGGCCTTGTCGGGAGTACGATCCCCATAGTATTGGCCTTGTCAGGAGTACGATCCCCATAGTATTGGCCTTGTCGGGAGTACGATCCCCATAGTATTGGCCTTGTCAGGAGTACGATCCCCATAGTATTGGCCTTGTCAGGAGTACGATCCCCATAGTATTGGCCTTGTCAGGAGTACGATCCCCATAGTATTGGCCTTGTCAGGCGTCGTGAGAGTACGATCCCCATAGTATTGGCCTTGTCAGGAGTACGATCCCCATAGTATTGGCCTTGTCAGGAGTACGATCCCCATAGTATTGGCCTTGTCAGGAGTACGATCCCCATAGTATTGGCCTTGTCAGGAGTACGATCCCCATAGTATTGGCCTTGTCAGGAGTACGATCCCCATAGTATTGGCCTTGTCAGGAGTACGATCCCCATAGTATTGGCCTTGTCAGGAGTACGATCCCCATAGTATTGGCCTTGTGTCGTGAGAGTACGATCCCCATAGTATTGGCCTTGTCAGGAGTACGATCCCCATAGTATTGGCCTTGTCAGGAGTACGATCCCCATAGTATTGGCCTTGTCAGGAGTACGATCCCCATAGTATTGGCCTTGTCATCATGTCTTGATCCCCATAGTATTGGCCTTGTCATTTGGAGTACGATCCCCATAGTATTGGCCTTGTCAGCTGTTCCTATTCCCCTAATCATCATTTAGTCTTCCCACACGATCCCCATAGTCCCTATTTATTGGCCTTGTCAGGCGTTCCTTGTGAGAGTACGATCCCCATAGTATTGGCCTTGTCAGGCGTTTTTGCCGTGATTGAGTACGATCCCCATAGTATTGGCCTTGTCAGGCGTCGTGAGCAGGTGAGTATTGGCCGATCCCCATAGTATTGGCCTTGTCAGTCTAGAGTACGATCCCCATAGTATTGGCCTTGTCAGAGTACGATCCCCATAGTATTGGCCTTGTCAGGAGTACGATCCCCATAGTATTGGCCTTGTCAGGAGTACGATCCCCATAGTATTGGCCTTGTCAGGAGTACGATCCCCATAGTATTGGCCTTGTCAGGAGTACGATCCCCATAGTATTGGCCTTGTCAGGAGTACGATCCCCATAGTATTGGCCTTGTCAGGCGTCGTGAGAGTACGATCCCCATAGTATTGGCCTTGTCAGGCGTCGTGAGAGTACGATCCCCATAGTATTGGCCTTGTCAGGAGTACGATCCCCATAGTATTGGCCTTGTCAGGAGTACGATCCCCATAGTATTGGCCTTGTCAGGAGTACGATCCCCATAGTATTGGCCTTGTCAGGAGATCCCCATAGTATTGGCCTTGTCAGGAGTAGATCCCCATAGTATTGGCCTTGTCAGGAGTACGATCCCCATAGTATTGGCCTTGTCAGGAGTACGATCCCCATAGTATTGGCCTTGTCAGGAGTGAGAGTACGATCCCCATAGTATTGGCCTTGTCAGGAGTACGATCCCCATAGTATTGGCCTTGTCAGGAGTACGATCCCCATAGTATTGGCCTTGTCAGGAGTACGATCCCCATAGTATTGGCCTTGTCAGGAGTACGATCCCCATAGTATTGGCCTTGTCAGGAGTACGATCCCCATAGTATTGGCCTTGTCAGGAGTACGATCCCCATAGTATTGGCCTTGTCAGGAGTACGATCCCCATAGTATTGGCCTTGTCAGGAGTACGATCCCCATAGTATTGGCCTTGTCAGGAGTACGATCCCCATAGTATTGGCCTTGTCAGGAGTACGATCCCCATAGTATTGGCCTTGTCAGGAGTACGATCCCCATAGTATTGGCCTTGTCAGGAGTACGATCCCCATAGTATTGGCCTTGTCAGAGTACGATCCCCATAGTATTGGCCTTGTCAGGAGTACGATCCCCATAGTATTGGCCTTGTCAGAGAGTACGATCCCCATAGTATTGGCCTTGTCAGGCGTCGTGAGTACGATCCCCATAGTATTGGCCTTGTCAGGAGTACGATCCCCATAGTATTGGCCTTGTCAGGAGTACGATCCCCATAGTATTGGCCTTGTCAGGAGTACGATCCCCATAGTATTGGCCTTGTCAGGAGTACGATCCCCATAGTATTGGCCTTGTCAGGAGTACGATCCCCATAGTTTTGGCCTTGTCAGGAGTACGATCCCCATAGTATTGGCCTTGTCAGGAGTACGATCCCCATAGTATTGGCCTTGTCAGGCGTCGTGAGAGTACGATCCCCATAGTATTGGCCTTGTCAGGAGTACGATCCCCATAGTATGCTGTACCGAAACTGACTGACTGACGAAGGAAACTTGAAGTTTTTATAAGATAATAATAATAATATAATAATATAATAATAATATAATAATATATGCCATTTAGCAGACGCTTTTATCCAAAGCGACTTACAGTCATGTGTGCATACATTCTATGTATGGGTGGTCCTGGGGATCGAACCCACTACCCTGGCGTTACAAGCGCCATGCTCTACCAACTGAGCTACAGAAGGACCATAACCTTTTTCCATTGAAGACATAAACATCTTTGCCATGTTTTTTTTACCGTATTAATTAAGGGCCTTGTTGTAAACATAGTGGACGATTTAAAAAAATTTTTTTTATCTATATATATATATATATGAGACAAGGTTCGAATATTGCTGTCCATCAATGATTCCCAACCAAAATTACTGTGCTTTGAGCAATTTTGACAAAAACAATGGATATATATGTTGCTCTATGAGTTGTGCATCGATGGTAGAATCTTATTCAGAATTATTCACAGGTGTAATGAGGTTCTTTCGACAAGTATGAACACACCCCTTGACTACTGTGCAAAGGGTGCGTAGACATTCACTAGGGCCCTGCATGGAATAGGGAGCCAATTGGGACTCAGGCTCTATATCACACTCACTGCATCAGGGTGATGTGGCTCCCTAGAGCAGGGCTGTGGAGCAGGGTGGCATGCTGGCCTGGACCCCCCTGCCCCTGGGACCCCTGGGGATTGTAGGCACCCGCCAACTGGGCTGGCATCTGGAAGACAGTAGGCGACCCTGACTGTAGCTGCAGGGAGCCAGAGAGCAGGGTTCCCTGGCGGAGGGAGAGCTGGCCTGTTGATGTGGTGCTGAAGACTGTGTGGGGGCTGAAGTTGAGCTGTCTGTGGTGGGGCACGGCCGTCAGGATCTGGGAGCCATCTACCAGGTGGTGGCCCATGGAGGGTGTCATACCCTGGACAGACTGGACTGTTGCTCCCTGGTGGCCAGAGGTGAACAGGGGCCGCGCGGAACCGCCAGGAAGCTGGGACAGGGTGACAGGTGATTGGCCAGGAAGCTGGGACAGGGTGACAGGGGATTGGCCAGGGAGCTGGGACAGGGTGACAGGGGATTGGCCAGGGAGCTGGGACAGGGTGACAGGGGATTGGCCAGGGAGCTGGGACAGGGTGACAGGGGATTGGCCAGGGAGCTGGGACAGAGTGACAGGGGATTGGCCAGGCAGAAGGAACTGATTCTGGCCATGGAAGAGACCTTGAGGCTGGATCAGGAAGGAGCCTCCTCCCTGGTTGACCAGCTGCAGGCTGACGGGCTGGGGCTTGGTGAGGTGGGGGGCAGTGAGGTGTTGGGCAGGCTGGGGATGGGGCTTGGTGAGGTGTTGGGCAGGCTTGGGCTGGGGAGGAGGGGGGGACAGGAGGATGTTTGACGAGGGCGTCCCAGGGAGGAAGGTGAGACCTGGAGAGGGTTTCTGACCAGGCCCACCAGGGCCCGGAGGCTTAGGGCTGATCTGAACGAGTCGGGGTTGGATGCTGATAGGCAGCTTGGGCTGGATGGGCAGGGGTCCTCTCTGGAGAAAGATCCCGGGGGCTGCAGCTGCTCTGAGGGTTGGGGCCAGTAGGGGGCGCCCTGTCAGGCTAGGAACTGCCTTCTGGATGAGGGAAAAGGAGGTGTTGGAGGCCTGTGCAGGGGTCAGGGAGAAGGAAGTCTCTGGCGGGGGTGCAGGGAAGATGTTCCCAGGGAGGAGGCCCATCAGCTGGGGAGCAGCAGGCTTCAGGGAGGGGCAGCCTGGTCCCACGGCCAGCAGGGATGGTTGGGGAGGCTCCACCGCAGCCTGGGTGTCCCTGTGTTGCGGGGTGGGGGGACCAGGGTGGGGGTGAGGGAAGGCTAGGGTTTTGGAGAGGAACGGCACTGCAGCAGGAGGGAGGAGGAGTGGGGGGCCAGGTGTGTAGAGAGACAGGGTGTGGCCCTCCCCAGGCCCTGTTTGGACGAGCCCCGCCTCCTGAGCCATAGTGTGCTCTGTGATGTCAGCCTCCTGAAGACTCTGCTGGAGAATGTCACAGGGCGGTACTTCCTCTTCCTCCTGCACTTCCTCTCCCTCCCCTCTTCTCTCCCCCCCTCCCTCGGGGGAACCCCCCAGTAGAGCCTCTTCCAGGAAGGACAGGTCAACGCATTCTGCAGGGGGGGTAATGTCATCTGACAACAGAGACATTGGGCTCTGAGGGAGGGAGATAAAAGAGTAGGAGAACATCAGAATGTTCCTAGAGTAGGAGAACATCAGAATGTTCCTAGAGTAGGAGAACATCAGAATGTTCCTAGAGTAGGAGAACATCAGAGTGTTCCTAGAGTAGGAGAACATCAGAATGTTCCTAGAGTAGGAGAACATCAGAATGTTCCTAGAGTAGGAGAACATCAGAATGTTCCTAGAGTAGTAGAACATCAGAGTGTTCCTAGAGTAGGAGAACATCAGAGTGTTCCTAGAGTAGGAGAACATCAGAGTGTTCCTAGAGTAGGAGAACATCAGAGTGTTCCTAGAGTAGGAGAACATCAGAGTGTTCCTAGAGTAGGAGAACATCAGAGTGTTCCTAGAGTAGGAGAACATCAGAGTGTTCCTAGAGTAGGAGAACATCAGAGTGTTCCTAGAGTAGGAGAACATCAGAGTGTTCCTAGAGTAGGAGAACATCAGAGTGTTCCTAGAGTAGGAGAACATCAGAGTGTTCCTAGAGTAGGAGAACATCAGAGTGTTCCTAGAGTAGGAGAACATCAGAGTGTTCCTAGAGTAGGAGAACATCAGAGTGTTCCTAGAGTAGGAGAACATCAGAGTGTTCCTAGAGTAGGAGAACATCAGAGTGTTCCTAGAGTAGGAGAACATCAGAGTGTTCCTAGAGTAGGAGAACATCAGAGTGTTCCTAGAGTAGGAGAACATCAGAATGTTCCTAGAGTAGGAGAACATCAGAGTGTTCCTAGAGTAGGAGAACATCAGAATGTTCCTAGAGTAGGAGAACATCAGAATGTTCCTAGAGTAGGAGAACATCAGAATGTTCCTAGAGTTACAGTGTGAGGGATAAATAATGAGCAACGGCTAGTCCTTGATTTGAACCCTTAGAAAAAAGGAAAGGGTTCCACCTGGAATATTTACAGTTAACATTTTAGTAATTGATTTAATTCAGCAGACAGATTTTTCACCTACGGCTTGAGGATTTGAACCTGTTACCTTTCGTTTACTGGCCAATGCTCTTAAACACTAGGCAACTTGCCGCCCGAAAGGGTTCTTGCTGGAACCAAAAAGGATTCTTCAAAAGGTTCTCCTGTAGGTTCTCCTGTAGGTTCTCCTATGGGTTCTCCTATAGGTTCTCCTATGGGTTCTCCTATTGGTTCTCCTATAGGTTCTCCTATGGGTTATCCTGTAGGTTATCCTATGGGTTCTCCTATAGGTTCTCCTATGGGTTCTCCTATTGGTTCTCCTATAGGTTCTCCTATGGGTTATCCTGTAGGTTCTCCTATGGGTTCTCCTGTAGGTTCTCCTATGGGTTCTCCTATAGGTTCTCCTATGGGTTCTCCTATGGGTTCTCCTATAGGTTCTCCTATAGGTTCTCCTATGGGTTCTCCTGTAGGTTCTCCTATAGGTTCTCCTATGGGTTCTCCTATAGGTTCTCCTATGGGTTCTCCTATGGGTTATCCTATGGGTTATCCTATAGGTTCTCCTATGGGTTATCCTATGGGTTATCCTATGGGGACAGCCAAAGGACCCTTTTATGTTCTTGATAGCATATTTTGTTTTGTAGGTGTGGGTTTGTCTGTGCATACAGAGGCTGACTCAGCAGGATGTCAGTGAAGAGCGAGGGAGAGAGGAAGGAAGGGATGGAGGGAGAGAGGGAGGCAGGCTCACCAGGGGGTCAGTGAGGAAGGAGGGAGGGAGGGATGGGGGAGAGAGGGAGGCAGGCTCACCAGGGGGTCAGTGAGGAAGGAGGGAGGGATGGGGGAGAGAGGGATGTGAAAAAGGAGGGAGAGCGCGGTGGAGAGAGGGATGGAGACTCACCGCAGGCTCAGTGAAGAGGGAGAGAGAGAGAGACAAACTGGTGGGTCTGTGAAGAGGGAGAGATAGAAAGATGGAGAGGGAAGGACACTCACCGGGGTGTCAGTGAAGAGGGAGGAGGGCTCTCCAGAGGAACAGGTAATGAGCAGGTCATCATTCTGCAGCTGGTGAAACAGAGAGACAATACCATGATCACACTGAGAGACGTTCACAATATAATATAATCATATCAATATCACATTCACAAGGTTTACAATACTATTATATTGATAACAGACATTTATGACCATAGAGATGACAGATAGTTAGACAGTTATGGCCATAGAGATGACTGACAGTTATGACCGTAGAGATGACAGACAGTTAGACAGTTATGACCATAGTGATGACAGACAGACAGTTATGGCCATAGTGATGACACAGTAATGACCAAAGAGATGAAAGACATTTATGACCATAGAGATGACAGACAGTTAGACAGTTAGAACCAGAGAGATGACAGACAGTTAGGACCATAGTGATGACAGACAGTTAGACAGTTATGACCATAGTGGTGACAGACAGTTATGACCATAAAGATCACAGACAGACAGTTATGGCCATAGTGATGACAGACAGTTATGACCATAGTGATGACAGACAGTAATGACCATAGTGATGACAGACAGTTGTGAACATAAAGATGACAGACAGTTATGGCCATAGAGATGACAGACAGTTAGACAGTTATGACGATAGTGATGACAGACAGTTAGACAGTTATGACCATAGAGATGACAGACAGTTATGACCGTAGTGATGAGACAGTTATGACCATAGTGATGACAGACAGTTATGACCATAGGGATGAAAGACAGTTGTGACCATAGAGATGACAGACAGTTATGACCATAAAGATGACAGACAGACAGTTATGGCCATAGTGATGACAGACAGTTATGACCATAAAGATGACAGACAGACAGTTATGGCCATAGTGATGACAGACAGTAATGACCAAAGAGATGACAGACAGTTATGACCATAAAGATGACAGACAGACAGTTAGGACCATAGTGATGACAGACAGTTAGACAGTTATGACCATAGAGATGACAGACAGTTAGACAGTTATGACCATAGTGATGACAGACAGACAGTAATGACCAAAGAGATGAAAGACAGTTATGACCATAGAGATGACAGACAGTTAGACAGTTAGAACCAGAGAGATGACAGACAGTTAGGACCATAGTGATGACAGACAGTTAGACAGTTATGACCATAGTGGTGACAGACAGTTATGACCAGAGAGATGACAGACAGTTAGACAGTTATGACGATAGTGATGACAGACAGTTAGACAGTTATGACCATAGAGATGACAGACAGTTATGACCGTAGTGATGAGACAGTTATGACCATAGTGATGACAGACAGTTATGACCATAGTGATGACAGACAGTAATGACCAAAGGGATGAAAGACAGTTGTGACCATAGAGATGACAGACAGTTAGACAGTTATGACGATAGTGATGACAGACAGTTAGACAGTTATGACCATAGAGATGACAGACAGTTATGACCGTAGTGATGAGACAGTTATGACCATAGTGATGACAGACAGTTATGACCATAGTGATGACAGACAGTAATGACCAAAGGGATGAAAGACAGTTGTGACCATAGAGATGACAGACAGTTAGACAGTTATGACCATAGTGATGACAGACAGTTATGACCATAAAGATGACAGACAGACAGTTATGGCCATAGTGATGACAGACAGTAATGACCAAAGAGATTAAAGACAGTTATGACCATAGAGATGACAGACAGTTAGACAGTTATGACCATAGTGATGACAGACAGACAGTTATGACCATAGAGATGACAGACAGTTAGACAGTTAGAACCAGAGAGATGACAGACAGTTAGGACCATAGTGATGACAGACAGTTAGACAGTTATGACCATAGTGGTGACAGACAGTTATGACCATAAAGATGACAGACAGACAGTTATGACCATAGAGATGACAGACAGCTAGACAGTTATGATCGTAGAGATAACAGTTAGACAGATATGACCATAGTGATGACAGACAGACAGTTATGGCTAAAGTGATGACAGACAGTTATGACCATAGTGATGACAGACAGTAATGACCATAGTGATGACAGACAGTTATGACCATAGTGATGACAGACAGTTATGACCATAGTGATGACAGACAGTTATGACCATAGTGATGACAGACAGTTATGACCAGAGAGATGACAGACAGTTAGGACCATAGTGATGACAGACAGTTATGACCATAGTGATGACAGACAGTTATGACCAGAGAGATGACAGACAGTTAGGACCATAAAGATGACAGACAGATAGACAGTTATGACCATAAAGATGACAGACAGTTAGACCGTTATGACCAGAGAGGTGACAGACAGTTAGGACCATAGTGATGACAGACAGTTAGACAGTTATGACCATAGAGATGACCGACTGTTATGACCATAGTGATGACAGACAGTTAGACAGTTATGACCATAGTGATGACAGACAGTTATGACCATAGAGATGACAGACAGTTATGACCATAGTGATGACAGACAGTTATGACCATAGTGATGACAGACAGTTATGACCAGAGAGATGACAGACAGTTAGACAGTTATGACCATAAAGATGACAGACCGTTATGACCAGAGAGATGACAGAGAGTTAGGACCATAGTGATGACAGACAGTTAGACAGTTATGACCATAAAGATGACAGACAGTTAGACAGTTATGACCATAGTGATGACCGATAGTTAGACAGTTATGACCATAGTAATGACAGACAGTTATGACCGTAGAGATAACAGTTAGACAGTTATGACCATAGTGATGACAGAGAGACAGACAGTTATGGCTAAAGAGATGACAGACAGTTATGACCATAGTGATGACAGACAGCTATGACCATAGTGATTACAGACTGCTTTGACTGAAGGGATAACAGTTAGACAGTTATGACCATAGTGATGACAGACAGTTATGACCATAGTGATGGCAGACAGTTATGACCATAAAGATGACAGACAGCTAGACAGTTATGACCATAGAGATGACAGACAGTTATGACCAGAGAGATGACAGACAGTTAGGACCATAGTGATGACAGACAGTTAGACAGTTATGACCATAGTAATGACAGACAGTTAGACAGTTATGACCATAGTGATGACAGACAGACAGTAATGACCAAAGAGATGAAAGACAGTTATGACCATAGAGATGACCGACAGTTATGACAGACAGTTAGACCGTTATGACCATAGTGATGACTGACAGTTATGGCCGTAGTGATGACAGACAGACAGACAGACAGAGAGTTATGACCATAGTGATGACAGACAGTTAAGACAGTTATGACCATAGAGATGACTGACAGTTATGACCATAGTGATGCTAGACAGTTATGACCATAGAGATGACAGACAGTTATGACCATAGTGATGACAGACAGTTATGACCATAGTGATGACAGACAGTTATGACCATAGTGATGACAGACAGACAGTTATGACCATAGTGATGACAGACAGACAGTTATGACCATAGAGATGACAGACAGTTATGACCATAGAGATGACAGACAGTTATGACCATAGTGATGACAGACAGTTATGACCATAGTGATGACAGACAGACAGTTATGACCATAGTGATGACAGACAGACAGTTATGACCATAGAGATGACAGACAGTTAGACATTTATTACTGTAGAGATGACAGATAGTTCTGACCATAGAGATGAGAGACAGTTATGACCATAGAGATGACAGACAGTTATGACCATAAAGATGACAGACAGACAGTTATGACCATAGTGATGACAGACAGTTAGACATTTATTACTGTAGAGATGACAGATAGTTCTGACCATAGAGATGAGAGACAGTTATGACCATAGCGATGAAAGACAGTTATGACCATAAAGATGACAGACAGTTAGACAGTTATGACCATAGTGATGACAGACAGACAGTTATGACCATAGAGCTGACAGACAGTTAGACATTTATTACTATAGAGATTACAGATAGTTCTGGCCATAGAGATGACAGACAGTTATGACCATAGAGATGACAGACAGTTATGACCATAAAGATGACAGACAGTTATGACCATAAAGATGACAGACAGTTATGACCATAGAGATGACAGACAGTTATGACCATAGAGATGACAGACAGACAGTTATGACCATAGAGCTGACAGACAGTTAGACATTTATTACTATAGAGATTACAGATAGTTCTGACCATAGAGATGACAGACAGTTATGACCATAAAGATGACAGACAGTTATGACCATAAAGATGACAGACAGTTATGACCATAGAGATGACAGACAGTTATGACCATAGAGATGACAGACAGTTATGACCATAGTGATGACAGACAGTTATGACCATAAAGATGACAGACAGCTAGACAGTTATGACCATAGAGATGGCAGACAGTTATGATCATAGTGATGACAGACAGTTAGACAATTATGACCATAGTGATGACAGACAGCTAGACAGTTATGACCATAGAGATGACAGACAGTTATGACCATAAAGATGACAGACAGTTATGACAATAGAGATGACAGGCAGTTATGACCATAGAGATGACAGGCAGTTATGACCATAAAGATGACAGACAGTTATGACCATAGAGATGACAGACAGTTATGATCATAGTGATGACAGACAGTTAGACAGTTATGACCATAAAGATGACAGACAGTTATGACCATCGAGATGACAGACGTTATGACCATAGAGATGACAGACAGTTCTGACCATAGAGATGACAGTCAGTTCTGACCATAGAGATCCTACTGAGCTAGTATTCCGATTGCTATTTTCTCTGGTTCTCTGTGACAACAATAGTTGTCTTTTCATCGTTCGTGTAACCATAAACAACACCTACAGCTATTTATAAATCAATAATACATTTGGCATTGTCTCTCTGAGATACATGTTCTGATTAACGCTGGATAATAAGATAAATCATTACCTCGTTTGTTCCATGAAGGAAGTTATTTAAGGCTTGGGGATCACTGAAGGAGAAATAGAACAGGGTGAAATATAGCTCTTAGAACAGGACTGGCTCATTTAAACATGCTATCTCAGACCAATATCATATTTCATTTCAATATTGCTTTTTTTGCAGAAAGATCTCGTCAGCAACGCTCACCACAAAACATCAAGCAGACAGGTTCCGTCTTCATTCTCCATGTCAACTGAAGGAGAAGAGGAGGACGAGGACGAGAAAGTCACATCACATAGTTCTCTCTCTCGTTCTAGATGCATCTTCAGCACCTGGTGACATTGAGATGTTTTTGAAGTAGCCATCGGAGCACACCTCATCATTCGGCAGAAAAAAATAATACTTCGAAAGCTGAGAACTTTATTCAATATCAAGAGATAGATTTGATTGCACATTATGGAAGGGGGGAGAAGGGCAGGCTTGGGTAGTTATGTAACAATGGATAATGTGATAGTGACAGGCACCTGCAGGAACATCCAAAGGGTGGCTTTGACAGAAGCAGGTGAACAGGCGGAAGGGAAAAACAGCTAATATCTACGCAGACTCGAGGTATGCAGACTCGAGGTACGCAGACTCGAGGTACGCAGACTCGAGGTACGCAGACTCGGGGTACGCAGACTCGGGGTACGCAGACTCGGGGTACGCAGACTCGGGGTACGCAGACTCGGGGTACGCAGACTCGAGGTACGCAGACTCGGGGTACGCAGACTCGGGGTACGCAGACTCGGGGTACGCAGACTCGAGGTACGCAGACTCGAGGTACGCAGACTCGAGGTACGCAGACTCGAGGTACGCAGACTCGAGGTATGCTTTCGGAGCTACCCAGGATTTTGAATAAATATAGGAAAACAGAGGATTCATGACATCACTGGGAGCTCCTGTGAAGAATGGTACCGGAGGTGACGACTCTACTGAATGCTCTCCAGTTACCTGGACAAGTTGCAATTTTTGAAAATGAAAGCACATGGGGAAAAACTTTACAGACGAGAGTAAAGGTGATGACCTGGCTGACAGAGCTGCCAAGGCGGCTGCCAAGAGAACACCTCTGTCACCTGAACTGGTTAGGAGATGCTCCTTGGATACATTACAGACATTATAGACATGTAAAGCTATCAAGGCACAAGGCGAGACCCAAATGCAGACACAGGAGGCAGATGTTTGGAGTCTTAAAATGTTTATTAATCCAAAAGCGTAGACAAGAGGATGGCCGTGGACAGACTAAAAGGTCACAACCAGTTCAGAGTCCAGGAGGTACAGAGAGACAGGAAACACAGGGATAAATACACTGGTACAGAGAGACAGGAAACACAGGGATAAATACACTGGTACAGAGAGACAGGAAACACAGGGATAAATACACTGGTACAGAGAGACAGGAAACACAGGGATAAATACACTGGTACAGAGTAGCAGACAGGCTGGTGGTCAAGGCAGGCAGGTACAGAGTGGCAGAAAGGCTTGTGGTCAAGGCAGGCAGAAGGGTCAGGCAGACGGGTACAGAGTGGCAGACAGGCTCGTGGTCAAGGCAGGCAGAATGGTCAGGCAGGAGGGTACAGAGTGGCAGACAGGCTCGTGGTCAAGGCAGGCAGAATGGTCAGGCAGGAGGGTACAGAGTGGCAGACAGGCTCGTGGTCAAGGCAGGCAG
The DNA here is from genome assembly GCF_021184085.1 of Oncorhynchus gorbuscha. Lineage (NCBI taxonomy): Eukaryota > Metazoa > Chordata > Actinopteri > Salmoniformes > Salmonidae > Oncorhynchus > Oncorhynchus gorbuscha. The sequence goes on along the minus strand of NC_060182.1, from coordinate 96,208,048 downwards.
AATGGTCAGGCAGACGGGTACAGAGTGGCAGACAGGCTCGTGGTCAAGGCAGGCAGAAGGGTCAGGCAGACGGGTACAGAGTGGCAGACAGGCTCGTGGTCAAGGCAGGCAGAATGGTCAGGCAGGAGGGTACAGAGTGGCAGACAGGCTCGTGGTCAAGGCAGGCAGAAGGGTCAGGCAGAAGGGTACAGAGTCCAGAAACAGGCAAGGGTCAAAACCGGGAGGACTAGAAAAAGGAGAATGCAAAAAATCAGGAGAACGGGGAAAAAAACCGCTGGTTGACTTGGAAACATACAAGACGAACTGGCACAGAGAGACAGGAAACACAGGGATAAATACACTGGCACAGAGAGACAGGAAACACAGGGATAAATACACTGGTAGAGAGAGACAGGAAACACAGGGATAAATACACTGGTACAGAGAGACAGGAAACACAGGGATAAATACACTGGTACAGAGAGACAGGAAACACAGGGATAAATACACTGGCACAGAGAGACAGGAAACACAGGGATAAATACACTGGTAGAGAGAGACAGGAAACACAGGGATAAATACACTGGCACAAAGAGACAGGAAACACAGGGATAAATACACTGGCACAAAGAGACAGGAAACACAGGGATAAATACACTGGTAGAGAGAGACAGGAAACACAGGGATAAATACACTGGTACAGAGAGACAGGAAACACAGGGATAAATACACTGGTAGAGAGAGACAGGAAACACAGGGATAAATACACTGGTACAGAGAGACAGGAAACACAGGGATAAATACACTGGTAGAGAGAGACAGGAAACACAGGGATAAATACACTGGTAGAGAGAGACAGGAAACACAGGGATAAATACACTGGATAAATACACTGGCACAAAGAGACAGGAAACACAGGGATAAATACACTGGTAGAGAGAGACAGGAAACACAGGGATAAATACACTGGTAGAGAGAGACAGGAAACACAGGGATAAATACACTGGCACAGAGAGACAGGAAACACAGGGATAAATACACTGGCACAAAGAGACAGGAAACACAGGGATAAATACACTGGCACAAAGAGACAGGAAACACAGGGATAAATACACTGGTAGAGAGAGACAGGAAACACAGGGATAAATACACTGGCAGAGAGAGACAGGAAACACAGGGATAAATACACTGGTACAGAGAGACAGGAAACACAGGGATAAATACACTGGTAGAGAGAGACAGGAAACACAGGGATAAATACACTGGCACAGAGAGACAGGAAACACAGGGATAAATACACTGGTAGAGAGAGACAGGAAACACAGGGATAAATACACTGGTAGAGAGAGACAGGAAACACAGGGATAAATACACTGGTAGAGAGAGACAGGAAACACAGGGATAAATACACTGGTAGAGAGAGACAGGAAACACAGGGATAAATACACTGGTAGAGAGAGACAGGAAACACAGGGATAAATACACTGGTAGAGAGAGACAGGAAACACAGGGATAAATACACTGGTAGAGAGAGACAGGAAACACAGGGATAAATACACTGGTAGAGAGAGACAGGAAACACAGGGATAAATACACTGGTAGAGAGAGACAGGAAACACAGGGATAAATACACTGGTAGAGAGAGACAGGAAACACAGGGATAAATACACTGGATAAATACAGAGAGAGACAGGAAACACAGGGATAAATACACTGGTAGAAAGAGACAGGAAACACAGGGATAAATACACTGGTAGAGAGAGACAGGAAACACAGGGATAAATACACTGGTAGAGAGAGACAGGAAACACAGGGATAAATACACTGGTACAGAGAGACAGGAAACACAGGGATAAATACACTGGTAGAGAGAGACAGGAAACACAGGGATAAATACACTGGCACAAAGAGACAGGAAACACAGGGATAAATACACTGGCACAAAGAGACAGGAAACACAGGGATAAATACACTGGTAGAGAGAGACAGGAAACACAGGGATAAATACACTGGTAGAGAGAGACAGGAAACACAGGGATAAATACACTGGTACAGAGAGGCAGGAAACACAGGGATAAATACACTGGTACAGAGAGACAGGAAACACAGGGATAAATACACTGGTAGAGAGAGACAGGAAACACAGGGATAAATACACTGGTAGAGAGAGACAGGAAACACAGGGATAAATACACTGGTACAGAGAGACAGGAAACACAGGGATAAATACACTGGTAGAGAGAGACAGGAAACACAGGGATAAATACACTGGCACAAAGAGACAGGAAACACAGGGATAAATACACTGGTACAGAGAGACAGGAAACACAGGGATAAATACACTGGTAGAGAGAGACAGGAAACACAGGGATAAATACACTGGCACAGAGAGACAGGAAACACAGGGATAAATACACTGGTAGAAGAGACAGGAAACACAGGGATAAATACACTGGTAGAGAGAGACAGGAAACACAGGGATAAATACACTGGTAGAAGAGACAGGAAACACAGGGATAAATACACTGGTTGAGAGAGGCAGGAAACACAGGGATAAATACACTGGTACAGAGAGACAGGAAACACAGGGATAAATACACTGGTAGAGAGAGACAGGAAACACAGGGATAAATACACTGGTAGAGAGAGACAGGAAACACAGGGATAAATACACTGGTAGAGAGAGACAGGAAACACAGGGATAAATACACTGGTAGAGAGAGACAGGAAACACAGGGATAAATACACTGGTAGAGAGAGACAGGAAACACAGGGATAAATACACTGGTAGAGAGAGACAGGAAACACAGGGATAAATACACTGGTAGAGAGAGACAGGAAACACAGGGATAAATACACTGGTAGAGAGAGACAGGAAACACAGGGATAAATACACTGGTACAGAGAGACAGGAAACACAGGGATAAATACACTGGTAGAGAGAGACAGGAAACACAGGGATAAATACACTGGCACAAAGAGACAGGAAACACAGGGATAAATACACTCACAAAGAGACAGGAAACACAGGGATAAATACACTGGCACAAAGAGACAGGAAACACAGGGATAAATACACTGGTAGAGAGAGACAGGAAACACAGGGATTACACTGGTAGAGAGAGACAGGAAACACAGGGATAAATACACTGGTAGAGAGAGACAGGAAACACAGGGATGTTTTACACTGGTACAGAGAGGCAGGAAACACAGGGATTCACTGGTACAGAGAGACAGGAAACACAGGGATAAATACACTGGTAGAGAGAGACAGGAAACACAGGGATAAATACACTGGTAGAGAGAGACAGGAAACACAGGGATAAATACACTGGTAGAGAGAGACAGGAAACACAGGGATAAATACACTGGTAGAGAGAGACAGGAAACACAGGGATAAATACACTGGTTAGAGAGAGACAGGAAACACAGGGATAAATACACTGGTAGAGAGAGACAGGAAACACAGGGATAAATACACTGGTAGAGAGAGACAGGAAACACATTTTGGGGATAAATACACTGGTAGAGAGAGACAGGAAACACAGGGATAAATACATTTTTAGAGAGAGACAGGAAACACAGGGATAAATTACACTGGTAGAGAGAGACAGGAAACACAGGGATAAATACACTGGTAGAGAGAGACAGGAAACACAGGGATAAATACACTGGTAGAGAGAGACAGGAAACACAGGGATAAATACACTGGTAGAGAGAGACAGGAAACACAGGGATAAATACATTAATTTAGAGAGACATGAAACACAGGGATAAATACACTGGTAGAGAGAGACAGGAAACACAGGGATAAATACACTGGTAGAGAGAGACAGGAAACACAGGGATAAATACACTGGCCCAGAGAGACAGGAAACACAGGGATAAATACACTGGTACAGAGAGACAGGAAAACAGGGATAAATACACTGGTAGAGAGAGACAGGAAACACAGGGATAAATACACTGGTAGAGAGAGACAGGAAACACAGGGATAAATACACTGGTAGAGAGAGACAGGAAACACAGGGATAAATACACTGGTAGAGAGAGACAGGAAACACAGGGATAAATACACTGGTAGAGAGAGACAGGAAACACAGGGATAAATACACTGGTACAGAGAGACAGGAAACACAGGGATAAATACACTTAGAGAGAGACAGGAAACACAGGGATAAATACACTGGTAGAGAGAGACAGGAAACACAGGGATAAATACACTGGTAGAGAGAGACAGGAAACACAGGGATAAATACACTGGTAGAGAGAGACAGGAAACACAGGGATAAATACACTGGTAGAGAGAGACAGGAAACACAGGGATAAATACACTGGTAGAGAGAGACAGGAAACACAGGGATAAATACACTGGTAGAGAGAGACAGGAAACACAGGGATAAATACACTGGTAGAGAGAGACAGGAAACACAGGGATAAATACACTGGTAGAGAGAGACAGGAAACACAGGGATAAATACACTGGTAGAGAGAGACAGGAAACACAGGGATAAATACACTGGCCCAGAGAGACAGGAAACACAGGGATAAATACACTGGCACAGAGAGACAGGAAACACAGGGATAAATACACTGGTAGAGAGAGACAGGAAACACAGGGATAAATACACTGGTAGAGAGAGACAGGAAACACAGGGATAAATACACTGGTAGAGAGAGACAGGAAACACAGGGATAAATACACTGGTAGAGAGAGACAGGAAACACAGGGATAAATACACTGGTAGAGAGAGACAGGAAACACAGGGATAAATACACTGGTAGAGAGAGACAGGAAACACAGGGATAAATACACTGGTATAGAGAGACAGGAAACACAGGGATAAATACACTGGTAGAGAGAGACAGGAAACACAGGGATAAATACACTGGTAGAGAGAGACAGGAAACACAGGGATAAATACACTGGTAGAGAGAGACAGGAAACACAGGGATAAATACACTGGTACAGAGAGACAGGAAACACAGGGATAAATACACTGGTACAGAGAGACAGGAAACACAGGGATAAATACACTGGTATAGAGAGACAGGAAACACAGGGATAAATACACTGGTATAGAGATATTGGTATCCTTTAGTAGTGGTTTCTTTACAGCAATTCCACCATGAAGGCCTGATTCACACAGTCTCCTCTGAACAGTTGATGTTGAGATGTCTGTTACTTGAACTCTGAAGCATTTATTTGGGCTGCAATTTCTGAGGCTGGTATAACTCTAATGAACTTATCCTCTATAGCAGAGGTAACTCTCGGTCTTCCATTCCTGTGGCGGTCCTCATGACAGCCAGGTAACTCTAATGAACTTATCCTCTACAGCAGAGGTAACTCTGGGTCTTCCATTCCTGTGGCGGTCCTCATGACAGCCAGGTAACTCTAATGAACTTATCCTCTACAGCAGAGGTAACTCTGGGTCTTCCTTTCCTGTGGCGGTCCTCATAAGAGCCAGTTTCATCATAGCGCTTGATGGTTTTGGCGACTGCACTTGAAGAATTTTTCAAAGTTCTTGAAATGTTCCGTATTGACTGACCTTCATGTCTTAAAGTAATGATGGTCTGTCGTTTCTCTCTGCTTATTGGAGCTGTTCTTGCCATAATATGGACTTGGCCTTTACCAAATAGGGCTATCCCCCCCCACCTTGTCACAACACAACTGATTGGCTCAAATGCATTAAGAGGAAATACATTCCACAAATTAACTTTTAACAAGACACACCTGTTCATTGAAATCTATTCCAGGTGACTACCTCGTGAAGCTTGTTGAGAGAATGCCAAGAGTGTGCAAAGCTGTCATCAAGGCAAAGGGTGGCTATTTGAAGAATCACAAATATAAAATATATTTAGATTTAACACTTGGTTACTACATTATTCCATATGTGTTATGTCACAGTTTTGAAGTCTTTCTACAATGTAGACGGTAGTCAAAATAAAGAAAAACCCTGGAATGAGTAGGTGTGTCCTAACTTTTGACTGGTACTGTCCACTGAATATAAACGTAACATGCAATACTCTTCCTCCTTCAGCACCTCATACTCTTCCTCTTTCAGCACCTCATACTCTTCCTCCTTCAGTGGTTTAACAGAGTGAAACATACTATATCTCTGGTGTGAATGGTGTGAAGGGCACCTCATACTCTTCCTCCTTCAGTGGTTTAACAGAGTGAAACATACTATATCTCTGGTGTGAAGGGCACCACATACTCTTCCTCCTTCAGTGGTTTAACAGAGTGAAACATACTATATCTCTGGTGTGAAGGGCACCTCATACTCTTCCTCCTTCAGTGGTTTAACAGAGTGAAACATACTATATCTCTGCTGTGAAGGGCACGGATGAATTCAGACCTACTTCATATGCTGGAGGCCCCATACAGAGGTGTCACGCTGAGTTCTCCTGGGGGGCCTCATGGGAACCTCTGCCTTGGGTTTGAGGATTCAGAAGCTCCAGGGGATTAGAGGCTGGCAGCAAAGCGGTGCCCAGTTGAGGAGGCAGGACTGTGGGGAAGGTCCTCGGACTGACGGGGCATCCCTGGATCTCACAACGGAGCGGACTAAGGCAGGTCCTAAAGGCACAACATGGGGTTATTTAAAGTTACTACTAAAGTCTTACAGCACCAGTCCTCTGCTTTAGACCTATGTCTGTTACCCACAACAGTCCGGGCTTAGTCCTCTCAGGACATCTCTCGTAATGAATCTGTCATTTGGTTACTGTATTCTATAGAAATGATAGCAACCAAATATATTATGTGTGTCGCTTGGATTCTTATTTGCATCCAAAACATTTGTGTTTTTATTTAACTAGGCAAGTCAGTTAAGAACAAATTCTTATTTACAATGACGACCTAGCCTGGCCAAACCCTGGACGACTCAGGGCCAATTGTGCGCCGCCCTAAGGGACTCCCAATTACGTCCGGTTGTGATACAGCCTGGAATCGAACCAGACGCATCTAGCACTGAGATGTAGTGCCTTAGACCGCTGATCTACTCGGGAGCCCCAACACATTGCTGTGTTGTATGATGTATGTGTGATACATTACAGCCCAGTATAACAGATGTGTAGGGTGATTGCAGACATGAATGGGTATCCATTAGACCATATCAATGGCATGTAAGAAACAGTAACCACACAATAACAGACAATATCAATGGCATTGAACATCATATTTTATGTTGTGGGAAATGGTTCATATGATTCTGTTTATATGCCATTTTCCTATGTTATGGGCTTTAAAATGTAGGTGAGAAAAATAGTATCCTATTTGAAAACAGATTATTCTGGGCGATTGTGGTGGAGATGGGTACCCCCAAAACACCCCCTCCCTTTAAGCGAGCAGTCTTGAGAAGCGAGTGCGAATTAACCCATAACACATTGTAACAACATTAGGCTACTCGTTCCATTTCCTACCCCTCTCGCTCAATTTCCAGGGGAGGTCCCTTAAAATAGACCGACCTCCTCCACCGATCTGTCATATTTTTTTTTGTTTACAACCACAACACACACACACACACACCCGCCGCGGTAAACGGTAAACGGTAAACGTTACCGCAGCGAGCATTGAATTAAAAACGACCGACCTCGAACCATCCCGCACAATTTTAAACGTTGATCTATATATGTCTTAGATAATACACTGGTGTTTTTGTCGTTATATTTCGAATAAGCTATACACTGTACATTTGGTGGTGAGAGTTAGATCTCACATCTAAAATAATGTACAGATAGTTGCTATGGATGGTGGTGATGCTTATTTCTTTCGAGAGGTGAGAGAGATGAGGGGGGGGGAGACAGCGGAAAACAACAAAGGATGCTGTGTAAATATAGCTACAGACTCCTTCGTCCACAGTCTCCTTCTGCCATTAGAGAAAATTCCCGCAATTCAACTTAGAAAAAAAAAACTCACCCTTTTCTTCTTTTGTGGTTTTATTGTCCTGTCAGCAAGGCGGGCCTCTGCGCCATCGATTCTCTCTCAGTGGTCTTTTGAGATGCTAAGAGGAGGGGTGGGACTGGGGTGGGTGCGCGAAACAAGAGTGAGAGAGAGAGCCGACCAGAACACAAAAGGTAGAAAACAGTAGAAGGCAGCAATGTGGCCCAGCTGCCGCTACGTCCTTCAGTGGTGAAGAAGAGATGTGGCCCAGCTGCCGCTACGTCCTTCACTGGTGAAGAAGAGATGGGAATGCTGCATGTTCTCTCTCTCTTGTTTGCTCCTGTCATCATGCGGACGTTCTACAAACGCTGCTTTAAATATCCCAAGCTCTCTTGGATAATTTTCGGAGCTATTTCATTATGCATGTATGAGGACTACGGAAAGCCAATGGAAATACCTGTCCTCTAAAGATCTGACTTGCCCAGTTAAATAAAGGTTAAATAAAAAAATATATATATCATTTTCATAGACCTATAATTCAGCTAGCGGTCTGATTTCTCATATATTCCAGTCGCGACGGTCTAAAATCATATCATGTTGCATACATTTACAATGAATGATTCGTTAAACGGCATCAATGACATTTGAAACATTTCCACATGTAAAATGTCCAGAAATGGCCTTGTGAGAAAATAAATTACCCATGCAGCTAATTAATATAATAATAATAATATATGCTATTTAGCAGACGCTTTTATCCAAAGCAGACGCTTTTATCCAAAGCGACTTACAGACAAGTGTGCATACATTCTATGTATGGGTGGTCCCGGGGATCGAACCCACTACCCTGGCGTTACAAGCGCCATGCTCTACCAACTGAGCTACAGAAGGACCACGATTAAAACATCGTCAAATAGCCACTGACGGACAGGCCTTACCCCCATAATAAACCAAACGATATATGACTGAAATAATGCATCAATAAGTGCACATTCATATTTCAGTAAAGATCATTGAACTTCCCCTGATAAATATTATTTCCAAAGTGAGCATCAAACTTCTCATTGATGCGAAAAATTACTAATTAAAAAGAAACAACCATTAGTATACCATTCTGTCAATATCCCTAAGGTTCTTACAATATAAACAATATAAACAATATTAAAAGAAATGTCCTCTCACTGTCAACTGCGTTTATTTTCAGCAAACTTAACATGTGTAAATATTTGTATGAACATAAGATTTAACAACTGAGACAAACTCAACAAGTTCCACAGACATGTGACTAACAGAAATTGAATGTGTCCCTGAACAGGGGGGGGGGGGTCAAAATCAAAAGTCAGTATCTGGTGTGGCCACCAGCTGCATTAAGTACTGCAGTGCATCTCCTCCTCATGGACTGCACCAGATTTGCCAGTTCTTGCTGTGAGATGTTACCCCACTCTTCCACCAAGGCACCTGCGAGTTCCCGGACATTTCTGGTGGGAATGGCCCTAGCCCTCACCCTCCGATCCAACAGGTCCCAGACGTGCTCAATGGGATTGAGATCCGGGCCCTTCACTGGCCACGGCAGAACACTAACTGTATTACAGGAAATCACACACAGAATGATCATTGTGGCTGGTGGCATTGTCATGCTGGAGGGTCATGTCAGGATGAGCCTGCAGGAAGGGTACCACGAGGGAGGAGGATGTCTTCCCTGTAACGCACAGCGATGAGAATGCCTCATGATGCTGTGACACACCGCTCCAGACCATGACGGACCCTCCACCTCGATCCCGCTCCAGAGTACAGGCCCCGATGTGAAGCTCATTCCTTAATTCTTAGTCTGTAAGATGTTAGTGTCTTAACAACCGTTCCACAGGTGCCTGTTCATGATGTTTATGGTTCATTGAACAAACATGGAAAACAGTGTTTAAACCCTTTACAATGAAGATCTGTGAAGTTATTTGGATTTTAATTTATTTTTACAAATGATCGTTGACAAGACAGGGTCCTGAAAAAGGGGACTTTTTGTGTTTTTTTTTTGTTTCTGAGTTTAGTAGGACATCAAAGTAGGCCACAGTGGACAAGTCCTCTCCATAGGAGTACAGAACATTAAACACAAAAACCCAGAGTTTTTCTTGCTGTTTTTATTTTATTTAAGTAAAGACAAAATACATCTTCATAAAGGAGGGGGGAAACAATTTTAAATACAAAAAAAAAAAAATCACACTTCACCCCATCCTACTAGAAAAGTTCTCATCGAGACACCTTATAAAATAGTATAATGTCCAGGACTCATAACATAATTCAACCCTTCTCTATTCCTATCAAACCCCCCCCCCCCCCCCCTTCCGTCACAGATTGGTCACGTTCCAGGCAGACTACGTTGCAGAAGTCGCACTGCATCAACCAATGTCATTGACTACGCAGTTGTCATCAGATTGCTGTATTGTAATGGATGTGGTTAGGTGACATGTTAAACACCAAACCAGATGTGTTGCCATCTGGCTTGAGTCTGCAGTGCAGTCCGCCTGGAACTAGAGGCTGTAGGTCTCATTTCCCAGCCTGTTGGGCCTGTCGTCGCAGCAACACGTAAATCTTCTCCTTGATCCAGTCCTTGTTGTACGGCTGGTACGTCTGTGTGTCGGCACGGTACCTAGAGGAGACAGACGGAACGATTTATTAAAACATGGGCTGGTACGTCTGTGTGTCGGCACGGTACCTAGGAGACAGACGGAACGATTTATTAAAACATGGGCTGGTACGTCTGTGTCCACACGGTACCTAGAGGAGACAGATGGAACGATTTATTAAAACATGGGCTGGTACGTCTGTGTGTCGGCACGGTACCTAGGAGGAGACAGATGTAACGATTTATTAAAACATGGGCTGGTACGTCTGTGTCCACACGGTACCTAGAGGAGACAGATGGAATGATTCATTAAAACATGGGCTGGTACGTTTGTGTGTCCACACGGTACCTAGAGGAGACAGATGGAACGATTTATTAAAACATGAGATGGAACGATTTATTAAAACATGGGCTGGTACGTCTGTGTCCACACGGTACCTAGAGGAGACAGATGGAACGATTCATTAAAACATGGGCTGGTACGTCTGTGTCCACACGGTACCTAGAGGAGACAGAGAGACTGAGTGTCCCCATCAAAATTGAGCCTTATGAGGCGATAGAAATCCTCAACCCTAGGATGTTTCTAACTTAGGTGACACTTTACTTAATACCTGCAGATCTAACACTGGTGTTACAGTGAACTATAAGACATTATAGGCATTCATAATACCCTTACAACAATACCCTTACAACAACTGTAACGCAAATTAAAACCAGGTTATTAATAAATACATTTTTTAAAAATTTAAATTTTTAAAATAATGTGATAAAAATTTGATATCGTTCAGACAAGACTCATTCAGACGAAAGAACAACAACTAGGACTGGGAGACGTTCCAGGTTGCCTACACAGACAAGTTGCAACACCTCCTGGAACGCCCCCAGACTTACACCAAACAGCTGAGGTCAGCCAGGTCGTCGATGAAGTCAAACAGTTGACTGATGTCATAGGTGATGGATGGACTGTTTGGGTTCATTCTCTTTAGGTGTTCCTCGTACATCTTACACACACCTGGAAAAGAGATTTATAGATTAGTGATAAGTTTAACCTGATTGACCATCTAACAGCATTTTTTTTTTAAATGTTCCAGCACGTTGTTGTTTATTTTGCTCAGTGGGTCAGTAGTCTCACAGACTATGTGGGTTCTATATCCTTCTCTGTCAGTTTAGTTAATAATATAATAATAATATATGCCATTTAGCAGACGCTTTTATCCAAAGCGACTTACAGTCATGTGTGCATACATTCTATGTATGGGTGGTCCCGGGGATCGAACCCACTACCCTGGCATTACAAGCGCCATGCTCTACCAACTGAGCTACAGAAGGACCACAGTTGGTTGTCAATTTTACCTTCCATGCACTCGTTGACTGATTCATAGTCAGCATACGTCCGTCCCTCTGGTCTCTTGGTGGGCTGGACCAACAAGATCGTGTGAGACTGCAACAACAACACACGATCTCATGTTATTGGTTACATGCATCCTAAACAACACACGATCTCATGTTATTGGTTACATGCATCCTAAACAACACAGGTGTAGACTAACAGTGAAATGCATCCTAAACAACACAGGTGTAGACTAACAGTGAAAAGCTGATTTACGGGCCCTTTCCAACAATGCAGAGAGGGAAAAAAGATTTTAAAAAGAACGAGGAACAAATACACAATGAGTGCATCAAGTGTGGAAAATGCAGGCTAGACATCAGGCAAAAACAACATATGGCAAAACGCATGTGCATCTGATGGACATATGGCATAAAAGGCACCGCATGATCAATCTGACGTCTGCATTGGCCATTGAGCATTTACAATCATACGGCCTCTGTAGAAATCAGGCCATTCATACTTCTGGTCCTTCACGGAGCAGCACAGAGCTGTTGTCAAGGAAGTGAGTTTGTGTTTATACAGGACCTCCCGCTCCCACCAACCGATCATGTCTTACAGGCTGACGACACCACTTGCGTCACGCGTGCGTGAGCGTAGCAAAATAAATTTAGAAATCTACATTATTCAATTATTGCACCCACACTGCTCGAACATGCCAACGAACATCTGCCTTGCCAAGGGATAAAATAGTCAGTTATATTTCTGACGCAGATCTCGCTGCAAGTCCTGCCTCTCCCATCTCCTCATTGGTTTATAGAAGCAGGTACCCATGTGCCATCTCCTCATTGGTTATACCCACGTGGGTGACATAGACGAACAAGGCCAGTATCGGTAATGCACCTAATTTATGAAAGTTGCCAATCGCAATATAAAGTCAAGAGAAGAAAAAGCCTGGAAAGAAGAGAGATGACTACAAACGATTCGGTTGACCGTTTTATGTGTGGATTAATTGGCGGATTAGAGGACCTTGTGCATTTCAGGTAAAATAACAACTAAATGTTTATATCCCAGAACAAATGTGCTAGCAACAGAAAGCTATCTAAATAGGACAAATTAGCTAGCAAGTGCAAGCTAGCTAGCTAAATTGCCATAAAATGTTTAATGCTTTTCGACCTGTCCCCAAATGAATAGAATTGGTTCAGTTTGTTTTGATATTTTAACCTGCATGTTGTGATCGTGTTAGGTGTGGGGGATAAAATAAATATATGCATGATGGCGCACATGCGCAGCCGGGTTTGGTTTCCGTGTTACGCCTCTTCTCCCACCCCTTATCTGAGATATCTATGAAAGCCCTCATCCTCCACATACAACACCCGTTCTGCCAGTCACATTCTGTTAAAGGTCCCCAAAGCACACACATCCCTGGGTCGCTCCTCTTTTCAGTTCACTGCAGCTACCGACTGGAACGAGCTGCAACAAACACTCAAACGGGGACAGTTTTATCTCCATCTCCTCATTCAGACTCAATCATGGACACTCTTACTGACAGTTGAGGCTGCTTTGCGTGATGTATTGTTGTCTCTACCTTCTTGCCCTTTGTGCTGTTGTCTGTGCCCAATAATGTTTGTACCATGTTTTGGGCTGCTACCATGTTGGGCTGCTGCCATGCTGTGTTGTCATCTTAGGCCTCTCTTTATGTAGTGGTGTCTCTCGTCGTGATGTGTGTTTTGTCCTATATTCCCATCCCCCAAGGAGGCCGTCATTGTAAATAAGAATTTGTTCTTAACTGACTTCCCTAGTTAAATGAAAAATAACTACAAAAATGTTAATGTGGAGCGATACGGAACCCCAGGCCACACCCCGCAGACCCCAGGCCACACCCCTCAGACCCCAGGAACCCCAGGCCACAGGCCCCAGCAGACCCCAGGCCACACCCCAGACCTCAGACCCCAGGCCCACACAGACCTCAGGCCAGACCCCAGGCCACACCCCGCAGACCTCAGGCCACACCCCGCAGACCTCAGGCCACACCCCGCAGACCTCAGGCCACACCCCGCAGACCTCAGGCCACACCCCGCAGACCTCAGGCCACACCCCGCAGACCTCAGGCCACACCCCGCAGACCTCAGGCCACACCCCGCAGACCTCAGGCCACATTTTTTGGAGCAAGCATAAAAATAGCTTTTTTTTTGCCGCAGAAATCCGACATTGGGCTGAATGAGACGCAGCCCATGCAACAACAAAAAATATCTGTAGTTTAAATTTACAGATGAAGATAAAAAAATACATTTAAAAAACATGTTTTATTAGATTGATTTTTATCCTTAAAATCTATTGATGTCAACGCCTATGCAGCCTGAATGGAACCGGTCCAGAGGGATAAGGGGTGTATAGACGATGATCAGTTGGTACAACGCGGCGATCAGTTGGTACGACGCGGCGATCAGTTGGTACGACGCGGCGATCAGTTGGTACGACGCGGCGATCAGTTGGTACGACGCGGCGATCAGTTGGTACGACGCGAGCACTTATTTCAAAAGGAAACGATAGACATGCTGCTGTTTTAATATGGTGAAACGCCTCTCATTTTACTACGGGTCCGTCGTGGTTCAGTGTAGCCGAGTTACGCTAATATATTTGAGACCAGTATATTGCATTTAAAATGTACTCTTTTGACTTAATAAGTAAAATATATTTTGGGAGTAGTAAAACAGGGAAACAACGAGTGCCAGACAGGTCTCAATAGAACATACCAGTGGCGTGCTTCATTTACAACCTAAATGATTGGGAACATCTGGTTATTATCAGTGTTTGGAAAACATGGAGCTCGTTGATAATACAGACCATGGGGGGGGCGCCTCTTCACACACAGTTATTTGTCAAAAGGTCCGCGGTGAGTCTGTGCAGGCTATGCGATTTAATACGGAGAGAAGTTTATAGTATATTTAATTACTGTTCAACTCTGGGTGGTTCAAGCCCTGAATTCTGATTGGCTGACAGCTGTGGTATATCAGACGGTACACCACGTGTTTAAGAAACCATTTTATTTTTACTGCTCTAATTACGTTGGTAACCAGTTTATGATAGCAATAAGGCACCTCTGGGGTTTGTGGTATATGGCTAATATACCACGGCTAAGGGCTGTGTCCAGGCACTCCGTAACTAAGAACAGCCCTTAGCCGTGGTATACTGGCCATATACCACACCTCCTCGGGACGTATTGCTTAATTATAGTATTTCTAGTAGCAGCCATATAAACAGACAGAGAAATTAATTGTTCTCACTCCCTGCCAGAACATTCAGATTGTTCTGCCTAACTGGCCTCGTTAACTGATTTGTTAGGATTTCCTTGTGATCAGAACAAAAACACAAACTTATTTTCCTCAACTAGAGATTTAAATAAATGGTGTTTCTTTTGAAAGGGATGTTCCTGGCTGACATGAAAAATACATTTAAAGGCGACAGAGGCACATCTCTTTTATTTACAGTTCTGGTTGCCATGGTTAACACAAAACGCAGGACGTTGAATGCTACCCGACTCGACTCAGTGAAGATACATAAGTAGTACTACAGTATCACAGCCAGGTCAAACATGTGTGTGTTTGCGAGTCAGATTATCCAGTGTCCACAGCAACACTGTCTTTCCCTGTCTCCCCTTCCAGGGGGGGGGGGGGCAGAGGACACCCTGGCCAGGCACCTGGATATACCTGCCCCCCCCCTCTACCTGATACCTGCCTCCATTGGTTCTTTCTCCCCCTCAAGTCACCGAGTTGCCACACACCCAGAAACATGAAGACCATGACATCTTTATGAAAAGCCATCTGCCCAGTCTTAGTACTTTCTACATAGTCATTATGGATATCGTCTGAGCCTGCTGGCCATTGTTACCGCGTTTGCCCTTTCCTTATTAAAAATGACAAATGAAGGAAGAATATGCTTTCAATTTTAAATTAAAGACATTGTTAGAGAATTTAATGTATGCTTTTACACAATCAAATAGTCATTGCCAGTTTTTTTTTCCCTTTCAAAAAATAAATAATTAACAGTCACAGGCTCTCCCCCTTTGTTTGCTTAACCGGGGGGGGGGGGGGGTTCCAAAGGGCACCCTATTCCCTACAACTGTCCCTGTATAATGTACTACATTTGACCAGAGCCTTAAGGGCCTTGGTCAGCATTAGTGCACTATGTATAGGGAATAAGGTGCCTATTGGGGACACAGCCCGTCTGTTGACGAAGCACCCTGAAATCAATCCCTCTCCTCATGGATATCCAAGCATTGGCTTGAGCTACTTTACACCATCGTTAAATCCCTGAGATTAGAAGAAAGGTGGCACAGCGGTCTAAGGCGCTGCATCTCAGTGCTAGAGGCGTCACTGGTTCAAATCCAGGCTGTATCACAACCCGGACGTGATTGAGAGTCCCATAGGGGCGACGCACAATTGGCCCAGCGTCGTCCGGGTTTGGCCGGTCTAGGCCGTCATTGTAAATAAGAATCTGTTCTTAACTGACTTGCCTAGTTAAATAAAGGTTAAAGAAAATGTTTTAAAATTGTGCAAGTCCACACTTTGGGAGAAGGACAATAGATATGCAGCCAATGTTAATGGTCACACCTTTTAGTCATTAGCTTAAAATATACATTAAAAAGGTTTTCTATAAAAGGGTTCAATAATAAGTTGTTGCTGTAGTTGGTAAGACAGAGAAAAGGTTCATTATGGACTTCGAGAAACTTGTGGGAAACACCACCACACTCAGGCAGAAAACAGAATGTTCTATTCTCCACCCAAATGTTCTATTCTCAACCAGAATGTTCTAGAATGTTCTATTCTCCACCAGAATGTTCTATGACTGTTCTATTCTCCAAACAAATGTTCTATTCTCCACCCAAATGTTCTATTCTCCACCCAAATGTTCTATTCTCCACCCAAATGTTCTATTCTCCACCCAAATGTTCTATTCTCAACCAGAATGTTCTATGAATGTTCTATTCTCAACCAGAATGTTCTATGAATGTTCTATTCTCAACCAGAATGTTCTATGAATGTTCTATTCTCCACCAGAATGTTCTATGAATGTTCTATTCTCAAACAGAATGTTCTATTCTCAAACAGAATGTTCTATTCTCAAACAGAATGTTCTATTCTCAAACAGAATGTTCTATTCTCAAACAGAATGTTCTATTCTCAAACAGAATGTTCTATTCTCAAACAGAATGTTCTATTCTCAAACAGAATGTTCTATTCTCAAACAGAATGTTCTATTCTCAACCACAATGTTCTATTCTCAACCACAATGTTCTATTCTCAACCACAATGTTCTATTCTCAACCACAATGTTCTATTCTCAACCACAATGTTCTATTCTCAACCACAATGTTCTATTCTCCACCAGACCCATCTTTTCAACAAATACACCATTTAATTCTCTCTCCATTTACATTTAGATTGTATTCCAGATGAACCACGTCCCATTACAAGAAAAAGATTCCAGTCAGAGTGCAGTATAACTGCAAATACTGCATCCAAATTATTTTATTTTTTAATGCATTACTTTTGTAGTGTAGCCACAGTTACAATGCAGTATAATTGCAGTTACTGTGTCCAAAATACCAGTCGACTGAAGTTACTGCACTTTCAAAACTGCTCTCTTGTTTTGTAAGGGTCCCAGTCATTTATGTAGTAAACACCCCCTCTCCGGTTTATTATATTGTGAACTGTCTGGGACTCCGTTGTTTCCCCTGTTTAGGTCTACTACTCACAGATACTTGACTTAAAGTCAAAAACGAAATTAACTGCAATACACTGGTCTCAAATACATTAGCATAATCAGAATACACAGAACCAAGGTGGCCCCATTGTAAAATGATATGCGGTTCACCACATTAAAACGTGTCCCAGGGCAACATGCTTAGCTCTGCCCACTGGGGCGTGGCTTACGGGGCATTTTTTGAAGTGAGCGCTGGTTATCGTCATATTTCAACCGATCAAGTTGGCTGCATCCATTCCCCTCGGACGGTTAAATGACACGACTCAACATCGCCATCTACCGGCCTTTGAACTAACACGACCTGTGAGTAACGAGTACAACTGTATATATTACTTTGAAGAGCATCAATAAAAATGCTTTAATTTCAGTAACTTAATATTTCTAGACGACCTCAGTCCAAAGTTATGAGCTGGATCATCCTGCAACACAGGACCGAAAGCCAGGCATCTGTTTCGCTACCATCCCCCATTGATACAATTATTGTTGTCGCTAAATAAAAACGTTAGTACTGGAACTAGGCGTAAAACTCGGAATTTAACAGAGACATGTCAATGAACACGCAGACTACAACATCTAGTTGAAGATTAATACAACACCATGTAATATGTCAGACTGGTTTATAACCAAGACATTTAAAAACAACACACTTCGCTAGCTAGCTAGCTAACGCGTTAGCATCCGTTGACTGACATGCACGCAACATTTCAAAAGGCTAGCCAGCAATCAAATATTTTTTTTATTTTTAACTCTGGAAAACCACTTAAACACAAATTTAGATATGCTATTTTAAAACAAACAAAAACTAACCATGTTTTGGATAATTCCTGCACCGAGGTCTTGGCGTAAGTAAGGTATCTTGTTCTACTCGATAGCAGCGTCTCGTCACTAGTTACCACACCCACAAAGTCATAAACCCCGCCTATTTCTAAAAATCTATGTTCTTAAAATTGTAATTAATACCTAACCTTAATAACCACACAGCTAACCGTATGTCTAACTCTAGCCTTAAATTAATAACACAAAGCGAATTATTTTTGTTTTTATGCATTTTTAACATAAAACAAATTTGGACTTTGTGGCTGTACTATCTAGGAAACGGTATCGGCCAAAAAAGTACTTCCGGGTCACGGAATTTCGGTCATTTCAAAATAAAACTCGCCTACGTAATAGTAAAAAAAAGTGTAATTAACCTGTATTTATTCATGATATTCCGTATAAAAAATAATTGTCTAAACATTAACAATCATTCATATTTGTTCATATTAAGTGAAATTTGCATTATATTCAAACTATCTTTGCATTTGCATTAAAACTGACTATCCTACCGATCCTCTACTTTGGCGATGTCATCTAGAAAATGGCTTCCAATACTCTACTCAGCAAACTGGATGCAGTTTATCACAATGCCATCCACTTTGTTACTAAAGCACTTTACACCACCCACCACTGCGACCTGTATGCTCTAGTCGGCTGGCCCTCGCTCCATATTCGTCGCCAGACCCACTGGCTCCAGGTCATCTACAAGTGCATGCTAGGTAAAGCTCCGCCTTATCTCAGTTCACTGGTCACGATGGCAACACCTACCCATAGCATGCGCTCCAGCAGGTGTATCTCACTGATCATCCCTAAAGCCAACACCTCATTTGTAATAATAATATAATATATAATAATTTGGCCGCCTTTCCTTCCAGTTCTCTGCTGCCTGTGACTGGAACGAATTGCAAAAATCGTTGAAGTTGGAGACTTTTATCTCCCTCACCAACTTTAAACATCTGCTATCTTAGCAGCTAACCGATCGCTGCAGCTGTACATAGTCTATCAGTAAATAGCACACCCAATTTACCTACCGCATCCCCATACTGTTTTTATTTATTTACCTTTCTGCTCTTTTGCACACTAAAATAAAGGTGAAATAAAAAATAAAAAATAAAATTAGGCTTTTAAAACATGTTCCAAGGGCAAATCAATGCTCCCAATTCAACCCTTACAACAACAACAAAAAGATTGCAGTTTTAAAACTGCAGTAAAAGCAGTGATGTAAAGTACTTACATAAAAACACTATTAGTACTACTTGTTTTTTTGGGGGTATCTGTACTTTACTATTTATATTTTTTGACAACATTTACTTTTACTTCACTAAATTCCTAAAGAAAATTATGTACTTTTTACTCCATATATTTTTCCTGACACCCAAAAGTACTGGTTACATTTGCAATGCTTAACAGGACAGGAAACACAGTTGAACTGCTTAACAGGACAGGAAACTGCAGTTATACTGCACTCTGACTGCAATATTTTTTCGTAAGGGAATACACTGTATATGAAATACATATTGGCTTACAAAGAGAAAACTATTTTAGGTGCAGAAGTAAAAGTGGGGTTGGGCTTAATCACTAGGTTCTGTAGAATCCATATAGGGTGTTATTTCCTGGGGGACTGACATCTATATGCCCAGCAACACTTTCTACTCCACCCACTCCATTGGTCCCAATGCAATACACTGTAGGCCTACAATACACTGAAGTGATTAGTCACTTCAAAGAATAATGGACTGGCACAACTGTTAACGACCTAAATTAACCTGATGATGAGCCATACTTGTTTACAAACCTAATTTAACCTGATGATAACGATTGTCCTTTAGTAGTGGTTTCTTTGCAGCAATTTGACAACAAAGGCCTGATTCACACAGTCTCCTCTGAACAGATGATGTTGAGATGTGTCTGTTACTTGAACTCTGTGAAGCATTTATTTGGGCTGAAATTTTTGAGGGTGGTAACTCTAATGAACTTATCCTCTGCAGCAGAGGTAACTCTGGGTCTTCCTTTCCGATGGCGGTCCTCATGAGAGCCAGGTAACTAATGAACTTATCCTCTGCAGCAGAGGTAACTCTGGGTCTTCCTCTCCGATGGCGGTCCTCATGAGAGCCAGCTTCATCATAGCGCTGGATGTTTTTTGAGACTACACTTGAAGAAACATGTCAAGAACTTTGAAAGTTTCCAGATTGACGGACCTTCATGTCTTAAAGTAATGATGGACTGACCTTCATGTCTTAAAGTAATGATGGACTGACCTTCATGTCTTAAAGTAATGATGGACTGACCTTCATGTCTTAAAGTAATGATGGACTGACCTTCATGTCTTAAAGTAATGATGGACTGACCTTCATGTCTTAAAGTAATGATGGACTGACCTTCATGTCTTAAAGTAATGATGGACTGACCTTCATGTCTTAAAGTAATGATGGACTGACCTTCATGTCTTAAAGTAATGATGGACTGACCTTCATGTCTTAAAGTAATGATGGACTGACCTTCATGTCTTAAAGTAATGATGGACTGACCTTCATGTCTTAAAGTAATGATGGACTGACCTTCATGTCTTAAAGTAATGATGGACTGCTGTTTCTCTCTGCTTATTTGAGCTGTTCTTGCCATAATGTGGACGTGGTCTTTTACCAAATAGGTCTATCTTCTGTATACCACCCCTCCTACCGTGTCACAACACAACTGATTTGCTCAAATGCATTAGGAAGGAAAGAAATTACACAAGTTAACTTTTTAACAAGGCACACCTGTTAATTAAAATGCATTCCAGGTGACTACCCCATGGGATGTATAGACATTATGGACGGTATGTGGATAGAATATATAGTTTATCTGACGAATACGTGGATCGAATAGTACATTTACAGCAATAGTTGAACAGGATGGACTTGACTAGAATACAGCATATACATATGAAGTGGGTAAAACAGTGTGCAAACATTATTAAAGGATATAATATATGCCATTTAGCAGACGCTTTTATCCAAAGCGACTTACAGTCATGTGTGCATACATTCATATTATTATATATATTATTATTATATTATTATTAAAGGGACCAGTGTTCCATTATTAAAGGGACCAGTGTTCCATTATTAAAGGGACCAGTGTTCCATTATTAAAGGGACCAGTGTTCCATTATTAAAGGGACCAGTGTTCCATTATTAAAGGGACCAGTGTTCCATTATTAAAGGGACCAGTGTTCCATTATTAAAGGGACCAGTGTTCCATTATTAAAGGGATCAGTGTTCCATTATTAAAGGGACCAGTGTTCCATTATTAAAGGGACCAGTGTTCCATTATTAAAGGGACCAGTGTTCCATTATTAAAGGGACCAGTGTTCCATTATTAAAGGGACCAGTGTTCCATTATTAAAGGGACCAGTGTTCCATTATTAAAGGGACCAGTGTTCCATTATTAAAGGGACCAGTGTTCCATTATTAAAGTGACCAGTGTTCCATTATTAAAGGGACCAGTGTTCCATTATTAAAGAGTACCAGGCCATCAATGAGGGACATTAGAGCGCTCAGTACCAGGACATCAATGAGGGACATTAGAGCGCTCAGTACCAGGTCATCAATGAGGGACATTAGAGCGCTCAGTACCAGGTCATCAATGAGGGACATTAGAGCGCTCAGTACCAGGTCATCAATGAGGGACATTAGAGCGCTCAGTACCAGGTCATCAATGAGGGACATTAGAGCGCTCAGTACCAGGTCATCAATGAGGGACATTAGAGCGCTCAGTACCAGGCCATCAATGAGGGACATTAGAGCGCTCAGTACCAGGACATCAATGAGGGACATTAGAGCGCTCAGTACCAGGTCATCAATGAGGGACATTAGAGCGCTCAGTACCAGGTCATCAATGAGGGACATTAGAGCGCTCAGTACCAGGTCATCAATGAGGGACATTAGAGCGCTCAGTACCAGGTCAGACAACGTGGCTCTGGATACACAAACGTGGTTGGCCCGATAAGTGTGACACTGTAATGTTGTTGTTATTACTGGAGTTACTGTCACCGCCGGTCACGATCCTACCTCATAAATGGGAGGGTTTTGGTTGACTCAGAGGGGTTTTGGTTGACTCAGAGGGGTTTTGGTTGACTCAGGGGGGTTTTGGTTGACTCAGAGGGGTTTTGGTTGACTCAGGAGGGTTTTGGTTGACTCAGCAGGGTTTTGGTTGACTCAGCAGGGTTTTGGTTGACTCAGTGAATGATGTGTACCCTGTTCCCCTATGGTTTTCATTTTAGTTGACAAGACAACACAAACAGATCTGGGACCAGGCTAGTTAACGACCATAGGAGTTGACAGGACAACACAAACAGATCTGGGACCAGGCTAGGTAATGACCATAGGAGTTGACAGGACAACACACACAGATCTGGGACCAGGCTAGGTAATGACCATAGGAGTTGACAGGACAACACAAACAGATCTGGGACCAGGCTAGGTAATGACCATAGGAGTTGACAGGACAACACACACAGATCTGGGACCAGGCTAGGTAATGACCATAGGAGTTGACAGGACAACACAAACAGATCTGGGACCAGGCTAGGTAATGACCATAGGAGTTGACAGGACAACACAAACAGATCTGGGACCAGGCTAGGTAATGACCATAGGAGATGACAGGACAGGGAGGGTTGTTGTAACCATGGCTACAGATTGAACGGGGGGAGGGGGGTTGTTGTAACCACAGCTACAGATTGAACGGGGGAGGGGGTTGTTGTAACCACAGCTACAGATTGAACGGGGGAGGGAGGGTTGTTGTAACCACAGCTACAGATTGAACGGGGGGAGGGGGTTGTTGTAACCACAGCTACAGATTGAACGGGGGAGGGAGGGTTGTTGTAACCACAGCTACAGATTGAGCGGGGGAGGGGGTTGTTTTAACCACAGCTACAGATTGAACGGGGGGAGGGGGTTGTTGTAACCACGGCTACAGATTGAACGGGGGAGGGGGTTGTTGTAACCACAGCTACAGATTGAACGGGGGGAGGGGGGTTGTTGTAACCACAGCTACAGATTGAACGGGGGAGGGGGTTGTTGTAACCACAGCTACAGATTGAACGGGGGAGGGAGGGTTGTTGTAACCACAGCTACAGATTGAGCGGGGGAGGGGGTTGTTTTAACCACAGCTACAGATTGAACGGGGGAGGGGGGTTGTTGTAACCACGGCTACAGATTGAACGGGGGAGGGGGGTTGTTGTAACCACAGCTACAGATTGAACGGGGGGAGGGGGTTGTTGTAACCACAGCTACAGATTGAACGGGGGTGGGAGGGTTGTTGTAACCACGGCAACAGATTGAACGGGGGAGGGAGGGTTGTTGTAACCACGGTTACAGATTGAACGGGGGTGGGAGGGTTGTTGTAACCACAGCTACAGATTGAACGGGGGTGGGAGGGTTGTTGTAACCACGGCTACAGATTGAACGGGGGGAGGGAGGGTTGAGGTAACCACAGCTACAGATTGAATGGGGGGAAGGGGGTTGTTGTAACCACGGCTACAGGTGGTCTCAGTGTGAGTCAGGATTGCAGAATATAAAACAAGGAGTGACTTGTTGTTTGACATTGGGTGCAGTTGACGAGCAGAACCACTAGATGGCGGTAATACAACACATAATATGTTGATGGACCATCGTTACAGATCTAACTGGGCCACTGGCAGAACTATGTGCTTGACCTAATAACAAAAAGGCCCATTGTTCAGTGTGTTTTACCTGTAGGCTGTAGGTCAAACACCAGGAACACAGACTAGATAATAATACAAAGTAAAGGGAGGGTTTGTATATATTCAAGATAGGATGCTCTTTGAGTATTTCTGATAGTTGTCTGCAGCTGTAATAATGTTGTCTGGGATCATGATACTGTGCCTTCAGAAACTATTTATGCCCCTTAAACTTATTCCACATCTTGTTTTTACAGCTTGATTTCAAAATGTGCTAAATACCTAAAAATCTAAAAATGACAACGTGAAAACATGTTTTTATAATTATATAATATATAATTATATATATAATAACATAAATATATTTCCTGTACTTGGCTCCATTTAGTTTCTTTTTGAGTATTCCCACCCCTGAGTCAACACATGTTGGAATCACCATTGGCAACGCCAGCGATTACAGTTGAGTCATTCTGGGTAAGTCTCTCAGAGCATTCTGGGTAAGTCTCTCAGAGCATTCTGGGTAAGTCTCTCAGAGCATTCTGGGTAAGTCTCTCAGAGCATTCTGGGTAAGTCTCTCAGAGCATTCTGGGTTAGTCTCTCAGAGCATTCTGGGTAAGTCTCTCAGAGCATTCTGGGTAAGTCTCTTAGAGCTTTCCACACCTCTATTGTACAATATTTGCCCATTTATTCATTATTTTCAACATTCTTCAAGCTCTGTCAAATTGGTTGTTGATCATTGCTAGACAGCCATTTTGAGGTTTTGCCATAGATTTTCAAGTGGATTTTAAGTCAAAATATGTGGTATTTGATTCGGGACAAAAAAACTGCTTTGCCACATTTTTTGGCAGTATTACTTCAGTGCTTTGTTGCAAACAGGATGCAGGGTTTTGGGATATTTTTGATTCTGTACAGACTTCTTTTCACTCTGTCATTTAGGTCAACGCGTCAAAAACACACCTTCCACGTTGTTCATTACTTTCAATAGAACAACGCATAGCCCCTCGTTGATTATCCCTGACACGGAACCCAAACCGGCTGCGCGGGTGCGCCACCGTGCGCTATTTTGCATGCTATTGATGACCCTCTTGCTTTACAGTTGTCTATCACTGCTGTTTCTACTGGATACTACGCTAGACAAGGCAGTGAATCTGGTGTCCAGATATCTTGTGGATATCTTTAAACAGCCTCTGCCACAGTTTTCCAGCTCAACTTCTCCAAACCTCATATCCCCATAGCTGCCTAGCTAATGCATCTACCTCTCTCCCTCCCCAGCGACCTCATATCCCCATAGCTGCCTAGCTAATGCATCTACCTCTCTCCCTCCCCAGCGACCTCATATCCCCATAGCTGCCTAGCTAATGCATCTACCTCTCTCCCTCCCCAGCGACCTCATATCCCCATAGCTGCCTAGCTAATGCATCTACCTCTCTCCCTCCCCAGCGACCTCATATCCCCATAGCTGCCTAGCTAATGCATCTACCTCTCTCCCTCCCCAGCGACCTCATATCCCCATAGCTGCCTAGCTAATGCATCTACCTCTCTCCCTCCCCAGCGACCTCATATCCCCATAGCTGCCTAGCTAATGCATCTACCTCTCTCCCTCCCCAGCGACCTCATATCCCCATAGCTGCCTAGCTAATGCATCTACCTCTCTCCCTCCCCAGCGACCTCATATCCCCATAGCTGCCTAGCTAATGCATCTACCTCTCTCCCTCCCCAGCGACCTCATATCCCCATAGCTGCCTAGCTAATGCATCTACCTCTCTCCCTCCCCAGCGACCTCATATCCCCATAGCTGCCTAGCTAATGCATCTACCTCTCTCCCTCCCCAGCGACCTCATATCCCCATAGCTGCCTAGCTAATGCATCTACCTCTCTCCCTCCCCAGCGACCTCATATCCCCATAGCTGCCTAGCTAATGCATCTACCTCTCTCCCTCCCCAGCGACCTCATATCCCCATAGCTGCCTAGCTAATGCATCTACCTCTCTCCCTCCCCAGCGACCTCATATCCCCATAGCTGCCTAGCTAATGCATCTACCTCTCTCCCTCCCCAGCGACCATGGTGTGGCTGCTCAACATGGCACTGGCCTCGGAAACAGACCGCTGACCAGGAAGAACTCAACAGAAACACCCGTCGCTCGGCCTGATGGTCCAGGTGACTCTTCTTCACCTGTAGGAGAGTCTCAGCCTGATGGTCCAGGTGACTCTTCTTCACCTGTAGGAGAGTCTCAGCCTGATAGTCAAGGTGACTCTTCTTCACCTGTAGGAGAGTCTCAGCCTGATGGTCCAGGTGACTCTTCTTCACCTGTGTAGGAGAGTCTCAGCTTGATAGTCAAGGTGACTCTTCGTCACCTGTCCACTAAACCTTCCTCTTTGACACGTGCTGTAAAACAACACATTTTCACTGCACCTTTCACCTAAAATTTCCTGCATTTTGCCCTTGACTTCTGCAACACAATGTATGTATATGACTCTTGTTTTGAAGTACTAATCCACCAAAACATGATTGTGTCATATTACCGGTAATATCAACCTTGATTTCCAAGCTTTCAACTTTAACATAAAGCGACATTTTGTTTTGATTGTGCCAAATGTATATTCTGTGGCTGCACTTGTACACAGGAACAGACTTTAAAGAGCCCAATTTCCAATCCAGGTGTGAAAAGCTCTTAGAGACTTACCCAGAATGCTCTGAGAGACTTACCCAGAATGCTCTGAGAGACTTACCCAGAATGCTCTTAGAGACTTACCCAGAAACACTCACAACAATCCAGGTGTGAAAAGCTCTTAGAGACTTACCCAGAAACACTCACAACTGTAATCGCTGCCAAAGGTGATTCTAACATGTTTTGACTGGTGTGAATACTTATGTAAATGAGATATTTCTGTATTTCATTAAAAAAAAAATCTTAAACATGTTTTCACTGTCATTATGGGGTATTTTTGTGTTGATGGGTGAGAGAGAAAAAAATAATATTTAATCTATTTTTAATTCAGGCTGTAACACAAGACAAGGGGTTGGAAGACTTTCTGAAGGTGCTGTATATCCGTGGTGTTGTCCTGTGATATGTTGTGGCATCACACAGTCAAACAGCCATAGGTTCTACCAACAGAAAAATTGAATCTGTCAACATGACAGGAGAGAATTGGTTAAAAAAAAGTATAATAATGTAATCTGTTTATAATAATTTATAATCATGTAATTTTTTGATGTAATCTGTTTATAATAATGTAATCTGTTTATAATAATTTCTAACAATGTAATTTTTTATGTAATCTGTTTATAATAATGTAATCTGTTTATAATAATGTAATCTGTTTAATAATGTAATCTGTTTATAATAATGTATAATAATGTAATTTAAAAAAATGTAAACGGTGTCTGGAAGGCTTCATCTTCTACAGAGTATGCTGTGGAGGATAGAGTTGGGGTTACAGGGTTAGGATCGGTGTGGTACTACATGGTTGTGTTTCCCAGGGGGAGTGAAGCTGGGTCTAGAAGACTTCATCTTCTACAGAGTATGCTGTGGAGGATAGAGTTGGGGTTACTGGGTTAGGATCGGTGTGGTACTACATGGTTGTGTTTCCCAGGGGGAGTGAAGCTGGGTCTAGAAGACTTCATCTTCTACAGAGTATGCTGTGGAGGATAGAGTTGGGGTAACTGGGTTAGGATCGGTGTGGTACTACATGGTTGTGTTTCCCAGGGGGAGTGAAGCTGGGTCTAGGAGGCTTCATCTTCTACAGAGTATGCTGTGGAGGATAGAGTGTTACAGGGTTAGGATCGGTGTGGTACTACATGGTTGTGTTTCCCAGGGGGAGTGAAGCTGGGTCTAGGAGACTTCATCTTCTACAGCATGCTGGTGGGGAAGGCCTCTGCTGCAGCTAGTGGAGACCGGAACACCATTCTGTCTTGCTTCGTAGCCATACTCATCGTGAGTACACAACTACTCATTACCACAGTAACACACCTCTCTTCTTTCTCTCACTTTCTATCTCTAAAAACAGTTTTTTTTACTCACTTTTACATAAGTATTCAGACCCTTTACTCAGTACCACAGGAGCGCAGCCGACCCACTCGACAGCCAGGCCCACACACTGGGGAGCCAGGCCCAGCCAATCAGAATGAGTTTCCCCCCCACAAAAGAGCAGTAGGGCCTGTGGAGGTCCTGGGCGGGCGTTATTACACGTGGTCTGTAGTTGTGAGGCCGGTTGGACGAACTGACACGTTTTCTAAAATGACGTTGGAGGCGGCTTATGGTAGAGAAATGAACGTTAAATTCTCTCCTACAGTCAGTATGCCAATTGCTTCCTCAAAACTTGAGATGTCTTTGGCATTGTGTTGTGTGACACATTTTAGGGTGGCCTTTTCTGGTCCCCCAGCACAAGGTGCACCTGTGTAATGATCATGCTGTTGAATCCGTTTCTTGATATTCTACACCTTGTCAGGGTGGATGGATTCATCTCGACGAAGGACATTTACATTTACATTTAAGTCATTTAGCAGACGCTCTTATCCAGAGCGACTTACAAATTGATGCATTCACCTTATGACATCCAGTGGGACAGTCACTTTACAATAGTGCATCTAAAACTTAAGGGGGGGGGGTGAGAGGGATTACTTATCCTATCCTAGGTATTCCTTAAAGAGGTGGGGTAGGAGACATGCTCCCTTAAACAGGGATGTAAACAAATTAGAGAAATAAGCTTTTTTTGTGCGAAATGGAACATTTCTGGGATCTTTAATTTCGGCTCATAAAACACGTGACCCAACACTTTTACATGTTGTGTGTTGATGTTTTTTGTTGTTGTTCTGTGTAGAATGAGGACTCTATTTCTATGGTTACTATCGTCATGCTGTTCTAATGTCGTCTTGGAGACCCACACAAACCCCCCCCCCCCCTATAAAAAACAGAGGTGGAGGGAGAAGAACCCTGGCGCACTCAAAACGACCGACCGTCTGAAAAAGGACTTCACAGAGGGGACTTTTTAACAAAAAGGGGACTTTGTTAAACTGATGGTTTAGGCCTCGACCTCCACTAACAGACGGTCACGTGACATGGTGATGTAACTGATGGTAATTAGCTTCACTGGTCAACTTTTTTCTTCATAATTCCACATAGAATTTTGCTTTGTCCATCCATCAGAACTCCAGAGTCGTGCCCTAAACTGCACCCCTATTCCCTAATATAGTGCACTACTATAGACCAGAGCCCTATTCCCTAATATAGTGCACTACTATAGACCAGAGCCCTATTCCCTTCATAGTGCACTACTTTAGACCAGTGCCCTATTCCCTTCATAGTGCACTACTTTAGACCAGAGCCCTATTCCCTAATATAGTGCACTACTTTAGACCAGAGACCTATTCCCTAATATAGTGCACTACTTTAGACCAGAGCCCTATTCCCTAATATAGTGCACTACTTTAGACCAGAGCCCTATTCCCTAATATAGTGCACTACTTTAGACCAGAGCCCTATTCCCTAATATAGTGCACTACTATAGACCAGAGCCCTATTCCCTAATATAGTGCACTACTATAGACCAGAGCCCTATTCCCTTCATAGTGCACTACTATAGACCAGAGCCCTATTCCCTTCATAGTGCACTACTATAGACCAGAGCCATATTCCCTAATATAGTGCACTACTATAGACCAGAGCCCTATTCCCTTCATAGTGCACTACTATAGACCAGAGCCATATTCCCTAATATAGTGCACTACTTTAGACCAGAGCCCTATTCCCTAATATAGTGCACTACTATAGACCAGAGCCCTATTCCCTTCATAGTGCACTACTTTAGACCAGTGCCCTATTCCCTTCATAGTGCACTACTTTAGACCAGTGCCCTATTCCCTTCATAGTGCACTACTTTAGACCAGAGCCCTATTCCCTAATATAGTGCACTACTTTAGACCAGAGCCCTATTCCCTAATATAGTGCACTACTTTAGACCAGAGACCTATTCCTTAATATAGTGCACTACTTTAGACCAGAGCCCTATTCCCTAATATAGTGCACTACTTTAGACCAGAGCCTTATTCCCTAATATAGTGCACTACTTTAGACCAGTGCCCTATTCCCTTCATAGTGCACTACTTTAGACCAGAGCCCTATTCCCTAATATAGTGCACTACTTTAGACCAGAGCCCTATTCCCTTCATAGTGCACTACTTTAGACCAGTGCCCTATTCCCTTCATAGTGCACTACTTTAGACCAGAGCCCTATTCCCTAATATAGTGCACTACTTTAGACCAGAGCCCTATTCCCTTCATAGTGCACTACTTTAGACCAGTGCCCTATTCCCGTCATAGTGCACTACTTTAGACCAGTGCCCTATTCCCTTCATAGTGCACTACTTTAGACCAGAGCCCTATTCCCTAATATAGTGCACTACTTTAGACCAGAGCCCTATTCCCTTCATAGTGCCCAGGGCACTGCTCAAACGGAGTGCACTCCATAGAACACAGGGTTGCCATGTGTCCTGCATCCCAGGAGTCATTGGTTTTGGTTTGTCTCCACTCAGTCGCTCAGACCACGAAACCAAAGCCTTGTGAGTTTTACACAGTGTTGCTGGCGCCTGATTCTGGGACCCCCCCCCCCACACACAATGCTGCTTTTTACTGAACAAGATATTTTGAAACTTAACTGTAACTTAACAGCTTTGAGTTTGGTCACAGATCTGGGACCAGGCTACTAAAACAGATCTGGGACCCCCCACAACAGTTTGTTGTTTGTTTGGTTCTCTCAGAGTTACATCTAAATCTAGACTCTGATTACTAGCCTCTGAAACACTACTAAAACAGATCTGGGACCAGGCTACTAAAACAGATCTGGTCCCAGTGTTGTTTTGGAAATAAAACAGATCTGGGACCAGGCTACTAAAACAGATCTGGGAATTAAAACAGATCTGGGACCAGGTTATAGCAACAACAGATCTGGGACCAGGCTACTAAAACAGATCTGGGACCAGGTTACTAAAACAGATCTGGGACCAGGTTACTAAAACAGATCTGGGACCAGGCTACTAAAACAGATCTGGGACCAGGCTACTAAAACAGATCTGGGACCAGGTTACTAAAACAGATCTGGGACCAGGTTACTAAAACAGATCTGGGACCAGGCTACTAAAACAGATCTGGGACCAGGTTACTAAAACAGATCTGGGACCAGTTACTAAAACAGATCTTACTAAAACAGATCTGGGACCAGGCTACTAAAACAGATCTGGGACCAGGCTACTAAAACAGATCTGGGACCAGGTTACTAAAACAGATCTGGGACCAGGTTACTAAAACAGATCTGGGACCAGGCTACTAAAACAGATCTGGGACCAGGTTACTAAAACAGATCTGGGACCAGGCTACTAAAACAGATCTGGGACCAGGCTACTAAAACAGATCTGGGACCAGGCTACTAAAACAGATCTGGGACCAGGCTACTAAAACAGATCTGGGACCAGGCTACTAAAACAGATCTGGGACCAGGCTACTAAAACAGATCTGGGACCAGGTTAAACAGATCTGGGACCAGAAAACAGACTGGGACCAGGTTAAACAGATCTGGGACCAGGCTACTAAAACAGATCTGGGACCAGGCTACTAAAACAGATCTGGGACCAGGTTACTAAAACAGATCTGGGACCAGGTTACTAAAACAGATCTGGGACCAGGTTACTAAAACAGATCTGGTATGGGAATAAGGTAGGTGAAAATGGGTGGGCTATTTTCCTATAGACATGGAGTACAGAGAAATACTTACTAACAGGTTCACTGTATTGTGTAGTACTCTCATCATGTGAAGAAGCCTACAGTACCTTCCTCTTTTGTGACCTGGCTTCCTGTTTGTGACCTGGCTTCCTGTTTGACAAACTAAAGTATATTGGGACAGGGCTACTCCTGTTCGGCTTTTTAAGGGAAAGTAAAAAAGTGAATCATTGCTGGTGTATCACTGAATGAGGCACACTAACTAGTCCTTTAGGGGGACACACACCAAAAAAAACACAATGCCCATTTAAAAAAAAAAAATTTACTCCAGGATTAGGCTTTATATGTGTCTGGGGAAACTGGGCCTAAACGTTGCATCAGGTTAAATGCTTCGCTGCAGAGAGACCTGCACCTGGGACAAGAGATCAAATGCAACTTTGTCACCTGTGCCGAATACAACAGGTGTAGTAGACCTTACAGTGAAATGCTGAATACAACAGGTGTAGTAGACCTCACAGTGAAATGCTGAATACAACAGGTGTAGTAGACCTTACAGTGAAATGCTGAATACAACAGGTGTAGTAGACCTCACAGTGAAATGATGAGTACAACAGGTGTAGTAGACCTTACGGTGAAATGCTGAATACAACAGGTGTAGTAGACCTCACAGTGAAATGCTGAATACAACAGGTGTAGTATACCTTACAGTGAAATGCTGAATACAACAGGTGTAGTAGACCTCACAGTGAAATGCTGAATACAACAGGTGTAGTAGACCTCACAGTGAAATGCTGAATACAACAGGTGTAGTAGACCTTACAGTGAAATGCTGAATACAACAGGTGTAGTAGACCTCACAGTGAAATGCTGAATACAACAGGTGTAGTAGAGCTGACAGTGAAATGCTGAATACAACAGGTGTAGTAGACCTCACAGTGAAATGCTGAATACAACAGGTGTAGTAGACCTTACAGTGAAATGCTGAATACAACAGGTGTAGTAGACCTTACAGTGAAATGCTGAATACAACAGGTGTAGTAGACCTCACAGTGAAATGCTGAATACAACAGGTGTAGTAGACCTTACAGTGAAATGCTGAATACAACAGGTGTAGTAGGCCTCACAGTGAAATGATGAGTACAACAGGTGTAGTAGACCTTACGGTGAAATGCTGAATACAACAGGTGTAGTAGACCTCACAGTGAAATGCTGAATACAACAGGTGTAGTATACCTTACAGTGAAATGCTGAATACAACAGGTGTAGTAGACCTCACAGTGAAATGCTGAATACAACAGGTGTAGTAGACCTCACAGTGAAATGCTGAATACAACAGGTGTAGTAGACCTTACAGTGAAATGCTGAATACAACAGGTGTAGTAGACCTCACAGTGAAATGCTGAATACAACAGGTGTAGTAGAGCTGACAGTGAAATGCTGAATACAACAGGTGTAGTAGACCTCACAGTGAAATGCTGAATACAACAGGTGTAGTAGACCTTACAGTGAAATGCTGAATACAACAGGTGTAGTAGACCTCACAGTGAAATGCTGAATACAACAGGTGTTTCACCTTACAGTGAAATGCTGAATACAACAGGTGTAGTAGACCTCACAGTGAAATGCTGAATACAACAGGTGTAGTAGACCTTACAGTGAAATGCTGACTTACAGGCTCTAACCAATAGTGTGAAAAAGGTGTTAGGTGAACAATAGGTAAGTAAAGAAATAAAACAACAGTAAAAAGACAGCCTATATACAGTAGAGAGGCTATATACAGTAGAGAGGTTATATACAGTAGAGAGGTTATATACAGCAGAGAGGCTATTTACAGTAGAGGCTACATACAGTAGAGAGGCTACATACAGTAGAGAGGCTACATACAGTAGAGAGGCTATTTACAGTAGAGAGGCTACATACAGTAGAGAGGCTACATACAGTAGAGAGGCTACATACAGTAGAGAGGCTATATACAGTAGAGAGGCTATATACAGTAGAGAGGCTATATAGAGTAGAGGCTGTATACATTAGAGAGACTATTCGTCATTGTGCTGAAATTGTTTTCTTTGGTTAAGACACTATAACAACTTCCAAACGGTAGGCAATTAAGGTCACAGTTATGAAAACTTAGGACACTAAAGAGGCCTTTCTACTGACTCTGGCATGAGGACTGCAGATGTGGCCAGGGCAATAAATTGCAATATCCGTACTGTGAGACGCCTAAGACAGCGCTACAGGGAGACAGGACAGACAGCTGATCATCCTCTCAGTGGCAGACCATGTGTAACAACACCTGCACAGGATCGGTACATCCGAACATCACACCTGCAGGACAGGTACAGGATGGCAACAACAACTGCCCGAGTTACACCAGGAACGCACCAGGTCCTTCTGTAGCTCATTTGGTAGAGCATGGTGCTTGTAACGGTAATGCTGGACCAGACAAGATTGGCAAAAAGTCCTCTTCACTGATGAGTCACGGTTTTGTCTCACCAGGGGGGATAGTCGGATTCGCGTTTATCATCAAAGGAATGAGTGCTACACCGAGGCCTGTACTCTGGAGAGGGATCGATTTGGTGGTGGAGGGTCCGTCATGGTCTGGGCCGGTGTGTCACAGCTTCATCGGACTGAGCTTGTTGTCATTGCAGGCAATCTCAACGCTGTGCGTTACAGGGAAGACATCCTCCTCCCTCGTGGTACCCTTCCTGCAGGCTCATCCTGACATGACCCTCCTGCATGACAATGCCACCAGCCATACTGCTCATTCTGTGCGTGATTTTATTTTTATTTATTTATTTATTTCACCTTTATTTAACCAGGTAGGCAAGTTGAGAACAAGTTCTCATTTACAATTGCGACCTGGCCAAGATAAAGCAAAGCAGTTCGACACATACAATGACACAGAGTTACACATGGAGTAAAACAAACATACAGTCAATAATACAGTATAAACAAGTCCTCTTTAGTGTCCTAAGTTACGATGTGTGCAAATGAGGTGAGATAAGGGAGGTAAAGGCAAAAAAGGCCATGGTGGCAAAGTAAATATAATATAGCAAGTGAAACACTGGAATGGTAGATTTGCAGTGGAAGAATGTGCAAAGTAGAAATAAAAATAATGGGGTGCAAAAGGAGCAAAATAAATAAAATAAATACAGTAGGGAAAGAGGTAGTTGTTTGGGCTAAATTATAGGTGGGCTATGTACAGGTGCAGTAATCTGTGAGCTGCTCTTTCCTGCAAGACAGGAATGTCAGTGTTCTGCCATGGCCAGCAAAGAGCCAACAATACATCACGCAAAGCAGGCACAACTGGCAGTAAGAGTGTCCGTGATTGAGTCTTTGAATGAAGAGATGGAGATAAAACTGTCCAGTTTGAGTGTTTGTTGCAGCTCGTTCCAGTCGCTGAACTGAAAAGAGGAGCGACCCAGGGATGTGTGTGCTTTGGGGACCTTTAACAGGATGGGACTGGCGGAACGGGTGTTGTATGTGGAGGATGAGGGTTGCAGGAGATATCTCAGATAGGGGGGAGTGAGGCCTAAGAGGGTTTTATAAATAAGCATCAACCAGTGGGTCTTGCGACGGGTATACAGAGATAACCAGTTTACAGAGGAGTATAGAATGCAGTGATGTGTCCCATAAGTACTAAACCATTCAGACAATACTGGGACCTCCTACCAAACCATTCAGACAATACTGGGACCTCCTACTAAACCATTCAGACAGTACTGGGACCTCCTACCAAACCATTCAGACAGTACTGGGACCTCCTACCAAACCATTCAGACAATACTGGGACCTCCTACCAAACCATTCAGACAATACTGGGACCTCCTACTAAACCATTCAGACAGTACTGGGACCTCCTACTAAACCATTCAGAGAGTACTGGGACCTCCTACCAAACCATTCAGACAGTACTGGGACCTCCTACTAAACCATTCAGACAGTACTGGGACCTCCTACCAAACCATTCAGACAATACTGGGACCTCCTACCAAACCATTCAGACAATACTGGGACCTCCTACCAAACCATTCAGACAATACTGGGACCTCCTACCAAACCATTCAGACAATACTGGGACCTCCTACCAAACCATTCAGACAATACTGGGACCTCCTACCAAACCATTCAGACAATACTGGGACCTTCTACCAAACCATTCAGACAGTACTGGGACCTCCTACCAAACCATTCAGACAGTACTGGGACCTCCTACCAAACCATTCAGACAGTACTGGGACCTCCTACCAAACCATTCAGACAGTATTGGGACCTCCTACCAAACCATTCAGACAGTACTGGGACCTCCTACTAAACCATTCAGACAGTACTGGGACCTCCTACCAAACCATTCAGACAATACTGGGACCTTCTACCAAACCATTGAGACAATACTGGGACCTCCTACCAAACCATTGAGACAATACTGGGACCTCCTACCAAACCATTGAGACAATACTGGGACCTCCTACTAAACCATTCAGACAGTACTGGGACCTCCTACCAAACCATTCAGACAGTACTGGGACCTCCTACCAAACCATTCAGACAGTACTGGGACCTCCTACCAAACCATTCAGACAGTACTGGGACCTCCTACCAAACCATTCAGACAATACTGGGACCTCCTACCAAACCATTGAGACAATACTGGGACCTCCTACCAAACCATTGAGACAATACTGGGACCTCCTACCAAACCATTGAGACAATACTGGGACCTCCTACCAAACCATTGAGACAATACTGGGACCTCCTACCAAACCATTCAGACAGTACTGGGAC
The DNA here is from genome assembly GCF_021184085.1 of Oncorhynchus gorbuscha. Taxonomy (NCBI): domain Eukaryota; kingdom Metazoa; phylum Chordata; class Actinopteri; order Salmoniformes; family Salmonidae; genus Oncorhynchus; species Oncorhynchus gorbuscha. Next base: position 96,171,482 of record NC_060182.1, on the reverse strand, counting down.
CTCCTACCAAACCATTCAGACAATACTGGGACCTCCTACCAAACCATTCAGACAGTACTGGGACCTCCTACCAAACCATTCAGACAGTACTGGGACCTCCTCAAACCATTCAGACAGTACTGGGACCTCCTACCAAACCATTCAGACAGTACTGGGACCTCCTACCAAACCATTCAGACAGTACTGGGACCTCCTACCAAACCATTCAGACAGTACTGGGACCTCCTACCAAACCATTCAGACAGTACTGGGACCTCCTACCAAACCATTCAGACAGTACTGGGACCTCCTACCAAACCATTCAGACAATACTGGGACCTCCTACCAAACCATTCAGACAGTACTGGGACCTCCTACCAAACCATTCAGACAGTACTGGGACCTCCTACCAAACCATTCAGACAATACTGGGACCTCCTACCAAACCATTCAGACAATACTAACCTGGGGTGGCAGGGTAGCCTAGTGGTTAGAGCGTTGGACTAGTAACCGGAAGGTTGCAAGTTCAAACCCCCGAGCTGACAAGGTACAAATCTGTCATTCTGCCCCACTGAACCCACTGTTCCTAGGCCGTCATTGAAAATAAGAATTTGTTCTTAACTGACTTGCCTAGTTAAATAAAGGTAAAATTAAATACTGGGACCTCCTACCAAACCATTCAGACAGTACTGGGACCTCCTACCAAACCATTCAGACAGTACTGGGACCTCCTACCAAACCATTGAAACAGTACTGGGATGGAATTCACTAGAAACCCAAAAGTCAGCCTGGTACAGGACAGCGGTGAGATCCAGATGTGGAGGCTCTACACTTTTTCTTTCGCACTCCATATGAACATCTTGATTTACATTTGGCTCTCATGGCTCCCTTTTAACTCTCACATGCCCTCTGCACCTTCTACCTCTTAGTGCTGTCGGGTTCAGGAGCAGGCTATAAGAAGTAAGCTGTCATTCTCTCTGGGGGGGGGGGTCCTGTAAGGCGCTGTGTACAGGCTCGTTGTGGGAGGGTGTGTAGGTCCTATAAGGCTCTCTGATCAGGCTCTGTGTGGGAGGGTGTGTAGGTCCTTTAAGGCTCTCTGATCAGGCTCGTTGTGGGAGGGTGTGTAGGTCCTATAAGGCGCTGTGTACAGGCTCGGTGTGGGAGGGTGTGTAGGTCCTATAAGGCTCTCTGATCAGGCTCGTTGTGGGAGGGTGTGTAGGTCCTATAAGGCGCTGTGTACAGGCTCGGTGTGGGAGGGTGTGTAGGTCCTATAAGGCTCTCTGATCAGGCTCGGTGTGGGAGGGTGTGTAGGTCCTGTAAGGCGCTGTGTACAGGCTCGTTGTGGGAGGGTGTGTAGGTCCTGTAAGGCGCTGTGTACAGGCTCGGTGTGGGAGGGTGTGTAGGTCCTGTAAGGCGCTGTGTACAGGCTCGGTGTGGGAGGGTGTGTAGGTCCTGTAAGGCGCTGTGTACAGGCTCGTTGTGGGAGGGTGTGTAGGTCCTGTAAGGCGCTGTGATCAGGCTCGTTGTGGGAGGGTGTGTAGGTCCTATAAGGCTCTCTGATCAGGCTCGTTGTGGGAGGGTGTGTAGGTCCTTTAAGGCTCTCTGATCAGGCTCGGTGTGGGAGGGTGTGTAGGTCCTGTAAGGCGCTGTGACTGACATTGTAATGTGCGTCTACGTGTAACCCTACGTGGGCTGCGGCCCAGGATAGCTCTCCACTAACGGGATTAGAGACGGAGTGAGGAGGAGGGAGCGGCCCAATGTGAGACACGCAGGGACTAGGGGATTTGGCTTTAAATAGTCCCCCCCCGGAACAGGACAGGACAGGACGGGTAACTAACAGGTAACTAACCAACACAGACGTTGGTCAACCTGAGAGGAGACGAATATCCAAATTTACCACCTGGAATAGCAGCTTCTTTTAACACCTTTTTGTCTTTCAGCCAAATCAGGCGACCACCTGCAGAAGCTTAGGCCACAAAGTGAGGAATTCAACAAGCTCTCGTCTATACAAGTACAAGAAGCTTATCACGAAGCTTGACCAAAACAAACTGAACGACCACCTGTAGAAACTCTCCATCTACACGTTGAGTAGAAGAAGCTTTAACCCGACTTGGCAAAGGACAACAAGATGTCGTCGAAGGATAAGTTGGAGGGTCTGGTGAAGCGTATGGAGTTGACCCTGACGGAGATGGAGGCTCTGAAGCTCCACTGTGGGAAGCAGAGTGAGGAGCTTAGCCAGCTGGTGGTGGACCTCCGCAGGGAGAACCAGGAGCTTCTGGAGAAATATAGTCAGCTAACTCTGGACATGAAGGAAGCCAAGGAGATTATAGAACGACTACAGGATACAAAGTACGCCTTTGACGCCAAAGAGAGACAGGCACGCAAACTCAGCAAGCAACTGTGAGAAATAGCGAAGGAGATGACGGTTGAAATTGGCTCTGAGGATCTTAAGGGGGGGGACATAATCCCACCGGGGCATGAACTGGAACGAATCAATGGAGAGGGAGAATGGACTGTGTAAAAGGGAGCATGGAGGGATTGACGGTGGGTGAGAAGGTTAGGGTGGGTTATTAGACGGATGGGAGAAAGTGGGTAAAAAGTCTGAAAAAACGAGGATGGATTATGTAAAATGCAAAAAGGAAAATGCCTGTTTTATTGGGGGGGGGGGGTTTGAGTTGTCCAAATGGATTAGGGCAAGGGTTTGGCATGTCATGTAAGGTTGGTGTAGTTTGTTCTTCTAAATGTATAGACTGTATAATTTGTGTGTGTGTGTGTGTGTGTGTGTGTGTGTGTGTGTGTGTGTGTGTGTGTGTGTGTGTGTGTGTGTGTGTGTGTGTGTGTGTGTGTGTGTGTGTGTGTGTGTGTGTGTGTGTGTGTGTGTGTGTGTGTGTGTGTGTGTGTGTGTGTGTGTACATTTTAACCGACGTCGAGGATGGGATGAATGTAAAGTGTAGTAATTCCAATGGGAACTTAAATGCTGTGGCTTAGTGTGTACTTTAACGCTGGATTTAGATTCAATGACCAAGACAGCAGATTGGGGATTTCTGTGAGGAGAGGATGTGGGGACTGTGGATTCTAGCAGAGGGCCCATCCTTGCCTCGACGTTGGTTAAAATGTGCATACACACACACAAATTATACAGTCTATACATTTAGAAGAACAAACCTCTCCAACCCTGTCCCTGGATAGATACCCTCCTGTAGGTTTACACCAGGGCTCTCCAACCCTGTTCCTGGAGAGCTGCCCTCCTGTAGGTTTACACCAGGCCTCTCCAACCCTGTTCCTGGAGAGCTGCCCTCCTGTAGGTTTACACCAGGCCTCTCCAACCCTGTTCCTGGAGAGATACCCTCCTGTAGGTTTTAACTCCGACCCTGTTCCTGGAGAGATACCCTCCTGTAGGTTTTTGCTCCAACCCCAGTTGTAACTAACCTGATTCATCTTTTCAACCAGCTAATTATTAGAATCAGGTGCGCTAGAATAGGGTTAGAGTGAAAACCTACAGGATGGTGGCTCTCTGGGAACAGGGCTAGAGAGCTCTGAGGTAAACTGTAACAGAGACATTTAAAAGGGTACCCTAGTCCCTATTTAGTGCACTACTTTTGACCAGGGCCTACAGTCCCACCTGGCACCCTATACCCTATAAGTAGTGCACTAAATAGGAAATTGTGTGCCATCATTGTGCTCACATGGTGTTCTACAGGGGGGGAAAAACTGTAGTTAGTAACAGCCAGGTTGGAAGATCCTCAAACGAAAGTTTAAGCATCTATCAAATGACAGTGGCTGGGTTGGTAAGTGTGATAGTGTTGATTAGACACAAAAACAAAAGAAACCATCTGATAGTGGATTTGGGTGATCACGTGTTCACTGACCGATGGTAAGTGTGATAGTGTTGATTATTCACTGACCGACTATAAGCACACCCTGGTGCGTGAACACGTGAGGTCCTGTTCTATAGAGATTTACTCGAGCCCATCTGGACCTCCAAGCCAGTTCCACTTCTTTTTTTTCTTCTTTTTAAAATTCTTCCCCCTTTTTCATTTTTTGTTGTTGTTTGTTTTTTGTTTTTTTGTAATGTAACCTTTAATTTAACTAGGCTGATTTAGACCAGGTGGGGTGATGTTAGTCAGGGCCTGATTTAGACCTGGGACACCAGGTGGGGTTGATATTAAGGATCAGGGCCTGATTTAGACCTGGGACACCAGGTGGGGTGATGTTAAGGATCAGGGCCTGATTTAGACCTGGGACACCAGGTGGGGTGATGTTAAGGATCAGGGCCTGATTTAGACCTGGGACACCAGGTGGGGTGATGTTAAGGATCAGGGCCTGATTTAGACCTGGGACACCAGGTGGGGTGATGTTAAGGATCAGGGGCTGATTTAGAGCTGGGACACCAGGTGGGGTGATATTAAGGATCAGGGCCTGATTTAGACCTGGGACACCAGGTGGGGTTGATATTAAGGATCAGGGCCTGATTTAGACCTGGGACACCAGGTGGGGTGATATTAAGGATCAGGGCCTGATTTAGACCTGGGACACCAGGTGGGGTGATATTAACGATCAGATAGAAACAAATAAATCAGCTGTACTCCGGATCTTGTAGGGTAAGAGTTGAGTACCCCTCTACTAGATTACCATCAAATGCACCCTCTATCCACCTCTATGCCATGCACGCTCAGACGGCAGCGGGAGGAGATCAAGACGCCCCGACACACAGAGGATTACATCACTGATGGGCATTGAGCCAGATCCGGCCGTGGAACTGCTTGGGGTATACAGGACATTAAATGGACACTTGGCAATCACAGAGTTTTCATTATGTATAGTCTTTGGTACCTACATCTATGGGGATACATAGGATGGACATGACAAAAATGGACAATGGCTATTCTACTTTGTCATAGAGTATGAGTCACTTTGTGAATATGGACCCTGATTGCTCTCCCCCTCCATCTCCATTTCTTACTCTGGCTATCATAGACCCAAGTCTTCCCCCTCTAGCTATCATAGACCCAAGTCTTCCCCCTCCAGCTATCATAGACCCAAGTCTTCCCCCTCCAGCTATCATAGACCCATGTCCCCCCCCCTAGCTATCATAGACCCAAGTCTTCCCCCTCTGGCTATCATAGACCCAAGTCTCCCCTCCAGCTATCATAGACCCAAGTCTCCCCTTCTAGCTATCATATACCCAAGTCTTCCCCTTCTAGCTATCATAGACCCAAGTCTTCCCCCTCTGGCTATCATAGACCCAAGTCTTCCCCCTCTGGCTATCATAGACCCAAGTCTTCCCCCTCTAGCTATCATAGACCCATGCCCCCCCCCCCTAGCTATCATAGACCCATGTCCCCCCTAGCTATCATAGACCCAAGTCTTCCCCCTCTGGCTATCATAGACCCAAGTCTTCCCCCTCTGGCTATCATAGACCCAAGTCTTCCCCTCTGGCTATCATAGACCCAAGTCTTCCCCCTCTGGCTATCATAGACCCAAGTCTTCCCCCTCTGGCTATCATAGACCCAAGTCTTCCCCCTCTAGCTATCATAGACCCAAGTCTTCCCCCTCTAGCTATCATAGACCCAAGTCTTCCCCCTCTGGCTATCATAGACCCAAGTCTTCCCCCTCTAGCTATCATAGACCCAAGTCTCCCCATTCTAGCTATCATAGACCCAAGTCTCCCCCTTCTAGCTATCATAGACCCAAGTCTCCCCCTTCTAGCTATCATAGACCCAAGTCTCCCCCTTCTAGCTATCATATACCCAAGTCTTCCCCTTCTAGCTATCATAGACCCAAGTCTTCCCCTTCTAGCTATCATAGACCCAAGTCTCCCCTCCAGCTATCATAGACCCAAGTCTCCCCCTTCTAGCTATCATAGACCCAAGTCTTCCCCTTCTAGCTATCATAGACCCAAGTCTTCCCCTTCTAGCTATCATAGACCCAAGTCTCCCCTCCAGCTATCATAGACCCAAGTCTCCCCCTTCTAGCTATCATATACCCAAGTCTTCCCCTTCTAGCTATCATAGACCCAAGTCCCCCCCCCCCCAGCTATCACAGACCCAAGTCTTCCCCTTCTGGCTAGATCCAAGTCTGAGTGATGACCACTTTATAGCACTACTGTCTTATTTGGTCATTCATCAAAGACCATTACATGCTTTCCCTACAATTTGACGACTTTAATTCCCTTAAATTTCAATGCCATAATTTCGGGAAAACATCCAGGTCCCAAATGACACAAATGTATCGAAGTTCCAAGATGATCAAGTTGAACGATTGAACAACAACAACAATGCAAATTGAAGAGATTATAATAAAGATCTTGCTGATTATGTGAAAACTTACCGTTGGTCTTTATTGAGAACGTTATATCGCTCATTCTGTTTACATGCGGAGGGAGAAATCTCATAGTGGCTCTTGAATTGATGGTTTAAAGGCTTATAGGTAAGCATTTAACGGTAAGGTATTTGGAGCATGCGACAAATAAAAATGTAATTTTACCCATAATTCCACAGAGCAGATATACCACTAGGTACTACTGGGCTGTCCATAATAGCAGTTTGTTTTCGGTATTTCTGCCTAAAAACGAGTTGAAGCTAAAATCACTGTGCTAGTAAAATGACCTCAACCCCCCCCCGAAAGAGAGGAGAGAAACCTCACCCCTAAAAGAGACGTGGTGGGGAGGGGAAGCCGGTTCTGGGAACACATGGAGGTAGTTTTCTTAAACACAGTCTTTGTACGGGCTCTGGCGGTTTCCTGTTTTTTTAAAACCCAAAATAAGCTCTCTGTTTAACTAACTAACTGATCCTCTCTGTTTACTAAACTAACTGATCGTCTCTGTTTACTAACTAACAGATCCTCTCTGTTTACTAAACTAACTAATCGTCCCTATTTACTAAACTAACTGATCCTCTCTGTACTTCTCAAGTGGTAGTTTAACAAGAGACATGGTAGGGATCAATGGTCATGGATACAACAAATATTAACAAGTCAACGTCTAAACGTCTCTTTCACAAGGTCTTTCTTTCGGATTATATTTAATTCCTCTCGTGGTCTCTTTCACATTTCTGTACTTCATTTCCTGAAGGAAAATTCTCCAAAATGTGTGGGAAAACACAACTAATTGTTAGTGATTATGACATCTGCCTTGAAGCCGTTCATGCTTTAGGCTTTATGACACCCCTTATTTATAGTGTATGTTTGACATGTTCAACCTCAGATGTATTACGTTGCTATATTTCATTTCTCTCCTTTTATGATCCTTAACTGCCGAGGCGGAAGGTAGACTGGTGGTTAGAGTGTAGAGGAGGTAGGTAGCCTAGTGGTTAGAGTGTAGAGGAGGTAGGTAGCCTAGTGGTTAGAGTGTAGAGGAGGTAGGTAGACTAGTGGTTAGAGTGTTGGACTAGTAACCAGCAGGTAACCTAGTGGTTAGAGCGTAGGACTAGTAACCAGCAGGTAGCCTAGTGGTTAGAGCGTAGGACTAGTAACCAGCAGGTAACCTAGTGGTTAGAGCGTAGGACTAGTAACCAGCAGGTAGCCTAGTGGTTAGAGCGTAGGACTAGTAACCAGCAGGTAACCTAGTGGTTAGAGCGTAGGACTAGTAACCAGCAGGTAACCTAGTGGTTAGAGCGTAGGACTAGTAACCAGCAGGTAGCCTAGTGGTTAGAGCGTTGGACTAGTAACCAGCAGGTAGCCTAGTGGTTAGAGTGTTGGACTAGTAACCAGCAGGTAGCCTAGTGGTTAGAGCGTAGGACTAGTAACCAGCAGGTAGCCTAGTGGTTAGAGCGTAGGACTAGTAACCAGCAGGTAGCCTAGTGGTTAGAGTGTAGGGCCAGTAACCAGCAGGTAACCTAGTGGTTAGAGCGTAGGACTAGTAACCAGCAGGTAGCCTAGTGGTTAGAGTGTAGGACTAGTAACCAGCAGGTAGCCTAGTGGTTAGAGTGTAGGACTAGTAACCAGCAGGTAGCCTAGTGGTTAGAGCGTTGGACTAGTAACCAGCAGGTAGCCGAGTGGTTAGAGCATTGGGCCAGTAACCAGCAGATAGCCTAGTGGTTAGAGCGTTGGACTAGTAACCAGCAGGTAGCCTAGTGGTTAGAGCGTAGGGCCAGTAACCAGCAGATAGCCTAGTGGTTATAGCGTTGGACTAGTAACCAGCAGGTAGCCTAGTGGTTAGAGTGTAGGACTAGTAACCAGCAGGTAGCCTAGTGGTTAGAGTGTAGGACTAGTAACCAGCAGGTAGCCTAGTGGTTAGAGCGTTGGACTAGTAACCAGCAGGTAGCCGAGTGGTTAGAGCATTGGGCCAGTAACCAGCAGATAGCCTAGTGGTTAGAGCGTTGGACTAGTAACCAGCAGGTAGCCTAGTGGTTAGAGCGTAGGGCCAGTAACCAGCAGATAGCCTAGTGGTTAGAGCGTTGGACTAGTAACCAGCAGGTAGCCTAGTGGTTAGAGCGTTGGACTAGTAACCAGCAGGTAGCCTAGTGGTTAGAGCGTAGGACTAGTAACCAGCAGGTAGCCTAGTGGTTAGAGCGTTGGACTAGTAACCAGCAGGTAGCCTAGTGGTTAGAGCGTAGGGCCAGTAACCGATAGGTTGCTAGATTGAATCCCAGAGCTGATAAGGTAAAAAAAATCAGTTGTTCTGCCCCCTGAACAGTTAAGCCACTGTTTTAAGGCTGTCACTGTAAATAAGAATGTATTCTTAACTGACGTGCCTAGTTAAATACAATAAATAATTAATTTCTCCAAAATGTAGAAAACACAACCAGCTCTTTTGAGATCTGATTTAGGGCTAGGTATACTGGAGCTACCAGCCTAGTATACTGGAGCTACCTGCCTAGTATACTGGAGCTACCTGCCTAGTATACTGGAGCTACCAGCCTAGTATACTGGAGCTACCTGCCTAGAATACTGAAGCTACCTGCCTAGTATACTGGAGCAACCTGCCTAGTATACTGGAGCTACCTGCCTAGTATACTGGAGCTACCTGCCTAGTATACTGGAGCTACCTGCCTAGTATACTGGAGCTACCTGCCTAGAATACTGAAGCTACCTGCCTAGTATACTGGAGCTACCTGCCTAGTATACTGGAGCTACCTGCCTAGTATACTGGAGCTACCTGCCTAGAATACTGGAGCTACCTGCCGAGTATACTGGAGCAACCTGCCTAGTATACTGGAGCTACCTGCCGAGTATACTGGAGCTACCTGCCGAGTATACTGGAGCAACCTGCCTAGAATACTGGAGCTACCTGCCGAGTATACTGGAGCTACCTGCCGAGTATACTGGAGCTACCTGCCTAGAATACTGGAGCTACCTGCCGAGTATACTGGAGCTACCAGCCTAGTATACTGGACCAACCTGCCTAGTATACTGGAGCTACCTGCCGAGTATACTGGAGCTACCTGCCTAGAATACTGGAGCTACCTGCCGAGTATACTGGAGCTACCAGCCTAGTATACTGGAGCAACCTGCCTAGTATACTGGAGCTACCTGCCGAGTATACTGGAGCAACCTGCCTAGTATACTGGAGCAACCTGCCTAGTATACTGGAGCTACCTGCCTAGTATACTGGAGCTACCTGCCTAGTATACTGGAGCTACCTGCCGAGTATACTGGAGCAACCTGCCTAGTATACTGGAGCAACCTGCCTAGTATACTGGAGCTACCTGCCTAGTATACTGGAGCTACCTGCCTAGTATACTGGAGCTACCTGCCTAGTATACTGGAGCTACCTGCCTAGTATACTGGAGCTACCTGCCTAGTATACTGGAGCTTACCCAGAGGGCTACAGGTAGCCTCCTAGCCTGGCTCAAGACCTGTTTGTGCTGTCTTTCCGACTCCTATTGTCATTGTCCACCAAACATAACGCCCCGTAGGAGTTGACATTGGCAAGACAGCACAAACACGAATGTACATTAGTAATTGTAACACCCTGGTAATAAGGGTGATATGACACACAACCTGACACCGCTATTTATATATTTTTATTTATTTAACTAGCCAAGACAGTTAACAACAAATTCTTATTTATAATGACAGCCTACTGGGGAACAGTGGGTTAACTGCCTTGTTCGGGGGCAGAATAACAGATTTTTTTATTTTGTCAGCTCGGGGTTACTAGTCCAACGCTCTAACCACTAGGCTACCTGCTGGTTACTAGTCCAACGCTCTAACCACTAGGCTACCTGCTGGTTACTAGTCCAACGCTCTAACCACTAGGCTACCTGCTGGTTACTAGTCCAACGCTCTAACCACTAGGCTACCTGCTGGTTACTAGTCCAACGCTCTAACCACTAGGCTACCTACTGGTTACTAGTTCAACGCTCTAACCACTAGGCTACCTGCTGGTTACTAGTCCAACGCTCTAACCACTAGGCTACCTGCTGCCCCATGCCAGACTCATTGTAATGCTATAACCACTGGCATGTAAAAACGAAAATAACTAATTAAAAGTTAATCCTGCATATTCATTCTGAGAAGAAGGATGTTTAAATCTTCAAACTTTCATTAACAGTTATTTTTTACAATCTGAAATTATAGCCTCAAAAATAAAGTCTCTATTTGAGTTCTGCACATAGGCGCAATGTAACCACCACCACGAAGATAAGGCAAGATGCGGTTAGCCTGAGTGACTCTGACAGAGGAGGTTTTAACACCGACTGGACCATAGTTGCTGGAAGTAAGGGTACTGCAGCACCCCACCCCCCACGAATGAAAAGAAAAACGTTTCTCCCCCACAAAAGTAGTGGACTGAGCCTTTAATAATAGGCGTCTGTAGCGCGGGTAACTCTCCTCTTTGAAGAAAACCATTTGCAGCACCCACAAACTACTTCCAGTGGCTATGGACTCGACTGTTTCTCCTGGTTTCAATATACTGTTATTAAAAAGGGAAAGTAGAAGTGTCTAGTAGCTAGAGAACCTGTTCAGAACAGGGGTTGTCTTACAACGACATAGACAGGGCTCTATACTCCAGAACTCAAACCCTCCCCTGTACACCGGAGGCACCACAACACCAGCGCAGCGAAAAAACACAAGGTGTTTTTGGACAGTTCAAGGGACGCAGAAACGCTTCAACAGGTAAATTCGACCAACTTTTATTAGGATTTTGAGGCATATTGTAAGAACAAATTATTGGGTAGTTTCTGGAAAACCAAAGACTTTTCCAAGAGTTGTTTTTCACATTCTACTGGGCTTTCCGAGTTTACAAATGAACGAACGTTAGCAGCATTCACCGATGATAAACGGAGGCTACCTATAGTTTTTTTTCTGGCAAATAGTTTCCCCCACAGGGTTTTGGCTATCTCCACCCTGCTGCAGGACTCTTAACAGCAGCATGCACAGACTGGCGGTGTGGACAGCATCACTTTTTTTTTCACTCTAAAGAAAATTCCCTGTTTCTATATTACATTTACATTACATTTAAGTCATTTAGCGGACGCTCTTATCCAGAGCGACTTACAAATTGGTGCATTCACCTTATGACATCCAGTGGAACAGCCACTTTACAATAGTGCATCTAAATATTATTCTGTGCAATACTTAGTGTTCAGGATGTACACACACACACAACACTTAACTGTACTTGCTGTATCCTGTTATCACAACACTGATTAAATAAGGTATTCACAATATGCATGACTTTTTTTGATGGACCATCCCTTCAGTGTGTGTGTACGGTATGTATGCGTGCGCGTGTGTGTCTATTCGACGCGCGCGCTCACGTGTGTGAAGTGTGTTTTTACATTTTTATTTATTTTTATTCCACCTTTATTTAACCAGGTAGGCTAGTTGAGAACAAGTTCTCATTTGCAACTGCGATCTGGCCAAGATAAAGCAAAGCAGTGTGAACAGACAACACAGAGTTACACATGGAGTAAACAATTAACAAGTCAATAACACAGTAGAAAAAAGGGGAGTCTATATACAATGTGTGACAAGGAATGTGTCTTTGCTACTGTGGACAAGGAGCTCAGTCCTTTGATGGTGTTACGCTTCGATCACAACCGACAGTGTTGTTGCATTGCAGTACACCAGAATTACATTAATTTGCCATGAAGCTGCGTTTTGCCATGCAGCATTGCGTCGCGGAGGCAGTTGGAAGTGCGTTCGGTGTGGCGCATACTTTGGATTTATCGAACGTATGCGTCGGACAGTATGCGTAGACGGCTTGACAGAAATGGTAGCAGGAGGTGAATGTTGCATACATATCCAGATGATGCTGTCGGAGTGTTCGAAGCGTTAGCGAGAGTTGAATCCTTGCCCTAACAGGTTGAGCACAGTAGGTTCATAGAGACGCTGACACCAATAACAAGCTTCAAGTGAGTGCAATTATGGGTAGTCAGATCAGTCCCGAGCAGTGTCCGCCATGTTGCCCCTGACTCGGCCGCTCACTGCCTCCCAGACGTCTTGGCAGCGTCAAATCAAATCAAGCTTTATTTATACCGCACATTTCAGACATGGAATGAAACGCAATGTGCTTTACAGGAAAAAAAACGAGAAAAAAACGATGCAAATAAAAGCTGAAATATTTACTACAGTAAGGACAGACGCTGGTAAACGAGAAGCAAGTACGGGGAGTGAACATTTGAATAAATATTGGAAGTGAAACAGAACAAGGACAGGGTCTGGACAGGGGAAACAAAATGACATTACTGCAGACAAGGGGAAGAAACGGAGGAAGTGACAGATAGAGGGGAAGAAACGGAGGAAGTGACAGATAGAGGGGAAGAAACGGAGGAAGTGACAGATAGAGGGGAAGAAACGGAGGAAGTGACAGATAGAGGGGATGAAACGGAGGAAGTGACAGATAGAGGGGATGAAACGGAGGAAGTGACAGATAGAGGGGAAGAAACGGAGGAAGTGACAGATAGAGGGGATGAAACGGAGGAAGTGACAGATAGAGGGGATGAAACGGAGGAAGTGACAGATAGAGGGGATGAAACGGAGGAAGTGACAGATAGAGGGGAAGAAACGGAGGAAGTGACAGATAGAGGGGAAGAAACGGAGGAAGTGACAGATAGAGAGGAAGAAACGGAGGAAGTGACAGATAGAGGGGAAGAAACGGAGGAAGTGACAGATAGAGGGGAAGAAACGGAGGAAGTGACAGATAGAGGGGAAGAAACGGAGGAAGTGACAGATAGAGGGGAAGAAACGGAGGAAGTGACGGAGAGTGACAGATAGAGGGGAAGAAACGGAGGAAGTGACAGATAGAGGGGAAGAAACGGAGGAAGTGACAGATAGAGGGGAAGAAACGGAGGAAGTGACAGATAGAGGGGAAGAAACGGAGGAAGTGACAGATAGAGGGGAAGAAACGGAGGAAGTGACAGATAGAGGGGAAGAAACGGAGGAGTGACAGAGGGGATGAAACGGAGGAAGTGACAGATAGAGGGGAAGAAACGGAGGAAGTGACAGATAGAGGGGATGAAACGGAGGAAGTGACAGATAGAGGGGATGAAACGGAGGAAGTGACAGATAGAGGGGAAGCAGTCAATGGGGTAAAATAGTCCAGGTGAGTCCCATGAAACGCTGATGCGCGTAACCTTGGTGACAGGTGTGTGTAATGATGGACCGTCGAGCGCCAGATAGGTGTGTGTGTGTGAGAGGGGGCAGGCGTGACTACACAACAAACATAAGATGAAAACAAAAGAATGACTAACTGAAAAACGAAAAAGCCCCCTGAGGAAAGGCAAAGCTAAGAAGATGGTTCTGCCCCCCAGCTTCTCGCTCTGCCCCCCCCAGCCTCTCCGCTCTGCCCCCCCCCAGCCTCCCCCGCTCTGCCCAGCCCCCCCAGCCTCTCCGCTCTGCCCCCCCCAGCCTCTCCGCTCTGTCCCCCCAGCCTCTCCGCTTTCCGCTCCCCCCCAGCCTTTCCGCTCTGCCCCCCAGCCTATCCGCTCTGTCCCCCCCAGTATACTAGGCAGGTAGCTCCAGTATACTAGGCAGGTAGCTCCAGTATACTAGGCAGGTAGCTCCAGTATACTAGGCTGGTAGCTCCAGTATACTAGGCTGGTAGCTCCAGTATACTAGGCGGGTAGCTCCAGTATACTAGGCGGGTAGCTCCAGTATACTAGGCTGGTAGCTCCAGTATACTAGGCAGGTAGCTCCAGTATACTAGGCTGGTAGCTCCAGTATACTAGGCAGGTAGCTCCAGTATACTAGGCAGGTAGCTCCAGTATACTAGGCAGGTAGCTCCAGTATACTAGGCTGGTAGCTCCAGTATACTAGGCTGGTAGCTCCAGTATACTAGGCAGGTAGCTCCAGTATACTAGGCAGGTAGCTCCAGTATACTAGGCTGGTAGCTCCAGTATACTAGGCTGGCTAGGCTAGCCTCAGGGGGTAGAGAGGGTCTACTGGGTCAGTCAGGCTAGGCTCAGGGTGTGAGAGTTTCTACTGGGTCCAGCAGGCTAGGCTCAGGGTGTGAGAGTGTCTACTGGGTCCATCAGGATAGCCTCAGGGGGTAGAGAGGGTCTACTGGGTTCATCAGGCTAGGCTCAGGGGCTGAAAGTGTCTATTGGGTCCATCAGGCTAGCCTCAGGGGGTGAGAGTGTCTACTGGGTCAGTCAGGCTAGCCTCAGGGGGTAGAGAGGGTCTACTGGGTCCAGCAGGCTAGCCTCAGGGGGTAGAGAGGGTCTACTGGGTCAGTCAGGCTAGGCTCAGGGGGTAGAGAGGGTCTACTGGGTCCATCAGGCTAGGCTCAGGGGGTGAAAGTGTCTATTGGGTCCATCAGGCTAGCCTCAGGGGGTGAGAGTGTCTACTGGGTCAGTCAGGCTAGCCTCAGGGGGTAGAGAGGGTCTACTGGGGCCAGCAGGCTAGGCTCAGGGGATGAGAGTGTCTACTGGGTCCAGCAGGCTAGGCTCAGGGGGTAGAGAGGGTCTACTGGGTCCAGCAGGCTAGGCTCAGGGGGTAGAGAGGGTCTACTGGGACCAGCAGGCTAGGTTCAGGGGGTAGAGAGGGTCTACTGGGTCAGTCAGCCTAGCCTCAGGGGGTGAGAGTGTCTATTGGGTCCATCAGGCTAGCCTCAGGGGGTAGAGAGGGTCTACTGGGTCCAGCAGGCTAGGCTCAGGGGATGAGAGTGTCTACTGGGTCCAGCAGGCTAGCCTCAGGGGGTAGAGAGGGTCTACTGGGTCAGTCAGGCTAGCCTCAGGGGGTAGAGAGAGTCTACTGGGTCCAGCAGGATATGCAAGCCAGTTTCCTGCTTCCCTGATAACATAGCAGCCAAGGAAAACAAACAACAGGCTGTCCAGCTGATCACCACACAGAACATCACAGCGTAGCGACATTATTTAATCTCAATAAAGTCCAGAGAGAGGGAGACAGGCCAGGTTGCTGTGCACTCTTCTGCTGTACAGATGGTTCTGGTTCCAATGCTGACTATTCTGTTTATTTACAGAAAGGGAAAGTCCAAAGTGATGCCCTGAAATGGTTTGGTTTCCCAACACAAACTTTCTTCTCAGTCATTACAGATATAGATGGGCTGGTGGTGCCTTCTCTCTTGAGATTGGCTGGCTGGTTGGAGGTTAGGTAGGTTGGCTGGTTGTTAGGTAGGTTGGCTGGCTGGTTGTTAGGTTGGCTGGCTGGTTGTTAGGTAGGTTGGCTGGTTGTTAGGTAGGCTGGCTGGTTGTTAGGTAGGTTGGCTGGTTGTTAGGTAGGTTGGCTGGCTGGTTGTTAGGTAGGTTGGCTGGCTGGTTGTTAGGTAGGTTGGCTGGCTGGTTGTTAGGTAGTTTGGCTGGCTGGTTGTTAGGTAGTTTGGCTGGCTGGTTGTTAGGTAGGTTGGCTGGCTGGTTGTTAGGTAGGTTCGCTGGCTGGTTGTTAGGTAGGTTGGCTGGCTGGTTGTTAGGTAGGTTGGCTGGTTGTTAGGTAGGTTGGCTGGCCGGTTGTTGGGTAGGTTGGCTGGCTGGTTGGTTGGTTGGCTGGTTGATTCGTTGGTTGGAAGTTGGTTGTAGGTTGGTTGGTTGGTTAGTTGGCTGGCTGATTGATTCGTTGGTTGGAGGTTGGTTGGCGGGTTGGTTGGCTGGTTGGTTGGCTGGTTGATTGTCTGGTTGATTCGTTGGTTGGTTGGAGGTTGGTTGGTTGGTTGGCTGGCTGGTTGATTGGCTGGTTGATTCGTTGGTTGGTTGGTTGGTTGGCTGGCTGGGAGGTATGTAGGTTGGTTGGTTGATTCGTTGGTTGGAGGTTGGTTGGCTGGTTGATTGGCTGGTTGGTTGGAGGTTGGTTGGTTGGTTGGCTAGCTGGTTGATTGGCTGGTTGATTCATTGGTTGGAGGTTGGTTGGTTGGCTAGCTGGCTGGCCATAGCCGACCAAAACTTCCAACGTAAATGCCAGAACTGTAGCTCCCACACTGCTCCGTTTAGCATCACTGCTGACATGGTAAAAAACAAAAATATGGATACAGAGTATATGGTCTACAGACTGTAACAGACTATAAGCGGCTGTGACACTCGTCGGATGTGGCAGGGCTGGACAACTATTACGGACTACAAAGGGAAAACAGGATGCGAGCCTACCAGATGAGCTAAATGCCTTTTATGCTCGCTTCGAGGCAAGCAACACTGAAGCATTCACGAGAGCACCAGCTGTTCTGGTGATAACACTCTCTGTAGCCAATGTGAGCAAGACCTTTAAACAGGTTAACATTCAAAAAGCCGCGGGCCAGACAGATTACCAGGACGTGTACTCAAAGCATGCGCTGATACACTAGCAAGTGTCTTCACCGATATTTTCAATCTCTCCCTGATTGAGTCTATAATACCTGTATGTTTCAAGCAGACCACCATAGTCCCTGTGCCCAAGGAAACCTGCTTAAATGATTACCGCCCCCCAGCACTCACGTTGATAGCTGTGAAGTGCTTTGAAAGGGTGGTCATGGCTCACATCAACAGCATCCTCCCGGATACCCTAGACCCATTCCAATTTGCATACCGCCCCAACAGATCCACAGATGACGTAATCTCAATTGCGCTCTACACTGCCCTTGTCCCATTTGGACAAAAATAACACCTACTATGTAAGAATGCTGTTCATTGGCTATAGCTCAGCATTCAACACCATAGTGCCCTCAAAGCTCATCACTTAGCTAAATTCCCTGGGACTGAAAACCTCCATCTGGAAATGGATCCTGGACTTCCTGACGGGCCGCCCCAGGTGGTGAGGGTAGGCAACAACACATCAGCCACGCTGATCCTCAACACTGGGACCCCTCAGGGGTGTGTACTTAGTCCCCTCCTATACTCCCTGTTCACCCATGACTGCGTGGCCAAACGCGACTCCAACACTATCATTAAGTTTGCTGACGACACAACAGTGTTAGACCTGATACCCAACAGTGATGAGGCAGCCTATAGGGAGGAGGTCAGAGACCTGGCAGTGTGGTGCCAGGACAGCAACCTCTCCCTCAATGTGAGCAAGACAAAGGAGCTGATCGTGGACTACAGGAATAGGAGGGCCGAACAGGCCCCATTAACACGAAGACAGTCGTGAAGAAGGCACAACAAAACCTATTCCCCCTCAAAAGATTTGGCATGGGTCCTCAGATCCTCAAAGTTCTACAGCTGCACCATCGAGAGCATCCTGACCGGTTGCATCACCACCTGGTATGGCAATTGCTCGGCCTCTGACCGTAAGTCACTACAGAGGGTAGTGTGTACGACCCAGTACATCACTGGGTCCAAGCTTCCTGCAATTCAGGACCTATATAATAGGCGGTGTCAGAGGAAAGCCCATAAAATTGTCAGAGACTCCAGTCACCGAAGTCGTAGACTTCTCTGCTACCGCACGGCAAGCGGTACCCGGCGCCAAGTCTATGACCAAAAGGCTCCTTAACAGCTTCTACCCCCAAGCCATAAGACTGCTGAACAATTAATCAAATGGCCACCGGACAATGACACTGCTGCTACTCGCTGTTTACTATCTATGCATAGTCACTTCACCCCTAACTACATGTACAAATGACCTCTAACCTGTAACTCCACACACTGACTCGGTACTGGTTCCCCCTGTATATAGCCTCCACATTGACTCGGTACCGGCACCCCCTGTATATAGCCTCCACATTGACTCGGTACCGGTACCCCTGTATATAGCCTCCACATTGACTCAGTACCGGTACCCCCTGTATATAGCCTCCACATTGACTCAGTACCGGTACCCCCTGTATATAGCCCCCACACAGACTAGAAGGTCTACAGACTAGAAGGTCTACAGGCTAGAAGGTCTACAGGCTAGAAGGTCTACAGGCTAGAAGGTCTACAGGCTAGAAGGTCTACAGACTAGAAGGTCTACAGGCTAGAAGGTCTACAGACTAGAAGGTCTACTGAGTAGAAGGTCTACAGGCTAGAAGTTCTACAGACTAGAAGGTCTACTGAGTAGAAGGTCTACAGACTAGAAGGTCTACAGGTCATTAGAATAACGACAGTATAACTTTATATGACTAACTTGTTGTCCTTTCATCTCCACCAGTGAAAGATGAAGATGCTGTGGTATCTGTCTGTTCTGCAGCTGTTCCTGGCTCCAGCTCTGATGGTGAGCAGACGTGATGTTCATCTGAATAGTACTGTATAATATTGTTATTATATTCCGTGAATACAAAAATAGTCAGGTACAGGGGTCACATCTAACCTAGTTACAGTAAGGTGTTATATATGATCATACAGGGGTCACATCTAACCTAGTTACAGTAAGGTGTTATATATGATCATACAGGGGTCACATCTAACCTAGTTACAGTAAGGTGTTATATATGATCATACAGGGGTCACATCTAACCTAGTTACAGTAAGGTGTTATATATGATCATACAGGGGTCACATCTAACCTAGTTACAGTAAGGTGTTATATATGATCATACAGGGGTCACATCTAACCTAGTTACAGTAAGGTGTTATATATATGATCATACAGGGGTCACATCTAACCTAGTTACAGTAAGGTGTTATATATATGATCATACAGGGGTCACATACAGCACTTTGGATCGATCCAGTGCCTTCAGAAAGTAGTGTCAAAACCGGGAGGACTAGAAAAAGGAGAATAGCAAAAGGAATATGGGGAAAACACGCTGGTTGACTTGGAAACATACAATACGAACTGGTAGAGAGAGACAGGAAACACAGGGATAAATACACTGGTAGAGAGAGACAGGAAACACAGGGATAAATACACTGGCATAGAGAGACAGGAAACACAGGGATAAATACACTGGTACAGAGAGACAGGAAACACAGGGATAAATACACTGGTACAGAGAGACAGGAAACACAGGGATAAATACACTGGCACAGAGAGACATGAAACACAGGGATAAATACACTGGTACAGAGAGACAGGAAACACAGGGATAAATACACTGGTAGAGAGAGACAGGAAACACAGGGATAAATACACTGGCACAGAGAGACAGGAAACACAGGGATAAATACACTGGTAGAGAGAGACAGGACACACAGGGATAAATACACTGGCACAGAGAGACAGGAAACACAGGGATAAATACACTGGTAGAGAGAGACAGGAAACACAGGGATAAATACACTGGCACAGAGAGACAGGAAACACAGGGATAAATACACTGGTACAGAGAGACAGGAAACACAGGGATAAATACACTGGTACAGAGAGACAGGAAACACAGGGATAAATACACTGGGGAAAATGAGCAACACCTGGAGGGGGTGGAGACAATCACAAGGACAGGTGAAACAGATCAGGGCGTGACACAAATGTATTAAAAATTAAAAACTGAAATGTATTGAGTCAATAAGTATTCAACCCCTATTTTATGACAAGCCAAAATAAGTTAGTTTGCTTAACAAGTCACATAAGTTGCATGGACTCACTCTGTGTGCAATAATAGTGTTTAACGTGATTTTTGAATGACTACCTCAGCTTTGTACCCCACATTTACAATTGTCTGTAAGGTCCCTCAGCCGAGCAGTGCATTTCAAACTCCGATTCAACCACAAAGACCAGGGAGGTTTTCCAATGCCTTGCAAAGAAGAGCACCTATTGGAAGATGGGTCCAAATAAAATAGTTGTGAGGTAGATGACAGGATAGTGGTGACAGGATAGTGGTGAGGTAGATGACAGGATAGTGGTGAGGTAGATGACAGGATAGTGGTGAGGTAGATGATAGGATAGTGGTGAGGTAGATGACAGGATAGTGGTGAGGTAGATGACAGGATAGTGGTGACAGGATAGTGGTGAGGTAGATGACAGGATAGTGGTGAGGTAGATGACAGGATAGTGGTGAGGTAGATGACAGGATAGTGGTGAGGTAGATGACAGGATAGTGGTGACAGGACAGTGGTGAGGTAGATGACAGGATAGTGGTGAGGTAGATGACAGGATAGTGGTGACAGGATAGTGGTGAGGTAGATGACAGGATAGTGGTGAGGTAGATGACATGATAGTGGTGAGGTAGATGACAGGATAGTGGTGACAGGACAGTGGTGAGGTAGATGACAGGATAGTGGTGAGGTAGATGACAGGATAGTGGTGAGGTAGATGACAGGATAGTGGTGAGGTAGATGACAGGATAGTGGTGAGGTAGATGACAGGATAGTGGTGACAGGACAGTGGTGAGGTAGATGACAGGATAGTGGTGAGGTAGATGACAGGATAGTGGTGAGGTAGATGACAGGATAGTGGTGACAGGATAGTGGTGAGGTAGATGACAGGATAGTGGTGAGGTAGATGACTGGATAGTGGTGAGGTAGATGACAGGATAGTGGTGAGGTAGATGACAGGATAGTGGTGAGGTAGGTGACAGGATAGTGGTGAGGTAGATGACAGGATAGTGGTGAGGTAGATGACAGGATAGTGGTGAGGTAGATGACAGGATAGTGGTGAGGTAGATGACAGGATAGTGGTGAGGTTGATGACAGGATAGTGGTGACAGGATAGTGGTGAGGTAGATGACAGGATAGTGGTGACATGATAGTGGTGAGGTAGATGACAGGATAGTGGTGAGGTAGATGACAGGATAGTGGTGAGGTAGATGACAGGATAGTGGTGAGGTAGGTGACAGGATAGTGGTGAGGTAGATGATAGGATAGTGGTGACAGGATAGTGGTGAGGTAGATGACTGGATAGTGGTGAGGTAGATGACAGGATAGTGGTGACAGGATAGTGGTGAGGTAGATGACAGGATAGTGGTGAGGTAGATGACTGGATAGTGGTGAGGTAGATGACAGGATAGTGGAGAGGTAGATGACACTGGATAGTGGTGAGGATAGTGGTGACAGGAAAGTGGTGAGGATAGTGGTGAGGTAGATGACAGGATAGTGGTGAGGTAGATGACAGGATAGTGGTGAGGTAGATGACAGGATAGTGGTGAGGTAGATGACAGGATAGTGGTGTGTAGATGACATAAGGATAGTGGTGACAGGATAGTGAGTGGGTAGATGACAGGATAGTGGTGAGGTAGATGACAGGATAGTGGTGAGGTAGATGACAGGATAGTGGTGAGGTAGATGACAGGATAGTGGTGAGGTAGATGACAGGATAGTGGTGAGGTAGATGACAGGATAGTGGTGAGGTAGATGACAGGATAGTGGTGAGGTAGATGACAGGATAGTGGATGAGGTAGATGACAGGATAGTGGTGAGGTAGATGACAGGATAGTGGTGAGGTAGATGACAGGATAGTGGTGACAGGATAGAGGTAGATGACAGGATAGTGGTGAGGTAGTGACAGGATAGTGGTGAGGTAGATGACAGGATAGTGGTGAGGTAGATGACAGGATAGTGGTGAGGTAGATGACAGGATAGTGGTGAGGTAGATGACAGGATAGTGGTGAGGTAGATGACAGGATAGTGGTGAGGTAGATGACAGGATAGTGGTGAGGTAGATGACAGGATAGTGGTGAGGTGGTGGATGACAGGATAGTGGTGATAGATGACAGGATAGTGGTGCGGTAGATGACAGGATAGTGGTGAGGTAGATGACAGGATAGTGGTGAGGTAGATGACAGGATAGTGGTGAGGTAGATGACAGGATAGTGGTGAGGTAGATGACAGGATAGTGGTGAGGTAGATGACAGGATAGTGAGGTAGAGGTGAGGTAGATGACAGGATAGTGGTGAGGTAGATGACAGGATAGTGGTGAGGTAGATGACAGGATAGTGGTGAGGTAGATGACAGGATAGTGGTGAGGTAGATGACAGGATAGTGGTGAGGTAGATGACAGGATAGTGGTGAGGTAGATGACAGGATAGTGGTGAGGTAGATGACAGGATGAGGTAGATGACAGGATAGTGGTGAGGTAGATGACAGGATAGTGGTGTAGATGACAGGATAGTGGTGAGGTAGATGACAGGATAGTGGTGAGGTAGATGACAGGATAGTGGTGAGGTAGATGACAGGATAGTGGTGAGGTAGATGACAGGATAGTGGTGAGGTAGATGACAGGATAGTGGTGAGGTAGATGACAGGATAGTGGTGAGGTAGATGACAGGATAGTGGTGACAGGATAGTGGTGAGGTAGATGACAGGATAGTGGTGAGGTAGATGACAGGATAGTGGTGAGGTAGATGACAGGATGTGGTAGATGACAGGATAGTGGTGAGGTAGATGACAGGATAGTGGTGAGGTAGATGACAGGATAGTGGTGAGGTAGATGACAGGAGTGGTGAGGTAGATGACAGGATAGTGGTGAGGTAGATGACAGGATAGTGGTGAGGTAGATGACAGGATAGTGGTGACAGGTAGATGACAGGTAGATGACAGGATAGTGGTGAGGTAGATGACAGGATAGTGGTGAGGTAGATGACAGGATAGTGGTGACAGGATAGTGGTGAGGTAGATGACAGGATAGTGGTGAGGTAGATGACAGGATAGTGGTGAGGTAGATGACAGGATAGTGGTGAGGTAGATGACAGGATAGTGGTGAGGTAGATGACAGGATAGTGGTGAGGTAGATGACAGGATAGTGGTGAGGTAGATGACAGGATAGTGGTGAGGTAGATGACAGGATAGTGGTGAGGTAGATGACAGGATAGTGGTGAGGTAGATGACTGGATAGTGGTGACAGGATAGTGGTGACAGGATAGTGGTGAGGTAGATGACAGGATAGTGGTGCGGTAGATGACAGGATAGTGGTGAGTGGTGAGGTAGATGACTGGATAGTGTTGAGGTAGATGACAGGATAGTGGTGACAGGATAGTGGTGAGGTAGATGACTGGATAGTGGTGAGGTAGATGTCAGGATAGTGGTGAGGTTGATGACAGGATAGTGGTGAGGTAGATGACAGGATAGTGGTGAGGTAGATGACAGGATAGTGGTGAGGTAGATGACAGGATAGTGGTGAGGTAGATGACAGGATAGTGGTGAGGTAGATGACAGGATAGTGGTGAGGTAGATGACAGGATAGTGGTGAGGTAGATGACAGGATAGTGGTGAGGTAGATGACAGGATAGTGGTGAGGTAGATGACAGGATAGTGGTGAGGTAGATGACAGGATAGTGGTGAGGTAGATGACAGGATAGTGGTGAGGTAGATGACAGGATAGTGGTGAGAGGTAGATGACAGGATAGTGGTGAGGTAGATGACAGGATAGTGGTGAGGTAGATGACAGGATAGTGGTGAGGTAGATGACAGGATAGTGGTGAGGTAGATGACAGGGATAGTGGTGAGGTAGATGACAGGATAGTGGTGACAGGATAGTGGTGAGGTAGATGACAGGATAGTGGTGAGGTAGATGACAGGATAGTGGTGACAGGATAGTGGTGAGGTAGATGACAGGATAGTGGTGAGGTAGGATGACTGGATAGTGGTGAGGTAGATGACTGATAGTGGATGAGGTAGATGACAGGATAGTGGTGAGGTAGATGACTGGATAGTGGTGACAGGATAGTGAGGTAGATGACAGGATAGTGGTGAGGTAGATGACAGGATAGTGGTGAGGTAGATGACTGGATAGTGGTGATGTAGATGACTGGATAGTGGTGAGGTAGATGACAGGATAGTGGTGACAGGATAGTGGTGAGGTAGATGACAGGATAGTGGTGAGGTAGATGACAGGATAGTGGTGAGGTAGATGACAGGATAGTGGTGACAGGATAGTGGTGAGGTAGATGACTGGATAGTGGTGACAGGATAGTTGTGAGGTAGATGACAGGATAGTGGTGAGGTAGATGACAGGATAGTGGTGAGGTAGATGACAGGATAGTGGTGAGGTAGATGACAAGATAGTGGTGAGGTAGATGACAGGATAGTGGTGAGGTAGATGACAGGATAGTGGTGAGGTAGATGACAGGATAGTGGTGAGGTAGATGACAGGATAGTGGTGAGGTAGATGACAGGATAGTGGTGAGGTAGATGACAGGATAGTGGTGACAGGATAGTGGTGAGGTAGATGACTGGATAGTGGTGAGGTAGATGACAGGATAGTGGTGAGGTAGATGACAGGATAGTGGTGAGGTAGATGACAGGATAGTGGTGAGGTAAATGACAGGATAGTGGTGAGGTAGATGACAGGATAGTGGTGAGGTAGATGACAGGATAGTGGTGACAGGATAGTGGTGAGGTAGATGACAGGATAGTGGTGAGGTAGATGACAGGATAGTGGTGAGGTAGATGACAGGGTAGTGGTGCGGTAGATGACAGGATAGTGGTGAGGTAGATGACAGGATAGTGGTGACAGGATAGTGGTGAGGTAGATGACAGGATAGTGGTGAGGTAGATGACAGGATAGTGGTGAGGTAGATGACAGGATAGTGGTGAGGTAGATGACAGGATAGTGTTGAGGTAGATGACAGGATAGTGTTGAGGTAGATGACAGGATAGTGGTGAGGTAGATGACAGGATAGTGGTGACAGGATAGTGGTGAGGTAGATGACAGGATAGTGGTGAGGTAGATGACAGGATAGTGGTGAGGTAGATGACAGGGTAGTGGTGCGGTAGATGACAGGGTAGTGGTGAGGTAGATGACAGGATAGTGTTGAGGTAGATGACAGGATAGTGGTGAGGTAGATGACAGGATAGTGGTGAGGTAGATGACAGGATAGTGGTGAGGTAGATGACAGGATAGTGGTGAGGTAGATGACAGGATAGTGGTGCGGTAGATGACAGGATAGTGGTGCGGTAGATGACAGGGTAGTGGTGAGGTAGATGACTGGATAGTGGTGAGGTAGATGACAGGATAGTGGTGACAGGATAGTGGTGAGGTAGATGACTGGATAGTGGTGAGGTAGATGTCAGGATAGTGGTGAGGTTGATGACAGGATAGTAGTGAGGTAGATGACAGGATAGTGGTGAGGTAGATGACAGGATAGTGGTGAGGTAGATGTCAGGATAGTGGTGAGGTTGATGACAGGATAGTAGTGAGGTAGATGACAGGATAGTGGTGAGGTAGATGACAGGGTAGTGGTGAGGTAGATGACAGGATAGTGGTGAGGTAGATGACAGGATAGTGGTGAGGTAGATGACAGGGTAGTGGTGAGGTAGATGACAGGATAGTGGTGAGGTAGATGACAGGATAGTGGTGAGGTAGATGACAGGATAGTGGTGAGGTAGATGACAGGATAGTGGTGAGGTAGATGACAGGATAGTGGTGAGGTAGATGACAGGATAGTGGTGAGGTAGATGACAGGATAGTGGTGACAGGATAGTGGTGAGGTAGATGACAGGTATAGTGGTGAGGTAGATGACAGGATAGTGGTGACAGGATAGTGGTGAGGTAGATGACAGGATAGTGGTGAGGTAGATGACAGGATAGTGGTGACAGGATAGTGGTGAGGTAGATGACAGGATAGTGGTGAGGTAGATGACTGGATAGTGGTGAGGTAGATGACTGGATAGTGGTGATGTAGATGACTGGATAGTGGTGAGGTAGATGACAGGATAGTGGTGACAGGATAGTGGTGAGGTAGATGACAGGATAGTGGTGAGGTAGATGACTGGATAGTGGTGACAGGATAGTGGTGACAGGATAGTGGTGAGGTAGATGACAGGATAGTGGTGAGGTAGATGACTGGATAGTGGTGATGTAGATGACTGGATAGTGGTGAGGTAGATGACAGGATAGTGGTGACAGGATAGTGGTGAGGTAGATGACAGGATAGTGGTGAGGTAGATGACAGGGTAGTGGTGAGGAAGACGACAGGATAGTGGTGACAGGATAGTGGTGAGGTAGATGACAGGATAGTGGTGACAGGATAGTGGTGAGGTAGATGACTGGATAGTGGTGAGGTAGATGACAGGATAGTGGTGAGGTAGATGACAGAATAGTGGTGAGGTAGATGACAGGATAGTGGTGACAGGATAGTGGTGAGGTAGATGTCAGGGTAGTGGTGAGGTAGATGACAGGATAGTGGTGAGGTAGATGACAGGATAGTGGTGAGGTAGATGACAGGATAGTGGTGACAGGATAGTGGTGAGGTAGATGATAGGATAGTGGTGACAGGATAGTGGTGACAGGATAGTGGTGACAGGATAGTGGTGAGGTAGATGACAGGATAGTGGTGAGGTAGATGACAGGATAGTGGTGAGGTAGATGACAGGATAGTGGTGAGGTAGATGACAGGGTAGTGGTGAGGTAGATGACAGGGTAGTGGTGAGGTAGATGACAGGATAGTGGTGAGGTAGATGACAGGGTGGTGGTGAGCTGGATAGTGGTGAGGTAGATGATAGGATAGTGGTGAGGTAGATGACTGGATAGTGGTGAGGTAGATGACAGGATAGTGGTGAGGTAGATGACAGGATAGTGGTGAGGTAGATGACAGGATAGTGGTGAGGTAAATGACAGGATAGTGGTGAGGTAGATGACAGGATAGTGGTGAGGTAGATGACAGGATAGTGGTGACAGGATAGTGGTGAGGTAGATGACAGGATAGTGGTGAGGTAGATGACAGGATAGTGGTGCGGTAGATGACAGGGTAGTGGTGCGGTAGATGACAGGATAGTGGTGAGGTAGATGACAGGATAGTGGTGACAGGATAGTGGTGAGGTAGATGACAGGATAGTGGTGAGGTAGATGACAGGATAGTGGTGCGGTAGATGACAGGGTAGTGGTGAGGTAGATGACAGGATAGTGGTGAGGTAGATGACAGGATAGTGTTGAGGTAGATGACAGGATAGTGGTGAGGTAGATGACAGGATAGTGGTGACAGGATAGTGGTGAGGTAGATGACAGGATAGTGGTGAGGTAGATGACAGGATAGTGGTGAGGTAGATGACAGGGTAGTGGTGCGGTAGATGACAGGGTAGTGGTGAGGTAGATGACAGGATAGTGTTGAGGTAGATGACAGGATAGTGGTGAGGTAGATGACAGGATAGTGGTGAGGTAGATGACAGGATAGTGGTGAGGTAGATGACAGGATAGTGGTGAGGTAGATGACAGGATAGTGGTGCGGTAGATGACAGGATAGTGGTGCGGTAGATGACAGGGTAGTGGTGAGGTAGATGACTGGATAGTGGTGAGGTAGATGACAGGATAGTGGTGACAGGATAGTGGTGAGGTAGATGACTGGATAGTGGTGAGGTAGATGTCAGGATAGTGGTGAGGTTGATGACAGGATAGTAGTGAGGTAGATGACAGGATAGTGGTGAGGTAGATGACAGGATAGTGGTGAGGTAGATGTCAGGATAGTGGTGAGGTTGATGACAGGATAGTAGTGAGGTAGATGACAGGATAGTGGTGAGGTAGATGACAGGGTAGTGGTGAGGTAGATGACAGGATAGTGGTGAGGTAGATGACAGGATAGTGGTGAGGTAGATGACAGGGTAGTGGTGAGGTAGATGACAGGATAGTGGTGAGGTAGATGACAGGATAGTGTTGAGGTAGATGACAGGATAGTGGTGAGGTAGATGACAGGATAGTGGTGAGGTAGATGACAGGATAGTGGTGAGGTAGATGACAGGATAGTGGTGAGGTAGATGACAGGATAGTGGTGACAGGATAGTGGTGAGGTAGATGACAGGTATAGTGGTGAGGTAGATGACAGGATAGTGGTGACAGGATAGTGGTGAGGTAGATGACAGGATAGTGGTGAGGTAGATGACAGGATAGTGGTGACAGGATAGTGGTGAGGTAGATGACAGGATAGTGGTGAGGTAGATGACTGGATAGTGGTGAGGTAGATGACTGGATAGTGGTGATGTAGATGACTGGATAGTGGTGAGGTAGATGACAGGATAGTGGTGACAGGATAGTGGTGAGGTAGATGACAGGATAGTGGTGAGGTAGATGACTGGATAGTGGTGACAGGATAGTGGTGACAGGATAGTGGTGAGGTAGATGACAGGATAGTGGTGAGGTAGATGACTGGATAGTGGTGATGTAGATGACTGGATAGTGGTGAGGTAGATGACAGGATAGTGGTGACAGGATAGTGGTGAGGTAGATGACAGGATAGTGGTGAGGTAGATGACAGGGTAGTGGTGAGGAAGACAGGATAGTGGTGAGGTAGATGACAGGATAGTGGTGACAGGATAGTGGTGAGGTAGATGACAGGATAGTGGTGACAGGATAGTGGTGAGGTAGATAGATGACTGTGATGAGGTGGTGATAGGTAGATGACAGGATAGTGGTGAGGTAGATGACAGAATAGTGGTGAGGTAGATGACAGGATAGTGGTGACAGGATAGTGGTGAGGTAGATGTCAGGGTAGTGGTGAGGTAGATGACAGGATAGTGGTGAGGTAGATGACAGGATAGTGGTGAGGTAGATGACAGGATAGTGGTGACAGGATAGTGGTGAGGTAGATGATAGGATAGTGGTGACAGGATAGTGGTGACAGGATAGTGGTGACAGGATAGTGGTGAGGTAGATGACAGGATAGTGGTGAGGTAGATGACAGGATAGTGGTGAGGTAGATGACAGGATAGTGGTGAGGTAGATGACAGGGTAGTGGTGAGGTAGATGACAGGGTAGTGGTGAGGTAGATGACAGGATAGTGGTGAGGTAGATGACAGGGTGGTGGTGAGCTGGATAGTGGTGAGGTAGATGATAGGATAGTGGTGAGGTAGATGACAGGATAGTGGTGAGGTAGATGACAGGATAGTGGTGAGGTAGATGACAGGATAGTAGTGAGGTAGATGACAGGATGGTGGTGACAGGACAGTGGTGAGGTAGATGATAGGATAGTGGTGAGGTAGATGACAGGATACTGGCGACAGGATAGTGGTGAGGTAGATGATAGGATAGTGGTGAGGTAGATGACAGGATAGTAGTGAGGTAGGTGACAGGGTAGTGGTGAGGTAGATGACAGGATAGTGGTGAGGTAGATGACAGGATAGTGGTGAGGTAGATGACAAGATAGTGGTGAGGTAGATGACAGGATAGTGGTGAGGTAGATGACAAGATAGTGGTGAGGTAGATGACAGGATAGTGGTGAGGAAGATGACAGGATAGTAGTGTAGGCCCTGGTCTAAAGTATCATGGTCCTTTAAAGCCCTGTAGGCCCTGGTCTAAAGTATCATGTTCCTATAAAGCCCTGTTGTCCCTGGTCTAAAGTATCATGGTCCTTTAAAGCCCTGTTGTCCCTGGTCTAAAGTATCGTGTTCCTATAAAGCCCTGTGGGCCCTGGTCTAAGGTATCGTGTTCCTATAAAGCCCTGTGGGCCCTGGTCTAAAGTATCATGTTCCTATAAAGCCCTGTAGGCCCTGGTCTAAAGTATCATGGTCCTTTAAAGCCCTGTAGGCCCTGGTCTAAAGTATCATGTTCCTATAAAGCCCTGTAGGCCCTGGTCTAAAGTATCATGGTCCTTTAAAGCCCTGTTGTCCCTGGTCTAAAGTATTGTGTTCCTATAAAGCCCTGTTGTCCCTGGTCTAAAGTATCGTGTTCCTATAAATCCTTGTGGGCCCTGGTCTAAAGTATCGTGTTCCTATAAAGCCCCGTAGGCCCTGGTCTAAAGTATCGTGTTCCTATAAAGCCCCGTAGGCCCTGGTCTAAAGTATCGTGTTCCTATAAAGCCCTGTTGTCCCTGGTCTAAAGTATCGTGTTCCTATAAAGCCCTGTGGGCCCTGGTCTAAAGTATCGTGTTCCTATAAAGCCCCGTAGGCCCTGGTCTAAAGTATCGTGTTCCTATAAAGCCCTGTGGGCCCTGGTCTAAAGTATCGTGTTCCTATAAATCCTTGTGGGCCCTGGTCTAAAGTATCGTGTTCCTATAAAGCCCTGTTGTCCCTGGTCTAAAGTATCGTGTTCCTATAAATCCTTGTGGGCCCTGGTCTAAAGTATCGTGTTCCTATAAATCCTTGTGGGCCCTGGTCTAAAGTATCGTGTTCCTATAAAGCCCCGTTGTCCCTGGTCTAAAGTATCGTGTTCCTATAAAGCCCTGTTGTCCCTGGTCTAAAGTATCGTGTTCCTATAAAGCCCCGTAGGCCCTGGTCTAAAGTATCGTGTTCCTATAAAGCCCCGTAGGCCCTGGTCTAAAGTATCGTGTTCCTATAAATCCTTGTGGGCCCTGGTCTAAAGTATCGTGTTCCTATAAAGCCCCGTAGGCCCTGGTCT
The DNA here is from genome assembly GCF_021184085.1 of Oncorhynchus gorbuscha. NCBI lineage: Eukaryota > Metazoa > Chordata > Actinopteri > Salmoniformes > Salmonidae > Oncorhynchus > Oncorhynchus gorbuscha. The sequence continues at coordinate 96,141,083 of NC_060182.1, read as the reverse complement.
AAAGTATCGTGTTCCTATAAAGCCCCGTGGGCCCTGGTCTAAAGTATGGTGTTCCTATAAAGCCCCGTAGGCCCTGGTCTAAAGTATCGTGTTCCTATAAAGGGGGCCCTGGTCTAAAGTATCGTGTTCCTATAAAGCCCCGTAGGCCCTAGTCTAAAGTATCGTGTTCCTATAAAGCCCTGTAGGCCCTGGTCTAAAGTATCGTGTTCCTATAAAGCCCCGTGGGCCCTGGTCTAAAGTATCGTGTTCCTATAAAACCCTGTTGTCCCTGGTCTAAAGTATCGTGTTCCTATAAAGGGGGCCCTGGTCTAAAGTATCGTGTTCCTATAAAGGGGGCCCTGGTCTAAAGTATCGTGTTCCTATAAAGGGGGCCCTGGTCTAAAGTATCGTGTTCCTATAAAGGGGGCCCTGGTCTAAAGTATCGTGTTCCTATAAAGGGGGCCCTGGTTGTAGTATCGTGTTCCTATAAAGCCCCGTAGGCCCTGGTCTAAAGTATCGTGTTCCTATAAAGGGGGCCCTGGTCTAAAGTATCGTGTTCCTATAAAGGGGGCCCTGGTCTAAAGTATCGTGTTCCTATAAAGGGGGCCCCTGTGTTCCTATAAAGGGGGCCCTGGTTGTAGTATCGTGTTCCTATAAAGGGGGCCCTGGTCTAAAGTATCGTGTTCCTATAAAGGGGGCCCTGGTCTAAAGTATCGTGTTCCTATAAAGCCCCGTAGGCCCTGGTCTAAAGTATCGTGTTCCTATAAAGGGGGCCCTGGTCTAAAGTATCGTGTTCCTATAAAGGGGGCCCTGGTCTAAAGTATCGTGTTCCTATAAAGGGGGCCCTGGTCTAAAGTATCGTGTTCCTATAAAGGGGGCCCTGGTCTAAAGTATCGTGTTCCTATAAAGGGGGCCCTGGTCTAAAGTATCGTGTTCCTATAAAGCCCCGTAGGCCCTGGTCTAAAGTATCGTGTTCCTATAAAGGGGGCCCTGGTCTAAAGTATCGTGTTCCTATAAAGGGGGCCCTGGTCTAAAGTATCGTGTTCCTATAAAGGGGGCCCTGGTTGTAGTGCACTCAATAGGGAATAGGGTGCCATTTGGGTCACAGACCATAATGTGTTGTTGTGTATGTCCAGCTGCCCAATGGGGACTACTGGGAGGAATGGAGTCCCTATGGAGAATGTAGTCGGAGCTGTGGGAGTGGGGTTACCATGAGAACCAGGAGATGTGTCAGCCAGAGGTAAGAGAGTGTTGTTGTTTGTTGTTATTTCTTGCTTTCCTGTTTCTCTGTCCTCTCTAGGCTACCCCTGTGTCTCTCTGTCCACTCTAGGCTACCCCTGTGTCTCTCTGTCCTCTCTAGGCTACCCCTGTGTTTCTCTCTCTGTCCTCTCTAGGCTACCCCTGTGTTTCTCTGTCCACTCTAGGCTACCCCTGTGTTTCTCTCTCTGTCCACTCTAGGCTACCCCTGTGTTTCTCTGTCCTCTCTAGGCTACCCCTGTGCCTCTCTGTCCACTCTAGGCTACCCCTGTGTCTCTCTGTCCTCTCTAGGCTACCCCTGTGTTTCTCTCTCTGTCCTCTCTAGGCTACCCCTGTGTTTCTCTGTCCACTCTAGGCTACCCCTGTGTTTCTCTCTCTGTCCACTCTAGGCTACCCCTGTGTCTCTCTGTCCACTCTAGGCTACCCATGTGTCTCTCTGTCCACTCTAGGCTACCCCTGTGTCTCTCTGTCCACTCTAGGCTACCCCTGTGTTTCTCTGTCCTCTCCAGGCTACCCCTGTGTCTCTCTGTCGACTCTAGGCTACTCCTGTGTTTCTCTGTCCTCTCTAGGCTACCCCTGTGTCTCTCTGTCCACTCTAGGCTACCCCTGTGTCTCTCTGTCCACTCTAGGCTACCCCTGTGTCTCTCTGTCCATTCTAGGCTACCCCTGTGTTTCTCTCTCTGTCCACTCTAGTCTACCCCTGTGTTTCTCTGTCCTCTTAAGGCTGTCCTATGTTTTACAAGGTCAAATCAAATTGTATTGGTCACATATACATGGTTAGCAGATGTTAATGCGAGTGTAGCCAAATGCTTGTGCTTCTAGTTCCGACAGTGCAGTAATATCTAACAAGTAATCTAACAATTCCCCAACAACTACCTAATGCACACAAATCTAAAGGGGTGAATGAGAATATGTACATATGAGTACACCATCTGTCGGTGTCATATTTGATTGTAGGGAGTGGCAGTTTAACTTTGAATAGGATCTCTATCTTTAAGTTGGGTGTTGCCTTCAAACACCCTCAGCGTGCTGCGAAGCCAACAGAAGATGAAAAGGGAACTTATTACTGTGTTACAGCAACACTCGTTGGGAACCAATTATACAGCGTCTTTCCTTCTTGACAGGTTTTTCTAGCAGTGGCTTAGTGTGTGTTCTTGACAGATTTAGCTAGCGGTGGTTGAGTGTGTGTTCTTGTGCGTGTGTTGAAAGGAATCTATATTTGTGGCTTGTTCTGCTGGGGGTTGATTATGCAGGAGAGAGAGAGGAGCAATGGAGAGAGGGGAGGGATAGAGCCTAAGCTAAGCGCTTTGTCCATAAATCATATAGTTGGAATCCAGCCTGCTTGTTCCCTCTTGCACCTGATAATATTATGAAGAGAGGAAAGTACATGTCTCCCCATGTACAGCCGGATGATCGTGTAGTCTCCCTTTCTGACTGGATGAGGAGGTACAGATTCAAGGAATCTTACATGACATGTCATCCCCCTGGGGGTCACTACACCCCAAATCCTTCCTAAGGAGTTTGGTTGTATATGAGTGTCTTTGACTTTGTTCTTCATAGTTCATCCCCCTTTCCCAGCAGTGATCTATACTGCCCGGCAGACACAGACAAATCAGATATTTATGCTGCTATCGCAAATCGTCACAAACGTTAGTCAGCAGCAACTTTTTCAGTACGATTTAGTGATGGCAGCTTGAGGTTGGTATGGTAAAGGAACAGGCTCAAAGCTGAAAGTGTTTTTCCGGGGCTGGGTCTGTGGGCACTGGGCTGAAGGCTGGGTCTGTGGGCACTGGGCTGAAGGCTGGGTCTGTGGGCACTGGGCTGAAGGCTGGGTCGGTGGGCACTGGTCCGATGGGCTGAAGGCTGTGTCTGCGGGCACTGGGCTGAAGGCTGGGTCTGTGGGCACTGGGCTGAAGGCTGGGTCGGTGGGCACTGGTCCGATGGGCTGAAGGCTGTGTCTGCGGGCACTGGGCTGAAGGCTGGGTCTGTGGGCACTGGGCTGAAGGCTGGGTCGGTGGGCACTGGTCCGATGGGCTGAAGGCTGTGTCTGCGGGCACTGGGCTGAAGGCTGGGTCTGTGGGCACTGGGCTGAAGGCTGGGTCTGTGGGCACTGGGCTGAAGGATGGGTCTGAGGGCACTGGGCTGAAGGCTGGGTCTGTGGGCACTGGGCTGAAGGCTGGGTCTGTGGGCACTGGGCTGAAGGCTGGGTCTGTGGGCACTGGGCTGAAGGATGGGTCTGAGGGCACTGGGCTGAAGGCTGGGTCTGTGGGCACTGGGCCGAAGGCTGGGTCTGTGGGCACTGGGCTGAAGGCTGGGTCTGTGGGCACTGGGCCGAAGGCTGGGTCTGAGGGCACTGGGCTGAAGGCTGGGTCTGTGGGCACTGGGCCGAAGGCTAGGTCTGTGGGCACTGGGCCGAAGGCTGGGTCTGTGGGCACTGGGCCGAAGGCTGGGTCTGTGGGCACTGGGCTGAAGGCTGGGCCGGTGGGCACTGGGCCGAAGGCTGGGCCGATGGGCTGAAGGCTGTGTCTGAGGGCACTGGGCTGAAGGCTGGGTCTGTGGGCACTGGGCCGAAGGCTGGGTCTGTGGGCACTGGGCCGAAGGCTGGGTCTGTGGGCACTGGGCTGAAGGCTGGGTCGGTGGGCACTGGGCCGATGGGCTGAAGGCTGGGGTCTGAGGGCACTGGGCTGAAGGTTGTGTCTGAGGGCACTGGGCTGAAGGCTGGGTCTGAGGGCACTGGGCTGAAGGCTGGGTCTGAGGGCACTGGGTTGAAGGCTGGGTCTGAGGGCACTGGGCTGAAGGCTGGGTCTGAGGGCACTGGGCTAAAGGCTGAGTCTGCTTAGATCTCAGTTAGGAGGAATTTATTCAAACAGAAATGGCTTCCTAAACGTGCTGAAGCACAGCTACACTGATGTCATTGGGTATTTTCATTTCACATTTTGTAACAGAAATTAGACAAATGCCTTGACAGCGGAGTCAAATCCATTTCATTTACTGTCAGTTGAAGGGACATGGATATAGAAGTCTGTGATTTGGCACATGAGACAGAGAGAGAGCTTTGTATCACTGTACAGGGAAAAGAATATTGTACCTTTATCTCCATTCACGCCCTAGCACCCATGGTCCTGTAGCTCAGTTGGTAGAGCATCTCCATTCACGGGACCACCCCGTAGAATGTATGCACACATGACCCATGGCTAAATGGCATATTTATATTTTTTATATTTATATCATGAAATACTCTCTGCCTGTTGAATCATTAACGCTGTCCCTGTTAGTCTAACACGCCCAAATGCTGCTCTACCCCGTTACACGTCAGACAGTCAGTTAGCCAGCCAGCCAGACAGTCAGTTAGCCAGCCAGACAGTCAATTAGCCAGCTACCTGCCTCTCCCAACTGGTACACCCAGTCCAGCCTCCATGCTACCTGTCTCCCCCAGCTGGTACACACAGTCCAGCCTCCGTGCTACCTGCCTCCCCCCAGCTGGTACACCCAGCCTCCATGATACCTGACTCCCCAAGCTGGTGCATTGCTACTTCCTGAGGCTACTGTCCACCTGGTATGTTGTGTTGTGTCTCGTCAGGAACATTAGTCAGCCTGTCCAGTACCGCGTTAATGTTCCCTTCACAGATACCAGTTACCATGTTGCCGACAGTTACCGTGTTGCCGACAGTTACCATGTTGCCAACAGTTACCATGTTGCCGACAGTTACCGTGTTGCCGACAGTTACCGTGTTGCAGACAGTTACCGTGTTGCCGATAGTTACCATGTTGCCAACAGTTACCATGTTGCCAACAGTTACCATGTTGCCAACAGTTACCGTGTTGCCGACAGTTACCGTGTTGCCGATAGTTACCATGTTGCCAACAGTTACCATGTTGCCAACAGTTACCATGTTGCCAACAGTTACCATGTTGCCAACAGTTACCGTGTTGTTCAAACAGAAAGGGAGGAGGTTACCGTGTTGAGCCTGGGTGAAGTGAATAACCATGTTGCCAAAGTTACCATGTTTAGAGCCGACAGACCAGGGTTGCCAGACCAGTTACCGTGTTGCCAGGGCCCAGTTCAGACCGTGGACCGATAGGTTACCATGTTGCCAGACCAGTTACCATAGGGTTGCCAACAGTTACCATAGGGTTGCCAACAGGGTTACCAGGGTGTTCAGACCAGGGCCCTAGTTCAGACCGTGGGCCGATAGTTACCATGTTGCCAGGGATCAGTTACCATGACCATTACAGTTACCATTTGCCAACAGTTACCATGTTGCCAACAGTTACCAAATTGGTGCAGTTACCGTGTTGCCGACATCCAGTGTTGACAGTCAGTTACCATGTTGTTCAAACAGAAAGGGAGGAGGAGGAGTTTAGTCTGAGCCTGGGTGAAGTGAATAACACTTAGGGTACGTCCCAAATGGCTCTATATTCCCTGTTTAGAGCCCTACTTCAGACCAGGGCCCTACTTCAGACCAGGGCCCTACTTCAGACCAGGGCCCTACTTCAGACCAGGACCCATAGGGCCCTACTTCAGACCAGGGCCCATAGGGCTCTACTTCAGACCAGGACCCATAGGGCCCTACTTCAGACCAGGGCCCTACTTCAGACCAGGGCCCTACTTCAGACCAGGGCCCTACTTCAGACCAGGGCCCATAGGGCTCTACTGTTGTCCAGGGATCATAGGGCTCTACTTCAGACCAGGGTCCTACTTCAGACCAGGGCCCATAGTGCCCTACTTCAGACCAGGGCCCATAGTGCCCTACTTCAGACCAGGGCCCATAGGGCTCTACTGTTGTCCAGGGATCATAGAGCCCTACTTCAGACCAGGGCCCTACTTCAGACCAGGTCCCATAGGGCTCTACTGTTGACCAGGGATCATAGGGCCCTACTTCAGACCAGGGCCCATAGGGCTCTACTGTTGACCAGGGCCCATAGGGCTCTACTTCAGACCAGGGCCCATAGGGCTCTACTTCTGACCAGGGCCCATAGGGCTCTACTTCAGACCAGGGCCCTACTTCAGACCAGGGCCCATAGGGCTCTACTGTTGACCAGGGATCATAGAGCTCTACTGTTGACCAGGGCCCATAGGGCTCTACTGTTGACCAGGGCCCATAGGGCTCTACTGTTGTCCAGGGATCATAGTGCCCTACTTCAGACCAGGGCCCATAGGGCTCTACTGTTGTCCAGGGATCATAGAGCTCTACTGTTGACCAGGGCCCATAGGGCTCTACTGTTGACCAGGGCCCATAGGGCTCTACTGTTGTCCAGGGATCATAGTGCCCTACTTCAGACCAGGGCCCATAGGGCTCTACTGTTGTCCAGGGCCCATAGGGCTCTACTGTTGACCAGGGCCCATAGGGCTCTACTGTTGACCAGGGATCATAGGGCTCTACTTTTGACCAGGGCCCATAGAGCTCTACTGTTGTCCAGGGATCATAGAGCTCTACTGTTGACCAGGACCCATAGAGCTCTACTGTTGACCAGGGATCATAGGGCTCTACTTTTGACCAGGGCCCATAGAGCTCTACTGTTGACCAGGGATCATAGAGCTCTACTGTTGACCAGGGATCATAGAGCTCTACTGTTGACCAGAGATCATAGACCTCTACTGTTGACCAGGGATCATAGAGCTCTACTGTTGACCAGGGATCATAGAGCTCTACTTTTGACCAGGGATCATAGAGCTCTACTGTTGACCAGGGATCATAGAGCTCTACTGTTGACCAGGGATCATAGAGCTCTACTGTTGACCAGGGATCATAGAGCTCTACTGTTGACCAGGGATCATAGAGCTCTACTGTTGACCAGGGATCATAGAGCTCTACTGTTGACCAGGATCATAGAGCTCTACTGTTGACCAGGGACCATAGAGCTCTACTGTCGACCAGGACCCATAGAGCTCTACTGTCGACCAGGGCCAATAGAGCTCTACTGTTGACCATGGATCATAGAGCTCTACTGTTGACCAGGGGTCATAGAGCTCTACTGTTGACCAGAGCCATAAGAGCTCTACTGTTGACCAGGTATCATAGAGCTCTACTGTTGACCAGGGATCATAGGGCTCTACTGTTGACCAGGGTCATAAAAGCTCTACTGTTGACCAGGGATCATTGAGCTCTACTGTTGACCAGGGCCATTAGAGCTCTACTGTTGACCAGGGTCACAAAAGCTCTACTGTTGACCAGGGATCATAGGGCTCTACTGTTGACCAGGGATCATGGAGCTCTACTGTTGACCAGGGATCATGGAGCTCTACTGTTGACCAGGGCCATTGAGCTCTACTGTTGACCAGGGTCATAAAAGCTCTACTGTTGACCAGGGATCATTGAGCTCTACTGTTGACCAGGGATCATGGAGCTCTACTGTTGACCAGCCTTACCCTCCCTCAGCTTCAGGATTGAACTCATCATGGAGGCATAACCCTAGCCTAGTGATTAGAGTATTGGGCCAGTAACCGAAAGGTTGCTGGATTAAATCTCCGAGCTGACAATGTAAAAATCTGTTGTTCTGCCCCTGAGCAAGGCAGTTAACCCACTGTTCCCCTGAGCAAGGCAATTAACCCACTGTTCCCCTGAACAAGGCAGTTAACCCACTGTTCCCCTGAACAAGGCAGTTAACCCACTGTTCCCCTGAACAAGGCAGTTAACCCACTGTTCCCCTGAACAAAGCAGTTAACCCACTGTTCCCCTGAGCAAGACAGTTAACCCACCGTTCCCCTGAACAAGACAGTTAACCCACTGTTCCCCAGGCAAAGACGACGTGTATGTCGATAATGGCATTCCCCCCCCCCCCGCACCTCTCTGATTCAGAGGGGTTGGGTTAAATGCAGAAGACACATTTCAGTTGAATGCATTCAGTTGTACAACTGACTAGGTATCCCCCTTTTCCTCCCCTCTCTTACGCGTTCCAGCTTCAGGCTCTTACTCATGGAATCATAAAGATGGGACATGTCTGGTATTTAGTCTCAGGCATAACAAGCCTGGCTAAACACCTTGTTATTGATAGAACACGGGTCTGGAGGGAAAGCTCTTACCAACACCACCCTATGAATACCAGCTCATACCAACACCACCCTCTGAATACCAGCTCTTACCAACACCAACCTCTGAATACCAGCTCTTACCAACACCACCCTCTGAATACCAGCTCTTACCAACACCACCCTCTGAATACCAGCTCTTACCAACACCACCCTCTGAATACCAGCTCTTACCACCACCACCCTCTGAATACCAGCTCTTACCAACACCACCCTCTGAATACCAGCTCTTACCAACACCACCCTCTGAATACCAGCTCTTACCAACACCACCCTCTGAATACCAGCTCTTACCAACACCAACTTGTGTGGACCACAGGGAATTCCCCTTTGGTGCAGATCTAGGATTAGCTTCCCTTCCCCCTAACCCCCCCTATCCTCCAGATGTCATCCAGTGATTTTTGAACTTTTTCCTCAAGTATAAATAGAGTCAAGTACACACACTAAAGGGTAAACAAATATGTTTCTAACATCACATTAGACACCTGCACACTTCAAGGAGATGGGACATTGAAGGAGATGGGACATTGTAAGGAGATGGGACATTGAAGGAGATGGGACATTGAAGGAGATGGGACATTGAAGGAGGTTGGACATTGAAGGAGGTTGGACATTGAAGGAGGTTGGACATTGAAGGAGGTTGGACATTGAAGGAGGTTGGACATTGAAGGAGGTTGGACATTGAAGGAGATTGGACATTGAAGGAGATTGGACATTGAAGGAGATTGGACATTGAAGGAGATGGGACATTGAAGGAGATGGGACATTGAAGGAGATGGGACATTGAAGGAGATGGGACATTGAAGGAGATGGGACATTGAAGGAGATGGGACATTGTAAGGAGATGGGACATTGTAAGGAGATGGGACATTGAAGGAGATGGGACATTGAAGGAGATGGGACATTGAAGGAGATGGGACATTGTAAGGAGATGGGACATTGAAGGAGATGGGACATTGAAGGAGATGGGACATTGAAAGAGATGGGACATTGAAGGAGATGGGACATTGAAGGAGATAGGAGATGGGACATTGTAAGGAGATAGGACATTCAAGGAGATGGGACATTCAAGGAGATAGGAGATAGGACATTCAAGGAGATGGGACATTGAAGGAGATGGGACATTGTAAGGAGATGGGACATTGTAAGGAGATGGGACATTGAAGAAGATTGGACATTGAAGGAGATGGGACATTGTAAGGAGATGGGACATTGAAGGAGATGGGACATTGTAAGGAGATAGGAGATGGTCAGATGTGATGTCATCCCAATGCTTGCGGGAACAATAAAGGAGCCCCCCGACTTGTGCCATGTCATACCTGGTCCACCTATTGAGATGTGCCTTTTGTTAAGTAAATCACGTGATAAATGAGGTGAAAAGGAATGGATTTGTATGAATTTGTAGGGTCCCCTCATATATTATAATATTATTATTATTATATTATAATTGCAGACCAATATCCAACTCCCCACTTAATGAGTTAGGTCTGATCAGAGGCGTTAAGGGGGTAGGATGTTGGGTGGGGGGTGGGGGGGGGGCGTATAAACTACATCTTGTGTTTCTGTGCAATAGCTATTGTTAAAACTTAAATACAAATATATATTTTTTTTAATTAAAAAAGGTGAAAAAGGAGACTGGAAGATGACTTTAACCATGAGTGGAAAAGAACTGACCCAGGATCAGAGTGGAGGGGCTACTTCACCCTACACCTCCTGTACATCAGCGGAGGCTGGTGGGAGGAGCTATAGGAGGACAGGCTCCATGTAATGGCTGGAACGGAATCAACGGAACGGAGTCAAACGTGTGGTTTCTGCTTTTCGTTAAACACAAGTTCCATTTATTCCATTCCAGCCATTGCAACGAGCCCGTCCTCCTGTAGCTCCTCCCACCAGCCTCCTCTGCTGTACATACTGCAGGAAGCCAAAGCTCTTGTAGGGACTGTGTACCAAATGGTACCCTATTCCTTTTATAGGGCACTACTTTTGACCATGACCCATAGAGCTGTGGTTGAAAGTAGTGCACTACGTAGGGAATAGCGTGTCACTTGGCATGAACATTCACTGCCTGCAGCCTGCCTGTGTACTGATGTATGTGAAAGGTCAGCCTAAAGGACTACATTATCTTCATCGTGTAATTATCTCTGCTCTGAGCCCGGTTAAGAGGGCGAAGTTGCCCTCAAAATGCTGATCCAGGGTCAGTTTAGATTTTTTTCCCCACAAATGATTAAGGTTGAGGTTAGGGTTGATGAAGCTGATCCTAGGTCTGTACCTAGGGGAAAGTTCCGCCTTGGAGCTCTGAGCCCACTGATTGTAGCCTGGTCCCAGGTCTGTTTATGCTGTTTTGCCAACTTCCAGGATGTTGTCTTGCCGAACATGTATTGGCAAGACAGAACAGATCTGGGACCAGATAACTGATGAGTTAGCTCTAATCTTTATCCTTTCTTTAAACCACGAATAACCTCTGACCCTTTAATCCGTGTTACAGGACTGACGGAGGGAATAACTGTGTGGGACCAGACAAGTCCTACAGCTCCTGTAACATCCAGGTAAACAACATGCTCGGGTTGCAAAATGACCCAAATCACTAAAAACGTTCTCTCACAGACTATTCATCTTGGTGGAATTCTCTCTCTGTCTATTACTGTTGGTGTAGCTCTCCCTCAGTCTATTACTGTTGGTGTAGCTCTCTCTCTGTCTATTACTGTTGGTGTAGCTCTCTCTGTCTATTACTGTTGGTGTAGCTCTCTCTGTCTATTACTGTTGGTGTAGCTCTCTCTGTCTATTACTGTTGGTGTAGCTCTCTCTCTGTCTATTACTGTTGGTGTAGCTCTCTCTCTGTCTATTACTGTTGGTGTAGCTCTCTCTGTCTATTACTGTTGGTGTAGCTCTCTCAGTCTATTACTGTTGGTGTAGCTCTCTCTCTGTCTATTACTGTTGGTGTAGCTCTCTCTCTGTCTATTACTGTTGGTGTAGCTCTCTCTCTCAGTCTATTACTGTTGGTGTAGCTCTCTCTGTCTATTACTGTTGGTGTAGCTCTCTCTCAGTCTATTACTGTTGGTGTAACTCTCTCTGTCTATTACTGTTGGTGTAGCTCTCTCTCAGTCTATTACTGTTGGTGTAGCTCTCTCAGTCTATTACTGTTGGTGTAGCTCTCTCTGTCTATTACTGTTGGTGTAGCTCTCTCTCAGTCTATTACTGTTGGTGTAGCTCTCTCTCAGTCTATTACTGTTGGTGTAGCTCTCTCTCTGTCTATTACTGTTGGTGTAGCTCTCTCTCAGTCTATTACTGTTGGTGTAGCTCTCTCTGTCTATTACTGTTGGTGTAGCTCTCTCTGTCTATTACTGTTGGTGTAGCTCTCTCTCTGTCTATTACTGTTGGTGTAGCTCTCTCTCTCAGTCTATTACTGTTGGTGTAGCTCTCTCTCAGTCTATTACTGTTGGTGTAGCTCTCTCAGTCTATTACTGTTGGTGTAGCTCTCTCAGTCTATTACTGTTGGTGTAGCTCTCTCTCAGTCTATTACTGTTGGTGTAGCTCTCCCTCAGTCTATTACTGTTGGTGTAGCTCTCTCTCAGTCTATTACTGTTGGTGTAGCTCTCTCTCAGTCTATTACTGTTGGTGTAGCTCTCTCTCAGTCTATTACTGTTGGTGTAGCTCTCTCAGTCTATTACTGTTGGTGTAGCTCTCTCAGTCTATTACTGTTGGTGTAGCTCTCTCTCAGTCTATTACTGTTGGTGTAGCTCTCCCTCAGTCTATTACTGTTGGTGTAACTCTCTCTATGTCTATTACTAGTTCAGTCTATTACTGTTGGTAGCTCTCTCAGTCTATTACTGTTGGTGTAGCTCTCTCAGTCTATTACTGTTGGTGTAGCTCTCTCTCAGTCTATTACTGTTGGTGTAGCTCTCTCTCTGTCTATTACTGTTGGTGTAGCTCTCTCTCTCAGTCTATTACTGTTGGTGTAGCTCTCTCTCAGTCCATTACTGTTGGTGTAACTCTCTCTCAGTCTATTACTGTTGGTGTAGCTCTCTCAGTCTATTACTGTTGGTGTAGCTCTCTCAGTCTATTACTGTTGGTGTAGCTCTCTCAGTCTATTACTGTTGGTGTAGCTCTCTCTCTGTCTATTACTGTTGGTGTAGCTCTCTCTCAGTCTATTACTGTTGGTGTAGCTCTCTCTCAGTCTATTACTGTTGGTGTAGCTCTCTCTCAGTCTATTACTGTTGGTGTAGCTCTCTCTCTCAGTCTATTACTGTTGGTGTAGCTCTCTCAGTCTATTACTGTTGGTGTAGCTCTCTCTCAGTCTATTACTGTTGGTGTAGCTCTCTCAGTCTATTACTGTTGGTGTAGCTCTCTCAGTCTATTACTGTTGGTGTAGCTCTCTCTGTCTATTACTGTTGGTGTAGCTCTCTCTCTCAGTCTATTACTGTTGGTGTAGCTCTCTCTCTGTCTATTACTGTTGGTGTAACTCTCTCAGTCTATTACTGTTGGTGTAACTCTCTCTCAGTCTATTACTGTTGGTGTAGCTCTCTCACAGCTTCCAGCTTCTTTCCACGAAATGATTGCCTATTTCATCCCTTTTGATATTTTAAGTAGAAATTGTCTTCAAATATTGAATTGTAAAAGCCCTTTATATTTAATAAAGTATTATTTAATATAGACCACATGGAGAATTCAATAAATCTATTTTTTAAATATATGAATAAAGACCTGCTAAAGTTCAACATTCTGCATTTTGACACGTCCCCTGTTACAGTCAACCCTGTTACGGTCAAACCTGTTACGGTCAACCCTGTTACGGTCAACCCTGTCACAGTCAACCCCTGTTATGGTCAACCCTGTTACGGTCAACCCTGTCACAGTCAACCCTGTTACTGTCAACCCTGTTACAGTCAACCCTGTTACGGTCAACCCTGTTACTGTCAACCCTGTTACTGTCAACCCTGTTACTGTCAACCCTGTTACTGTCTACCCTGTTACTATCTACCCTGTTACTGTCTACCCTGTTACCGCCAACCCTGATACTGTCTACCCTGTTACTGTCAACCCTGTTACTGTCAACCCTGTTACTGTCAACCCTGTTACCGTCAACCCTGTTACTGTCTACCCTGTTACTGTCTACCCTGTTACTGTCTACCCTGTTACCGCCAACCCTGTTACCGTCAGCCCTGTTACCGTCAACCCTGTTACTGTGAACCCTGTTACTGTGAACCCTGTTACTGTGAACCCTGTTACTGTCAACCCTCTTACTGTCAACCCTCTTACTGTCAACCCTGTTACTGTCAACCCTGATACTGTCAACCCTGTTACGGTCAACCCTGTTACTGTCAACCCTGTTACTGTCAACCCTGATACTGTCTACCCTGTCACGGTCAACCCTGTTACTGTCAACCCTGTTACGGTCAACCCTGTCACGGTCAACCCTGTCACGGTCAACCCTGTCACGGTCAACCCTGTCACAGTCAACCCTGTCACGGTCAACCCTGTCACAGTCAACCCTGTCACGGTCAACCCTGTTACGGTCAACCCTGTTACGGTCAACCCTGTCACAGTCAACCCTGTCACAGTCAACCCTGTCACGGTCAACCCTGTTACGGTCAACCCTGTCACGGTCAACCCTGTTACGGTCAACCCTGTTACAGTCAACCCTGTCACGGTCAACCCTGTCACAGTCAACCCTGTCACGGTCAACCCTGTCACAGTCAACCCTGTCACGGTCAACCCTGTTACGGTCAACCCTGTCACAGTCAACCCTGTCACAGTCAACCCTGTCACAGTCAACCCTGTCACAGTCAACCCTGTTACGGTCAACCCTGTCACAGTCAACCCTGTCACGGTCAACCCTGGTCAACCCTGTTACGGTCAACCCTGTTACGGTCTACCCTGTTACGGTCTACCCTGTTACGGTCTACCCTGTTACGGTCAACCCTGTTACAGTCAACCTTGTTACGGTCAACCCTGTTACGGTCAACACTGTTAGTGTCAACCCTGTTACGGTCAACACTGTTACTGTCAACCCTGTTACGGTCAACCCTGTTACGGTCAACCCTGTCACTGTCAACCCTGTTACTGTCAACCCTCTTAAGGTCAACCCTGTTATGGTCAACCCTGTTACTGTCAACCCTCTTAAGGTCAACCCTGTCACTGTCAACCCTGTCACAGTCAACCCTGTTACGGTCAACCCTGTTATTTTATTTGGCACTAATTAGTTACTTACTTTACATTAAGTTGAACATGTCCTCTTTATGACAAAATATTCAAATAAGGTGACCAGGTTACACTACTTCAAAGGCACCGAATTGGCAAAACGACTCAGTTGTTAATCTTTGGGAATAAACCATTTATTTTATGTTCAGTTCATATCACTGACAGAAAATAGCCAACAGGGTGTTATACAGTAATATACTCTCTGTCGGCCTATGCCCATGACTTCTAATTACCCCTCTAATGAACCCTTACCCCATTACCTCTACCTGTGTATCACCCAGGACTGCCCAGAGGGATCTCGGGACTTCAGAGAGGAGCAGTGTTCTCAGTTTGATGGATCTGACTTCCAGGGAAAACGATACAAATGGCTCCCATACTATGGAGGTGAGTCAGAAGGGCCTGAGGGCCGGGGCTTTATACAGCTTTGGTAAAGACTGTATAACGTTTGGTAATAACGTTTGGTAAAGACTGTATAACGTTTGGTAAAGACTGTATAACGTTTGGTAAAGACTGTATAACGTTTGGTAAAGACTGTATAACGTTTGGTAAAGACTGTAACGTTTGGTAAAGACTGTATAACATTTGGTAAAGACTGTATAACGTTTGGTAATAACGTTTGGTAAAGACTGTATAACGTTTGGTAAAGACTGTATAACGTTTGGTAATAACGTTTGGTAATGACTGTATAACGTTTGGTAAAGACTGTATAACGTTTGGTAAAGACTGTATAACGTTTGGTAATAACGTTTGGTAATGACTGTATAACGTTTGGTAAAGACTGTATAACGTTTGGTAATAACGTTTGGTAAAGACTGTATAACGTTTGGTAAAGACTGTATAACGTTTGGTAAAGACTGTATAACGTTTGGTAAAGACTGTATAACGTTTGGTAAAGACTGTATAACGTTTGGTAAAGACTGTATAACGTTTGGTAATAACGTTTGGTAAAGACTGTATAACGTTTGGTAAAGACTGTATAACGTTTGGTAAAGACTGTAACGTTTGGTAAAGACTGTATAACGTTTGGTAAAGACTGTATAACGTTTGGTAATAACGTTTGGTAATGACTGTATAACGTTTGGTAAAGACTGTATAACGTTTGGTAAAGACTGTATAACGTTTGGTAATAACGTTTGGTAAAGACTGTATAACGTTTGGTAATAACGTTTGGTAATGACTGTATAACGTTTGGTAAAGACTGTATAACGTTTGGTAATGACTGTATAACGTTTGGTAAAGACTGTATAACGTTTGGTATAACGTTTGGTAAAGACTGTATAACGTTTGGTAATAACGTTTGGTAATGACTGTATAACGTTTGGTAATGACTGTATAACGTTTGGTAATAACATTTGGTAAAGACTGTATAACGTTTGGTAATAACGTTTGGTAATGACTGTATAACGTTTGGTAATAACGTTTGGTAATGATTGTATAACGTTTGGTAAAGAATAACGTTTGGTAAAGACTGTATAACGTTTGGTAAAGACTGTATAACGTTTGGTAAAGACTGTATAACGTTTTGGTAAAGACTGTATAACGTGATCTTCTTTTCAAAATGGTCATTGGTAATAACTGTTTGGTAAAAGACTGTATAACGTTTGGTAAAGACTGTATAACGTTTGGTAGACTGTATAACGTTTGGTAAAGACTGTATAACGTTTGGTAAAGACTGTATAACGTTTGGTAAAGACTGTATAACGTTTGGTAAAGACTGTATAACGTTTGGTAATAACGTTTGGTAAAGACTGTATAACGTTTGGTAAAGACTGTATAACGTTTGGTAATAACGTTTGGTAATGACTGTATAACGTTTGGTAAAGACTGTATAACGTTTGGTAATAACGTTTGGTAAAGACTGTATAACGTTTGGTAAAGACTGTATAACGTTTGGTAAAGACTGTATAACGTTTGGTAATAACGTTTGGTAAAGACTGTATAACGTTTGGTAAAGACTGTATAACGTTTGGTAATAACGTTTGGTAATGACTGTATAACGTTTGGTAAAGACTGTATAACGTTTGGTAAAGACTGTATAATAATAACAGCAATGTTCAGCAGACCACTGGAATATATTACTGGTAATGTTATGCAAATTACAGGTGAAGAAGGGTGAACTAAAGGTGTGTTTGTGTTTCCCACCAGCCGACAACCTGTGTGAGCTGAACTGTATGCCCAGAGGAGAGAACTTCTTCTACCGCCACAGGACAGCTGTGGCCGACGGCACGCCCTGCCACCCCGGGAGGAAGGATGTCTGTGTTGATGGAGTCTGTAAGGTGTGTGTGTGTGTGTGTGTGTGTGTGTGTGTGTGTGTGTGTGTGTGTGTGTGTGTGTGTGTGTGTGTGTGTGTGTGTGTGTGTGTGTGTGTGTGTGTGTGTGTGTGTGTGTGTGTGTGTGTGTGTGTGTGTGTGAGAGAGAGAGGTAGGATTAAATTTGAGGCTTAATAACAGAAGGTTATTTGGTTCGAAAACCTACAGGAGGGTATCTCTCCAGGAACAGGGTTGGAGAGCCCTGGTTTAAACCTACAGGAGGGTATCTCTCCAGGAACGGGGTTGGAGAGCCCTGGTGTAAACCTACAGGAGGGTATCTCTCCAGGAACAGGGTTGGAGAGCCCTGGTGTAAACCTACAGGAGGGTATCTCTCCAGGAACAGGGTTGGAGAGCCCTGGTGTAAACCTACAGGAGGGTATCTCTCCAGGAACAGGGTTGGAGAGCCCTGGTTTAAACCTACAGGATGGTATCTCTCCAGGAACGGGGTTGGAGAGCCCTGGTTTAAACCTACAGGAGGGTATCTCCAGGAACGGGGTTGGAGAGCCCTGGTTTAAACCTACAGGAGGGTAGCTCTCCAGGAACAGGGTTGGGTATCTCTCCAGGAACAGGGTTGGAGAGCCCTGGTTTAAACCTACAGGAGGGTCTCTCTCCAGAAACAGGGTTGGAGAGCCCTGGTTTAAACCTACAGGAGGGTATCTCTCCAGAAACAGGGTTGGAGAGCCCTGGTTTAAACCTACAGGAGGGTATCTCCAGAAACAGGGTTGGAGAGCCCTGGTTTAAACCTACAGGAGGGTATCTCTCCAGGAACGGGGTCGGAGAGGCCTGCTCTAATCCATGTCCCCATCTCCCTCCCTATCCCCCTCCCCCTGTAGCGTCTGGGCTGTGACAACATGCTGGAATCCCCCCAACAGGAGGACCCCTGTCTGCAGTGTGGGGGCAACGGACAGTCCTGCTACCCCGTCAGGAGCACCTTCAGCATGACCAACCTGCCCAAAGGTACAACAGTTCTCTTACCTCTTCAACCGGATCCGTGGATAGAGCTCCCGTTACAGCCCACTCTCTGGACATCAGTGTGTTAACATAGCATCTCTCCATGGTATCGACTCTTCATGTCTACTGATGTGTTTTATGTCTCCTGTTCTCCTCCCTCCCAGGCTATAGCCAGGTGTTTTATGTCTCCTGTTCTCCTCCCTCCCAGGCTATTGCCAGTTGTTTTATCTCTCCTGTTCTCTTCCCTCCCAGGCTATAACCAGGTGTTTTATCTCTCCTGTTCTCTTCCCTCCCAGGCTATAACCAGGTGTTTTATCTCTCCTATTCACCTCCCTCCCAGGCTATAACCAGGTGTTTTATGTTTTCTGTTCTCTTCCCTCCTAGGCTATAACCAGGTGTTTATCATCCCTGTGGGAGCCACCTCCATCCACATCAGAGAGACTGTTGCCACTCGTAATTACCTGGGTGAGTCCCTAACTGCCCGGGTGAGTCCCTAACTGCCCGGGTGAGTCCCTAACTGCCCGGGTGAGTCCCTAACTGCCCAGGTGAGTCCCTAACTGCCCAGGTGAGTCCCTAACTGCCCGGGCTAGACCCTAACTGCCCGGGCTAGTCCCTAACTGCCCGGGTGAGTCCCTAACTGCCCAGGTGAGTCCCTAACTGCCCAGGCGAATCCCTAACTGCCCAGGCGAATCCCTAACTGCCCAGGCGAATCCCTAACTGCCCAGGCGAATCCCTAACTGCCCAGGCGAATCCCTAACTGCCCAGGCGAGTCCCTAACTGCCCAGGCGAGTCCCTAACTGCCCGGGTGAGTCCCTAACTGCCCAGGCGAATCCCTAACTGCCCAGGCGAATCCCTAACTGCCCAGGCGAATCCCTAACTGCCCAGGCGAATCCCTAACTGCCCAGGCGAGTCCCTAACTGCCCAGGTGAGTCCCTAACTGCCCAGGTGAGTCCCTAACTGCCCAGGTGAGTCCCTAACTGCCCGGGTGAGTCCCTAACTGCCCAGGCGAGTCCCTAACTGCCCGGGTGAGTCCCTAACTGCCCGGGTGAGTCCCTAACTGCCCGGGTGAGTCCCTAACTGCCCGGGCAAGTCCCTAACTGCCCAGGTGAGTCCCTAACTGCCCAGGCGAGTCCCTAACTGCCCAGGCGAGTCCCTAACTGCCCAGGCGAGTCCCTAACTGCCCAGGTGAGTCCCTAACTGCCCGGGCGAGTCCCTAACTGCCCAGGTGAGTCCCTAACTGCCCGGGCTAGACCCTAACTGCCCGGGCTAGTCCCTAACTGCCCGGGCTAGACCCTAACTGCCCAGGCTAGTCCCTAAATGCCCAGGCGAGTCCCTAACTGCCCGGGCGAGTCCCTAATTGCCCGGGCGAGTCTTTAATTCCTTGGATGACTGGGCTAGAGATGACATGACATGAGATGGCAATAGGACAGTTGTACCAGAAAAGCTGTGTTCTATGGTGGTGTAATGATCTGTGACTGAACTCTAGTCATTCTGTCTCTAATGATCTGTGACCCTGAACTCTAGTCATTCTGTCTCTAATGATCTGTGACCCTGAACTCTAGTCCTTCTGTCTGTAATGATCTGTGACTCTGAACTCTAGTCCTTCTGTCTCTAATGATCTGTGACTCTGAACTCTAGTCCTTCTGTCTCTAATGATCTGTGACTCTGAACTCTAGTCATTCTGTCTCTAACGATCTGTGACTCTGTGTCTGTGTCTGTCTCTGTCTGTCTGTGTCTCTGTCTGTCTCTGTCTGTTTCTCTGTCTCTCGCTGTGTCTGTCTGTGTTTGTGTCTGTGTCTGTCTGTCTCTGCCTGTCTCTACCCGTCTCTGTCTGTGTCTGCCTGTCTTTGTCTCTGCCTGTCTCTGTCTGTGTCTGCCTGTCTGTTTGTCTCTGCCTGTCTCTCTCTCTGCCTGTCTCTGCCGTCTCTGTCTGTGTCTGCCTGTCTCTGTGTCTGCCTGTCTCTGTCTCTGCCTGTCTCTGTCTCTGCCTGTCTCTGTGTCTGCCTGTCTCTGTGTCTGCCTGTCTTTGTCTCTGTCTGTCTGTCTCTGCCTGTCTGTCTCTCTGCCTGTCTCTGCCGTCTCTGTCTGTCTTGCTGTCTTTGTCTCTGCCTGTCTCTGTGTCTGCCTGTCTCTGTCTCTGCCTGTCTCTGCCTCTGCCTGTCTCTGTGTCCGCCTGTCTTTGTCTCTGTCTGCCTGTCTCTGTCTCTGCCTGTCTCTGTCTCTGCCTGTCTCTGTGTCCGCCTGTCTTTGTCTCTGTCTGCCTGTCTTTGTCTCTGCCTGTCTCTGTCTCTGCCTGTCTCTGTTTGTCTCTGCCTGTCTCTCTCTCTGCCTGTCTCTGCCGTCTCTGCCTGTGTCTGCCTGTCTTTGTCTCTGCCTGTCTCTGTGTCTGCCTGTCTCTGTGTCTGCCTGTCTCTGTGTCTGCCTGTCTCTGTCTGCCTGTCTTTGTCTCTGCCTGTCTCTGTGTCTGCCTGTCTCTGTCTCTGCCTGTCTCTGTCTCTGCCTGTCTCTGTGTCCGCCTGTCTTTGTCTCTGTCTGCCTGTCTCTGCCTGTCTCTGTCTCTGCCTGTCTCTGTGTCCGCCTGTCTTTGTCTCTGTCTGCCTGTCTTTGTCTCTGCCTGTCTCTGTCTCTGCCTGTCTCTGTTTGTCTCTGCCTGTCTCTCTCTCTGCCTGTCTCTGCCGTCTCTGCCTGTGTCTGCCTGTCTTTGTCTCTGCCTGTCTCTGTGTCTGCCTGTCTCTGTGTCTGCCTGTCTCTGTGTCTGCCTGTCTCTGTCTGCCTGTCTTTGTCTCTGCCTGTCTCTGTGTCTGCCTGTCTCTGTGTCTGCCTGTCTTTGTCTCTGTCTGTCTGTCTCTGCCTGTCTCTCTCTCTCTGCCTGTCTCTGCCGTCTCTGTCTGTGTCTGCCTGTCTTTGTCTCTGCCTGTCTCTGTGTCTGTCTGTCTCTGTCTGCCTGTGTCTACCACCAGCCGTTAAGAACCTGCGTGGTGAGTACTACCTGAACGGCCACTGGGTGATTGAGTTCTCCAGGGCCACTCCAGTAGCAGGCACCATGCTATACTACCAGAGAGGGGCTGAGGGAGAGATGACTCCTGAGACCATCATCGGCCGTGGACCCACCACCGAGCCGCTGGTTATAGAGGTCAGAGTCAGTTGATCCTTTAGGTCCTTGGGTGGGGTGGGATTAGGTTCTCGTCCTTCTGTCTCTAATGATCTGTGATTCTGAACTCTAGTCCTTCTGTCTGTAATGATCTGTGACTCTGAACTCTAGTCATTCTGTCTCTAATTATCTGTGACTCTGAACTCTCAACTACCTGTTATAGACCTGAAACACAACTACCTGTTATAGACCTGAAACACAACTACCTCCTCGGCTGTTATAGACCTGAAACACAACTACCTCCTCGGCTGTTATAGACCTGAAACACAACTACCTCCTCGGCTGTTATAGACCTACAAAGTTATACGCCCAATTTTTCAGTTTTTGATTTGAAGTTTGAAATATCCAATAAATGTTGTTCCACTTCAATTGTGTCCCACAACAAAAAAATACAGTTTTATATCTTTATGTTTGAAGCCTCCTGTGGCAAAAGGCTGTTATAGACCTGAAACACAACTACCTCCTCGGCTGTTATAGACCTGAAACACAACTACCTGTTATAGACCTGAAACACAACTACCTCCTCGGCTGTTATAGACCTGAAACACAACTACCTCCTCGGCTGTTATAGACCTGAAACACAACTACCTCCTCGGCTGTTATAGACCTGAAACACAACTACCTCCTCGGCTGTTATAGACCTGAAACACAACTACCTGTTATAGACCTGAAACACAACTACCTCCTTGGCTGTTATAGACCTGAAACACAACTACCTCCTCGGCTGTTATAGACCTGAAACACAACTACCTCCTCGGCTGTTATAGACCTGAAACACAACTACCTCCTCGGCTGTTATAGACCTGAAACACAACTACCTCCTCGGCTGTTATAGACCTGAAACACAACTACCTGTTATAGACCTGAAACACAACTACCTGTTATAGACCTGAAACACAACTACCTGTTATAGACCTGAAACACAACTACCTCCTCGGCTGTTATAGACCTGAAACACAACTACCTCCTCGGCTGTTATAGACCTGAAACACAACTACCTCCTCGGCTGTTATAGACCTGAAACACAACTACCTCCTCGGCTGTTATAGACCTGAAACACAACTACCTCCTCGGCTGTTATAGACCTGAAACACAACTACCTCCTCGGCTGTTATAGACCTGAAACACAACTACCTCCTCGGCTGTTATAGACCTGAAACACAACTACCTCCTCGGCTGTTATAGACCTGAAACACAACTACCTCCTCGGCTGTTATAGACCTGAAACACAACTACCTGTTATAGACCTGAAACACAACTACCTCCTCGGCTGTTATAGACCTGAAACACAACTACCTGTTATAGACCTGAAACACAACAACCTGTTATAGACCTGAAACACAACAACCTCCTCGGCTGTTATAGACCTGAAACACAACTACCTAGACCTGAAACTCAACTGTTATAGACCTGAAACACAACAACCTCCTCGGCTGTTATAGACCTGAAACACAACTACCTGTTATAGACCTGAAACACAACTACCTGTTATAGACCTGAAACACAACTACCTCCTCGGCTGTTATAGACCTGAAACACAACTACCTCCTCGGCTGTTATAGACCTGAAACACAACTACCTCCTCGGCTGTTATAAACCTGAAACACAACTACCTCCTCGGCTGTTATAGACCTGAAACACAACTACCATCATTGCGAGTTAAACCTTCATAAATAGCCACTAAATAACTATCAAATCAGTGGCAGTAAGAGTCGTCTTTCATCAAACCGACCCCCCAGGTCTGTTGCTGTCTGATCCCAGGTCTGTTGTAGTCTGATCCCAGGTCTGTTGTAGTCTGGTCTCAGGTCTGTTGTAGTCTGGTCCCAGGTCTGTTGTAGTCTGGTCTCAGGTCTGTTGTAGTCTGATCCCAGGTCTGTTGCTGTCTGATCCCAGGTCTGTTGTAGTCTAGTCCCAGGTCTGTTGTAGTCTGATCCCAGGTCTGTTGTAGTCTGGTCCCAGGTCTGTTGCTGTCTGGTCCCAGGTCTGTTGCTGTCTGGTCTCAGGTCTGTTGCTGTCTGATCCCAGGTCTGTTGTAGTCTGGTCTCAGGTCTGTTGTAGTCTGATCCCAGGTCTGTTGCTGTCTGATCCCAGGTCTGTTGTAGTCTAGTCCCAGGTCTGTTGTAGTCTGGTCTCAGGTCTGTTGTAGTCTGGTCCCAGGTCTGTTGTAGTCTGGTCCCAGGTCTGTTGCTGTCTGGTCCCAGGTCTGTTGTAGTCTGGTCCCAGGTCTGTTGCTGTCTGGTCCCAGGTCTGTCGTAGTCTGGTCCCAGGTCTGTTGTAGTCTGGTCCCAGGTCTGTTGTAGTCTGGTCTCAGGTCTGTTGTAGTCTGGTCCCAGGTCTGTTGTAGTCTGGTCCCAGGTCTGTTGTAGTCTGGTCCCAGGTCTGTTGTAGTCTGGTCTCAGGTCTGTTGTAGTCTGGTCCCAGGTCTGTTGTAGTCTGATCCCAGGTCTGTTGTAGTCTGGTCCCAGGTCTGTTGTAGTCTGGTCCCAGGTCTTTTGTAGTCTGATCCCAGGTCTGTTGTAGTCTGATCCCAGGTCTGTTGTAGTCTGATCCCAGGTCTGTTGTAGTCTGATCCCAGGTCTGTTGTAGTCTGATCCCAGGTCTGTTGTAGTCTGATCCCAGGTCTGTTGTAGTCTGATCCCAGGTCTGTTGTAGTCTGATCCCAGGTCTGTTGTAGTCTGATCCCAGGTCTGTTGTAGTCTGGTCTCAGGTCTGTTGTAGTCTGGTCTCAGGTCTGTTGCTGTCTGGTCCCAGGTCTGTTGTAAGTCTGGTCCCAGGTCTGTTGCTGTCTGGTCCCAGGTCTGTTGTAGTCTGGTCTCAGGTCTGTTGTAGTCTGATCCCAGGTCTGTTGCTGTCTGATCCCAGGTCTGTTGTAGTCTAGTCCCAGGTCTGTTGTAGTCTGGTCCCAGGTCTGTTGTAGTCTGGTCCCAGGTCTGTTGTAGTCTGGTCCCAGGTCTGTTGCTGTCTGGTCCCAGGTCTGTTGTAGTCTGGTCCCAGGTCTGTTGCTGTCTGGTCCCAGGTCTGTGTAGTCTGGTCCCAGGTCTGTTGTAGTCTGGTCCCAGGTCTGTTGTAGTCTGGTCTCAGGTCTGTTGTAGTCTGGTCCCAGGTCTGTTGTAGTCTGGTCCCAGGTCTGTTGTAGTCTGGTCCCAGGTCTGTTGTAGTCTGGTCTCAGGTCTGTTGTAGTCTGGTCCCAGGTCTGTTGTAGTCTGATCCCAGGTCTGTTGTAGTCTGATCCCAGGTCTTTGTAGTCTGATCCCAGGTCTGTTGTAGTCTGATCCCAGGTCTGTTGTAGTCTGATCCCAGGTCTGTTGTAGTCTGATCCCAGGTCTGTTGTAGTCTGATCCCAGGTCTGTTGCTGTCTGTGTCTCTCTGTCTTTCTCTGTACTCAGTCAAATCAAATAAAGGTAGAGGTTTTGATGTATTTCTCTCTTTCTCTCCCCCCCCAGTTGATCATCCAGGAACACAACCAGGGAGTAGAGTATGAGTACTACCTCCCTAACGGTCGGTCCAGAGAGGGATACTACTGGAGCTTCGGCTCCTGGTCTACCTGCAGCAGAGAGTGTGGATCAGGTACGTGTCCTTCTGGGGCTGCAATATTTTGGTTACTTTCCCCAAATTCCCAGGTTTTTCAGAAATTACATTCAAAAGAATCCCGGAATCAGGAGGGAATAAGCAGGAAATCCGGACTCTTCCAAGCAGGAAATTGACTCTAATTTTGCAACCCTAGTCCCTCTTGAATATAATCTAATGTCACTTTATTTGATCTAATGTCACCTTACTTTAATCTAATGTCACTTTACTATAATCTAATGCCACTTTATTTAATCTAATGTCACTTTACTATAATCTAATGTCACTTTATTTAATCTAATGTCACTTTATTTAATCTAATGTCACTTTAATATAATCTAATTTCACTTTATTTAATCTAATGTCACTTTATTTAATCTAATGTCACTTTACTATAATCTAATGCCACTTTACTATAATCTAATGTCACTTTATTTAATCTAATGTCACTTTAATATAATCTAATTTCACTTTAATATAATCTAATTTCACTTTATTTAATCTAATGTCACTTTATTTAATCTAATGTCACTTTATTTAATCTAATGTCACTTTATTTAATCTAATGTCACTTTATTTAATCTAATGTCACTTTACTATAATCTAATGCCACTTTATTTAATCTAATGTCACTTTACTATAATCTAATGTCACTTTACTATAATCTAATGCCACTTTATTTAATCTAATGTCACTTTACTATAATCTAATGCCACTTTACTATAATCTAATGTCACTTTATTTAATCTAATGTCACTTTATTTAATCTAATGTCACTTTAATATAATCTAATTTCACTTTATTTAATCTAATGTCACTTTATTTAATCTAATGTCACTTTACTATAATCTAATGTCACTTTACTATAATCTAATGCCACTTTATTTAATCTAATGTCACTTTACTATAATCTAATGCCACTTTACTATAATCTAATGTCACTTTATTTAATCTAATGTCACTTTACTAAATCAAATCAAATCAAATCAAATTTTATTTGTTATTTAATCTAATGTCACTTTAGCGAAATTGTAATCTAATGATCACTAATTAACTAATAATCCAAAACTAATTATACACAGTGTAAGGGGATAAGGAACATGTACATAAGGATATATGAATGAATGGTACAGACAGCATACAGTAGATGGTATTTAATCTGAGAAGTGTGTAGACAAAGTAAACAAAGTGGCATAGTTAAAGTGGCTAGTGATACATGTGTTACATAATCTAATGCACGATGTTGTTACAGTATATAATCTAATGGGTAAGTAACATTATATAAGGTAGCATTGTTTAAAGTGGCTAGTATATATTTATCATCAATCAATTCACATTATTAAAATGGCTGGATTTGGGTCAGTGTAATCTAATGTGGCTATTTAACAGTCTGATGGCCTTTAGCTGTTTTTCAGTCTCTCGGTAATCTACCTCGCCTTCTGGATGATCGGGGTGAACAGGCAGTGGTTCGGGTGGTTGATGTCCTTGATAATCTGTAACAACGGGTGGTGTAGGTCTGTCATAATCTAAGGTAGTTTGCCCCCGGTGATGCGTTGTGCAGTCCTCACTAATCTAATGTCACTTTAGGATTTAATCTAATGTCACGAATTTTTAGCCTCCTGAGGTTGAATAATCTAATGTCAATTCAGTTTGTCTGTGATGTGTATGCCGAGGAATAAAACTAGCTACCCTCTCCACTACTGTTCCATCGATGTGGATAGGGGGTGTTCCCTCTGCTGTTTCCTGAAGTCCACAATCATCTCCTTAGTTTTGTTACGTTGAGTAGGTTATTTTCCTAATGCCCTCACCTCCTCCCTGTAGGCCGTCTCGTCGTTGTTGGTAATCAAGCCTACCACTGTTGTGTGTCCTTTAAAACTTGTTTGATTGAGTTGGAGGCGTGCTTTAAGGAGAGGGCTAATGGGGCCCCCCACTGAGGATATAATCTAACCTGGGTCACTTTATTTACCCATCTAATGTCACAGGGTCTTAGCTTGATAATCTAATGGTGTTGAATCAGCTTTATTTAGCATCTATATATTCTAATCTAATTTCACTTTATTTAATCTAATGTCACTTTACTATAATCTAATGTCACTTTACTATAATCTAATGTCACTTTACTATAATCTAATGCCACTTTATTTAATCTAATGTCACTTTATTTAATCTAATGTCACTTTAATATAATCTAATTATAATCTAATCTAATTTCACTTTATTTAATCTAATTTCACTTTATTTAATCTAATGTCACTTTACTATAATCTAATGTCACTTTATTTAATCTAATGTCACTTTACTATAATCTAATGCCACTTTATTTAATCTAATGTCACTTTACTATAATCTAATGCCACTTTATTTAATCTAATGTCACTTTACTATAATCTAATGCCACTTTATTTAATCTAATGTCACTTTACTATAATCTAATGCCACTTTATTTAATCTAATGTCACTTTACTATAATCTAATGCCACTTTATTTAATCTAATGTCACTTTACTATAATCTAATGCCACTTTATTTAATCTAATGTCACTTTACTATAATCTAATGTCACTTTACTATAATCTAATGCCACTTTATTTAATCTACTGTCACTTTATTTAATCTAATGTCACTTTAATATAATCTAATTTCACTTTATTTAATCTAATGTCACTTTATTTAATCTAATGTCACTTTATTTAATCTAATGTCACTTTATTTAATCTAATGTCACTTTATTTAATCTAATGTCACTGGAGTCTTTTTGTTTACATGATGTTTCTGACATATCTTGACTTGGTCCTTACGCTTCTTCTTCTCCTTCTTCTTCTTCTTCTTCTTCTTCTTCTTCTTCTTCTTCTTCTTCTTCTTCTTCTTCTTCTTCTTCTTCTTCTCCTTCTTCTTCTCCTTCTTCTTCTTCTTCTTTCTTCTTCTTCTTCTTCTTCTTCTTCTTCTTCTTCTTCTTCTTCTTCTTCTTCTTCTTCTTCTTCTTCTTCTTCTTCTTCTTCTTCTTCTTCTTCTTCTTCTTCTTCTTCTTCTTCTTCTTCTTCTTCTTCTTCTTCTTCTTCTTCTTCTTCTTCTTCTTCTTCTTCTTCTTCTTCTTCTTCTTCTTCTTCTCCTTCTTCTTCTCCTTCTCCTTCTCCTTCTTCTTCTTCTTCTTCTTCTTCTTCTTCTTCTTCTTCTTCTTGACTGATTCCTCCTTCTGTTCCCTCTTCCTCCCTCCACTAGGCTACCAGTCCCGTCTGGTGTTCTGTGCCATCGATAACGAGGCCTACCCAGACTACCTGTGCACCGCCCTGCCACGCCCCCTCACCAACCGCACCTGCAACCCTCAGACGTGCCCTCAGACCCATCGGTGAGTCAGCCGGGCACTAGTGGGGGGGGCTACGTATCACAGTAACTCCTTTTAGGAAATCAACAACAGACTTTTCAAGTAAATGGTGTTAGTTATTTACAGTCAGTGCCTCAAAAGCTGCAAAACGTAGTCCAGAGTTAACAAATGTGTGTGTGATTACGGGATAAGCTAGCCCAGAGCCAGTCTTAGCCGGGATAAGCTAGCCCAGAGCCAGTCTTAGCCGGGATAAGCTAGCCCAGAGCCAGTCTTAGCCGGGATAAGCTAGCCCAGAGCCAGTCTTAGCCGGGATAAGCTAGCCCAGAGCCAGTCTTAGCCGGAGGGCTAAGGACAATGCAGTGTGAAAAGGCTTTTGGAGGAGTACAATGATACCCCTTGTCATGACTGATCTGAGTTCAGTAGTGTGTGAGTCCATGCAGGAGCTCTGGCTGGGCTACTAGCTGTGTCTGGACTCCTAGCAGTCTGTCTGGACTCCTAGCTGTCTGGCTGGGCTCCTAGCTGTCTGTCTGGACTCCTAGCTGTCTGTCTGGACTCCTAGCTGTCTGGCTGGGCTCCTAGCTGTCTGTCTGGACTCCTAGCTGTCTGTCTGGACTCCTAGCTGTCTGGCTGGGCTCCTAGCTGTCTGGCTGGGCTCCTAGCTGTCTGGACTCCTAGCTGTCTGTCTGGACTCTTAGCTGTCTGGCTGGGCTCCTAGCTGTCTGTCTGGACTCCTAGCTGTCTGGCTGGGCTCCTTGTTGTCTGTCTGGGCTCCAAGCTGTCTGGCTGGGCTCCTAGCTGTCTGTCTGGACTCCTAGCTGTCTGTCTGGACTCCTAGCTGTCTGTCTGGACTCCTAGCTGTCTGTCTGGACTCCTAGCTGTCTGGCTGGGCTCCTAGCTGTCTGTCTGGACTCCTAGCTGTCTGTCTGGACTCCTAGCTGTCTGGCTGGGCTCCTAGCTGTCTGTCTGGACTCCTAGCTGTCTGTCTGGACTCCTAGCTGTCTGGCTGGGCTCCTAGCTGTCTGGCTGGGCTCCTAGCTGTCTGGACTCCTAGCTGTCTGTCTGGACTCTTAGCTGTCTGGCTGGGCTCCTAGCTGTCTGTCTGGACTCCTAGCTGTCTGGCTGGGCTCCTAGTTGTCTGTCTGGGCTCCAAGCTGTCTGGCTGGGCTCCTAGCTGTCTGTCTGGACTCCTAGCTGTCTGTCTGGACTCCTAGCTGTCTGTCTGGACTCCTAGCTGTCTGTCTGGACTCCTTGCTGTCTGGCTGGGCTCCTAGCTGTCTGTCTGGACTCCTAGCTGTCTGTCTGGACTCCTAGCTGTCTGTCTGGACTCCTTGCTGTCTGTCTGGGCTCCTAGCTGTCTGGTGTGTATTCACTAGAAACTAAATTGAAGCAAACAGAAGCAAACGTAACGAAACAGGGCGGGACCTACCAGAATTTGTCCAAAATAAACTCTTGTTTTTGTTGAAAAACTTCTTTTTTTCGTTACGAAACGTTTTGCGGTATGCTACGATGTGCACTAATGAATACACCCCAGGTCTCACTGTTGTGGGTGATGTTGTTGTCCCTGTTCATAAAGGATGGCGTACCTGTATCAGCCAAATGCGTGGACGCCCTCTGAAAGCCCCAGAACATATGTGTACAGGTAACCCAGGGCCTACGGTGGCCCCACTGATCCCCGGAGCTCAAACACAGGGGATATATATTTACACAGTTAGTCATTTAGAACACACTGTTATCCAGAGAGATTTACTGTTAGTGCGTATATGAGATCATGTCTTCATATACACTAGGTCAAATAGGCCAAAGATTCAATATATTTCAGTTACTACAGCATCCACTATAGGAATGTAATGCTAACCTGGACATTATAGACACATCATCCACTATAGGAATGTAATTCTGACCTGGACATTATAGAGACATCATCCACTATAGGAATGTAATTCTGACCTGGACATTATAGACACATCATCCACTATAGGAATGTAATTCTGACCTGGACATTATAGACACATCATCCACTATAGGCATGTAATGCTAACCTGGACATTATACACACATCATCCACTATAGGAATGTAATGCTGACCTGGACATTATAGACACATCATCCACTATAGGCATGTAATGCTAACCTGGACATTATAGACACATCATCCACTATAGGAATGTAATGCTGACCTGGACATTATAGACACATCATCCACTATAGGCATGTAATGCTAACCTGGACATTATAGACACCTGCTGGTAAAAGGTCAAAGAAAGCCTGTACACCTCTAACACACAGCTACAGTGCAGCAGTCCTCCCTGTGTTTGAGTTCAGTCTGATGTCTGTCTCAAGTCTGTGTTCAGTGTTGAAGCCTGTCCTCCATGTTGGGTGAGGGGTAACTATCCAGCTCAGAGGTCCAAACTGTCTCCTCCTCCATCTCTCCTCCTCCTCCATCTCTCCTCCTCCTCCATCTCTCCTCCTCCTCCTCCTCCTCCTTCACCTCTCCTCCCTCCTCATTCACCTCTCCTCCTCCTCCTGCAACCAGCTCAGAGATACAAACTTTTTCTCCTCCTCCTCCTCCAATCTCCTTCCCATGGTGGTCTGGTCTATACAGTCAGAAGTCAGAAGTTTACATACACTTTAGCCAAATACATTTAAACTCAGTTTTTCACAATTCCTGACATTTAATCCTAGTAAAGGTTCCCTGTCTTAGGACAGTAACAGATCACCACTTTATTTTAAGAATGTGAAATATCAGAATAATAGTAGAGAGAATTATTTATTTCAGCTTTTTGTTCTTTCATCACATTCCCAGTGGGTCAGAAGTTTACAAACACTCAATTAGTATTTGGTAGCATTGCCTTTCAATTGTTTAACTTGGGTCAAAAGTTTTGGGTAGCCTTCCAAAAGCTTCCCACAATAAGTTAGTTCAATTATGGCCCATTCCTCCTGACAGAGCTGGTGTAACTGAGTCAGGTTTGTAGGCCTCCTTGCTCGCACTCGCTTTTTCAGTTCTGCTGCCAGATTGACTATAGGATTGAGGTCAGGGCTTTGTGATGGCCACTCCAATACTTTGACTTTGTTGTCCTTAAGCCATTTTGCCACAACTTTGGAAGTATGCTTGGGGCCATTGTCCATTTGGAAGACCCATTTGAGACCAAGCTTTAACTTCCTGACTGATGTCTTGAGATGTTGCTTCAATATATCCACATAATATTCCTCCTCATGATGCCGTCTATTTTGTTAAGTGCACCAGTCCCTCCTGCAACAAAGCACCCCCTCA
Organism: Oncorhynchus gorbuscha; assembly: GCF_021184085.1. Taxonomy (NCBI): domain Eukaryota; kingdom Metazoa; phylum Chordata; class Actinopteri; order Salmoniformes; family Salmonidae; genus Oncorhynchus; species Oncorhynchus gorbuscha. The sequence goes on along the minus strand of NC_060182.1, from coordinate 96,110,049 downwards.
ACATGATGCTGTCACTCTCGTGCTTCATGGTTGGGATGGTGTTCTTCAGCTTGCAAGCCTCCCCCTTTTTCCTCCAAACATAACTGTGGTCATTATGGCCAAACTGTTCCATCAGACCAGAGGACATTTCTCCAAAAAGTACGATCTTTGTCCCCATGTTCAGTTGCAAACTGTAGACTGGCTTTTTATGGCGGTTTTTGAGCAGTGGCTTTTTCCTTGCTTAGCGGCCTTTCAGGTTATGTTGATATAGGACTCGTTTTACTGTGGATATAGATACTTTTGTACCTGTTTCCTCCAGCATCTTCACAAGGTCCTTTGCTGTTGTTCTGGGATTGATTTGCACTTTTCACACCAAAGTACGTTCATCTCTAGGAGACGGAACGTGTCTCCTTCCTGAGCGGTATGACGGCTGCATGGTCCCATGGTGTTTATACTTGCGTACTATTGTTTGTACAGATGAACGTGGTACCTTCAGGCGTTTGAAAATTGTTCCCAAGGTTGAACCAGACTTGTGGAGGTCTACAATTTTTTTTCTGCGGTCTTGGCTGATGTCTTTAGATTTTCCCATGATGTCAAGCAGAGGCACTGAGTTTGAAGGTAGGCCTCGAAATACATCCACAGGTACACCTCCAATTAACTCAAATGATGTCAATTAGCCTATCAGAAGCTTCTAAAGCTATGACATTGTTTTCTGGAATTTTCCAAGCTTTTTAAAGGCATAGTCAACTTAGTGTATGTAAACTTCTGACCCACTGGAATTCTGATGCAGTGAATTATAAGTGAAATAATCTGTCTGTAAACAATTGTTGGAAAAATTACTTGTGTCATGCACCAAGTAGATGTCCTAACCAACTTGCCAAAACTATAGTTTGTTAACAAGAAATTTGTGGAGTGGTTGAAAAATGAGTTTCAATGACTCCAACCTGTATGTAAACTTCCTACTTCAAGTGTTTATCAGTATGTCTGGGTGTTTGGTCTTCAGAAAGTGTTCTGCACCCCTAGACTTTTTCCAGATTTTGTTGTTACATTAAATGGATTACTTTGAGAGTTTGTGTCACTGGCCTAAACACAATACCCCATAATGTCAAAGTTGAGTTAGGTTTTTAGAAATGTTTACAAAATAATTCCAAATGAAAAGCTGAAATGTCTTGAGTCAATAAATATTCAACCCCTTTGTTATGGAGAGCCTAAATAAGTAGGAAATATTTGCCCAACAAGTCACATGCACTAACTCTGTAGAAATGTGCTCAACAAGTCACATGGACTAACTCTGTAGAAATGTGCTCAACAAGTCACATGCACTAACTCTGTAGAAATGTGCTCAACAAGTCACATGCACTAACTCTGTAGAAATGTGCCCAACAAGTCACATGGACTAACTCTGTAGAAATGTGCCCAACAAGTCACATGCACTAACTCTGTAGAAATGTGCCCAACAAGTCACATGGACTAACTCTGTAGAAATGTGCTCAACAAGTCACATAATAAGTTGCATGAACTCACTCTGTGTGCAATAATAGTGTTTATCATGAGTTTTTAATGACTACCTCATCTCTGTACCCCACACAAACAATTATCTGTAAAGTCCCTCAGTCGAGCTGTGAATTTCCACCACAAAGACCAGGGAGGTTTTCCAATGCCTCGCAAAGAAGGACACCTATTGGTAGATGGGTAAAAATAAAAAAGCAGACATTGAAGATCCCTTTGAGCACTGTGAAGTTATTAATTACTCTTTGATTGGTGTATCAATACACCCAGTCACTACAAAGAAACAGGTGTCCTTTCTAACTCAGTTGCCGGAGAGGATGGTGGTGTCTGCATCATGTTATGTGTATGCTTGTTATTGTTAAGGACAGGTTTTTTAGGATAAAAATAAATGGAATAGAGCTAAGCACAGGTATAGGTCTAGAGGAAAACCTGGCTCAGTCTGCTTTATACCCTGATGAAGACAGCTTGGCTGTCGAAACGTCGGTAATTACATTTTTGCATCTGAGCTCCTAGAGTGCGCGCCTCTCTTTTATTTTTAAGTTTTCTACTCCGCTAGCCAGCACCTCGTCTGAATAGGTGTGCGTTTCTTTTTCTTCTAGATCAGTCCACTTTCCAACAGAAACTGGGAGACACATTTCAGGAGGACATTAACCTAGAACACAAGGTCAAATATACACTGAATTGAATGTTCCTGAGTGGCCCAGTTACCGCTTGGACTTGAAAATGGCTGTGTAGCCAACCAACTTGACAGAGCTTTTACACAATAATAATGTTCAACTATTGTACAATCCAGGTGTGAAAAGCTCTTAAAGACTTCCCTAGAAAGACTCACAGCTCTTAGAGACTTCCATAGAAAGACTCACAGCTCTTAGAGACTTCCATAGAAAGACTCACAGCTCTTAGAGACTTCCATAGAAAGACTCACAGCTCTTAGAGACTTCCATAGAAAGACTTCCATAGAAAGACTCACAGCTCTTAGAGACTTCCATAGAAAGACTCACAGCTCTTAGAGACTTCCATAGAAAGACTCACAGCTCTTAGAGACTTCCATAGAAAGACTCACAGCTCTTAGAGACTTCCCTAGAAAGACTCACAGCTCTTAGAGACTTCCATAGAAAGACTCACAGCTCTTAGAGACTTCCATAGAAAGACTCACAGCTCTTAGAGACTTCCATAGAAAGACTCACAGCTCTTAGAGACTTCCATAGAAAGACTCACAGCTCTTAGAGACTTCCATAGAAAGACTCACAGCTCTTAGAGACTTCCATAGAAAGACTCACAGCTCTTAGAGACTTCCATAGAAAGACTCACAGCTCTTAGAGACTTCCCTAGAAAGACTCACAAAGACTTCCTAGAAAGACTCACAGCTCTTAGAGACTTCCATAGAAAGACTCACAGCTCTTAGAGACTTCCATAGAAAGACTCACAGCTCTTAGAGACTTCCATAGAAAGACTCACAGCTCTTAGAGACTTCCATAGAAAGACTCACAGCTCTTAGAGACTTCCATAGAAAGACTCACAGCTCTTAGAGACTTCCATAGACAAAGACTCACAGCTCTTAGAGACTTCCATAGAAAGACTCACAGCTCTTAGAGACTTCCATAGAAAGACTCACAGCTCTTAGAGACTTCCATAGAAAGACTCACAGCTCTTAGAGACTCTTAGAGACTTCCTAGAAAGACTCACAGCTCTTAGAAAGACTCACAGCTCTTAGAGACCCTAGAAAGACTCACAGCTCTTAGAGACTTCCATAGAAAGACTCACAGCTCTTAGAGACTTCCTAGAAAGACTCACAGCTCTTAGAGACTTCACCCTAGAAAGACTCACAGCTCTTAGAGACTTCCTAGAAAGACTCACAGCTCTTAGAGACTTCCCTAGAAAGACTCACAGCTCTTAGAGACTTCCTAGAAAGACTCACAGCTCTTAGAGACTTTAGAAAGACTCACAGCTCTTAGAGAAAGACTCACAGCTCTTAGAGACTAGAAAGACTCACAGCTCTAGAGACTTCCATAGAAAGACTCACAGCTCTTAGAGACTTCCATAGAAAGACTCACAGCTCTTAGAGACTTCCATAGAAAGACTCACAGCTCTTAGAGACTTCCATAGAAAGACTCACAGCTCTTAGAGACTTCCATAGAAAGACTCACAGCTCTTAGAGACTTCCATAGAAAGACTCACAGCTCTTAGAGACTTCCATAGAAAGACTCACAGCTCTCTTAGAAAGACTAGAAAGACTCACAGCTCTTAGAGACTTCCATAGAAAGACTCACAGCTCTTAGAGACTTCCATAGAAAGACTCACAGCTCTTAGAGACTTCCATAGAAAGACTCACAGCTCTTAGAGACTTCCATAGAAAGACTCACAGCTCTTAGAGACTTCCATAGAAAGACTCACAGCTCTTAGAGACTTCCATAGAAAGACTCACAGCTCTTAGAGACTTCCATAGAAAGACTTACAGCTCTTAGAGACTTCCATAGAAAGACTCACAGCTCTTAGAGACTTCCATAGAAAGACTCACAGCTCTTAGAGACTTCCATAGAAAGACTCACAGCTCTTTAGAAAGACTCACACTAGAAAGAGCTCTTCCATAGAAAGACTCACAGCTCTTAGAGACTTCCCTAGAAAGACTCAGCTCTTAGAGACTTCCCTAGAAAGACTACAGCTCTTAGAGACTTCCATAGAAAGACTCACAGCTCTTAGAGACTTCCATAGAAAGACTCACAGCTCTTAAGACTTCCCTAGAAAGACTCACAGCTCTTAGAGACTTCCATAGAAAGACTCACAGCTCTTAGAGACTTCCCTAGAAAGACTCACAGCTCTTAGAGACTTTAGAAAGACTTCCCTAGAAAGACTCACAGCTCTTAGAGACTTCCCTAGAAAGACTTACAGCTCTTAGAGACTTCCCTAGAAAGACTCACAGCTCTTAGACAGCTCTTAGAGACTTCCATAGAAAGACTCACAGCTCTTAGCTCTTAGGGACTTCCATAGAAAGACTCACAGCTCTTAGAGACTTCCCTAGAAAGACTCACAGCTCTTAGAGACTTTAGAAAGACTCACAGCTCTTAGAGACTTCCATAGAAAGACTCACAGCTCTTAGAGACTTCCATAGAAAGACTCACAGCTCTTAGAGACTTCCATAGAAAGACTCACAGCTCTTAGAGACTTCCATAGAAAGACTCACAGCTCTTAGAGACTTCCATAGAAAGACTCACAGCTCTTAGAGACTTCCATAGAAAGACTCACAGCTCTTAGAGACTTCCCTAGAAAGACTCACAGCTCTTAGAGACTTCCCTAGAAAGACTCACAGCTCTTAGAGACTTCCCTAGAAAGACTCACAGCTCTTAGAGACTTCCATAGAAAGACTCACAGCTCTTAGAGACTTCCATAGAAAGACTCACAGCTCTTAGAGACTTCCATAGAAAGACTCACAGCTCTTAGAGACTTCCATAGAAAGACTCACAGCTCTTAGAGACTTCCTAGAAAGACTCACAGCTCTTAGAGACTTCCTAGAAAGACTCACAGCTCTTAGAGACTTCCATAGAAAGACTCACAGCTCTTAGAGACTTCCCTAGAAGACTCACAGCTCTAGAGACTTCCATAGAAAGACTCACAGCTCTTTAGAGACTCACAGCTCTTAGAGACTTCCATAGAAAGACTCACAGCTCTTAGAGACTTCCATAGAAAGACTCACAGCTCTTAGAGACTTCCATAGAAAGACTCACAGCTCTTAGAGACTTCCATAGAAAGACTCACAGCTCTTAGAGACTTCCATAGAAAGACTCACAGCTCTTAGAGACTTCCATAGAAAGACTCACAGCTCTTAGAGACTTCCATAGAAAGACTCACAGCTCTTAGAGACTTCCATAGAAAGACTCACAGCTCTTAGAGACTTCCAGCTCTTAGAGACTTCCATAGAAAGACTCACAGCTCTTAGAGACTTCCCTAGAAAGACTCACAGCTCTTAGAGACTTCCATAGAAAGACTCACAGCTCTTAGAGACTTCCATAGAAAGACTCACAGCTCTTAGAGACTTCCATAGAAAGACTCACAGCTCTTAGAGACTTCCATAGAAAGACTCACAGCTCTTAGAGACTTCCATAGAAAGACTCACAGCTCTTAGAGACTTCCATAGAAAGACTCACAGCTCTTAGAGACTTCCATAGAAAGACTCACAGCTCTTAGAGACTTCCATAGAAAGACTTACAGCTCTTAGAGACTTCCATAGAAAGACTCACAGCTCTTAGAGACTTCCATAGAAAGACTCACAGCTCTTAGAGACTTCCATAGAAAGACTCACAGCTCTTAGAGACTTCCATAGAAAGACTCACAGCTCTTAGAGACTTCCATAGAAAGACTTAGAGACAGCTCTTAGAGACTTCCATAGAAAGACTCACAGCTCTTAGAGACTTCCATAGAAAGACTCACAGCTCTTAGAGACTTCCATAGAAAGACTCACAGCTCTTAGAGACTTCCCTAGAAAGACTCACAGCTCTTAGAGACTTCCATAGAAAGACTTCTTAGAGACTTCCTAGAAAGACTCACAGCTCTTAGACTTCCCTAGAAAGACTTACAGCTCTTAGAGACTTCCATAGAAAGACTCACAGCTCTTAGAGACTTCCATAGAAAGACTCACAGCTCTTAGACTTCCCTAGAAAGACTCACAGCTCTTAGATACTTCCATAGAAAGACTTACAGCTCTTAGACTTCCCTAGAAAGACTTACAGCTCTTAGACTTCCCTAGAAAGACTCACAGCTCTTAGAGACTTCCCTAGAAAGACTTACAGCTCTTAGACTTCCCTAGAAAGACTCACAGCTCTTAGAGACTTCCATAGAAAGACTTACAGCTCTTAGAGACTTCCATAGAAAGACTTACAGCTCTTAGAGACTTCCCTAGAAAGACTTACAGCTCTTAGACTTCCCTAGAAAGACTCACAGCTCTTAGAGACTTCCATAGAAAGACTTACAGCTCTTAGAGACTTCCATAGAAAGACTTACAGCTCTTAGAGACTTCCATAGAAAGACTCACAGCTCTTAGAGACTTCCATAGAAAGACTCACAGCTCTTAGAGACTTCCATAGAAAGACTCACAGCTCTTAGAGACTTCCATAGAAAGACTCACAGCTCTTAGAGACTTCCATAGAAAGACTTACAGCTCTTAGAGACTTCCATAGAAAGACTCACAGCTCTTAGAGACTTCCATAGAAAGACTCACAGCTCTTAGAGACTTCCATAGAAAGACTCACAGCTCTTAGAGACTTCCATAGAAAGACTCACAGCTCTTAGAGACTTCCCTAGAAAGACTCACAGCTCTTAGACTTCCCTAGAAAGACTTACAGCTCTTAGAGACTTCCATAGAAAGACTCACAGCTCTTAGAGACTTCCATAGAAAGACTCACAGCTCTTAGAGACTTCCCTAGAAAGACTCACAGCTCTTAGAGACTTCCCTAGAAAGACTTACAGCTCTTAGAGACTTCCCTAGAAAGACTCACAGCTCTTAGAGACTTCCCTAGAAAGACTCACAGCTCTTAGAGACTTCCATAGAAAGACTCACAGCTCTTAGAGACTTACCCAGAAAGACTCACAGCTCTTAGAGACTTCCTAGAAAGACTCACAACAGCTCTTAGAGACTTCCCTAGAAAGACTCACAGCTCTTAGAGACTTCCCTAGAAAGACTCACAGCTCTTAGAGACTTACCCAGAAAGACTCACAGCTCTTAGAGACTTCCTAGAAAGACTCACAGCTCTTAGAGACTTCCCTAGAAAGACTCACAGCTCTTAGAGACTTCCCTAGAAAGACTCACAGCTCTTAGAGACTTCCCTAGAAAGACTCACAGCTCTTAGAGACTTCCCTAGAAAGACTCACAGCTCTTAGAGACTTCCCTAGAAAGACTCACAGCTCTTAGAGACTTCCCTAGAAAGACTCACAGCTCTTAGAGACTTCCCTAGAAATACTCACAGCTCTTAGAGACTTCCCTATAAGACTCACAGCTCTTAGAGACTTCCCTAGAAAGACTCACAGCTCTTAGAGACTTCCATAGAAAGACTCACAGCTCTTAGAGACTTCCATAGAAAGACACAGCTCTTAGAGACTTCCATAGAAAGACTCACAGCTCTTAGAGACTTCCATAGAAAGACTCACAGCTCTTAGAGACTTCCATAGAAAGACTCACAGCTCTTAGAGACTTCCATAGAAAGACTCACAGCTCTTAGAGACTTCCATAGAAAGACTCACAGCTCTTAGAGACTTCCATAGAAAGACTTACAGCTCTTAGAGACTTCCATAGAAAGACTTACAGCTCTTAGAGACTTCCATAGAAAGACTCACAGCTCTTAGAGACTTCCATAGAAAGACTCACAGCTCTTAGAGACTTCCATAGAAAGACTCACAGCTCTTAGAGACTTCCATAGAAAGACTCACAGCTCTTAGAGACTTCCATAGAAAGACTCACAGCTCTTAGAGACTTCCATAGAAAGACTCACAGCTCTTAGAGACTTCCATAGAAAGACTCACAGCTCTTAGAGACTTCCATAGAAAGACTCACAGCTCTTAGAGACTTCCATAGAAAGACTCACAGCTCTTAGAGACTTCCATAGAAAGACTCACAGCTCTTAGAGATAGAAAGACTCACAGCTCTTAGAGACTTCCATAGAAAGACTCACAGCTCTTAGAGACTTCCATAGAAAGACTCACAGCTCTTAGAGACTTCCTAGAAAGACTTACAGCTCCTAGAAAGACTCACAGCTCTTAGAGACTTCCCTAGAAAGACTCACAGCTCTTAGAGACTTCCCTAGAAAGACTCACAGCTCTTAGAGACTTCCCTAGAAAGACTCACAGCTCTTAGAAAGACTCACAGCTCTTAGAAAGACTCACAGCTCTTAGAGACTTCCATAGAAAGACTCACAGCTCTTAGAGACTTCCATAGAAAGACTCACAGCTCTTAGAGACTTCCATAGAAAGACTCACAGCTCTTAGAGACTTCCTAGAAAGACTCACAGCTCTTAGAGACTTCCCTAGAAAGACTCACAGCTCTTAGAGACTTCCATAGAAAGACTCACAGCTCTTAGAGACTTCCCTAGAAAGACTCACAGCTCTTAGAGACTTCCATAGAAAGACTCACAGCTCTTAGAGACTTCCATAGAAAGACTCACAGCTCTTAGAGACTTCCATAGAAAGACTCACAGCTCTTAGAGACTTCCCTAGAAAGACTCACAGCTCTTAGAGACTTCCATAGAAAGACTCACAGCTCTTAGAGACTTCCTAGAAAGACTCACAGCTCTTAGAGACTTCCATAGAAAGACTCAGCTCTTAGAGACTTCCTAGAAAGACTAGAGACTTCCATAGAAAGACTCACAGCTCTTAGAGACTTCCATAGAAAGACTCACAGCTCTTAGAGACTTCCATAGAAAGACTCACAGCTCTTAGAGACTTCCATAGAAAGACTCACAGCTCTTAGAGACTTCCATAGAAAGACTCACAGCTCTTAGAGACTTCCATAGAAAGACTCACAGCTCTTAGAGACTTCCATAGAAAGACTCACAGAGAATAGAAAGACTCACAGCTCTTAGAGACTTCCATAGAAAGACTCACAGCTCTTAGAGACTTCCATAGAAAGACTCACAGCTCTTAGAGACTTCCATAGAAAGACTTACAGCTCTTAGAGACTTCCATAGAAAGACTTACAGCTCTTAGAGACTTCCATAGAAAGACTCACAGCTCTTAGAGACTTCCATAGAAAGACTCACAGCTCTTAGAGACTTCCATAGAAAGACTCACAGCTCTTAGAGACTTCCATAGAAAGACTCACAGCTCTTAGAGACTTCCATAGAAAGACTTACAGCTCTTAGAGACTTCCATAGAAAGACTCACAGCTCTTAGAGACTTCCATAGAAAGACTCACAGCTCTTAGAGACTTCCCTAGAAAGACTCACAGCTCTTAGACTTCCCTAGAAAGACTTACAGCTCTTAGAGACTTCCATAGAAAGACTCACAGCTCTTAGAGACTTCCATAGAAAGACTCACAGCTCTTAGACTTCACAGCTCCTTCCCTAGAAAGACTCACAGCTCTTAGATACTTCCATAGAAAGACTTACAGCTCTTAGACTTCCCTAGAAAGACTTACAGCTCTTAGACTTCCCTAGAAAGACTCACAGCTCTTAGAGACTTCCCTAGAAAGACTTACAGCTCTTAGACTTCCCTAGAAAGACTCACAGCTCTTAGAGACTTCCATAGAAAGACTTACAGCTCTTAGAGACTTCCATAGAAAGACTTACAGCTCTTAGAGACTTCCCTAGAAAGACTTACAGCTCAGCTTCCTTAGAAAGACTTCCCTCTTAGAGAAAGACTCACAGCTCTTAGAGACTTCCATAGAAAGACTTACAGCTCTTAGAGACTTCCATAGAAAGACTCACAGCTCTTAGAGACTTCCATAGAAAGACTCACAGCTCTTAGAGACTTCCATAGAAAGACTCACAGCTCTTAGAGACTTCCATAGAAAGACTCACAGCTCTTAGAGACTTCCATAGAAAGACTCACAGCTCTTAGAGACTTCCATAGAAAGACTTACAGCTCTTAGAGACTTCCATAGAAAGACTCACAGCTCTTAGAGACTTCCATAGAAAGACTCACAGCTCTTAGAGACTTCCATAGAAAGACTCACAGCTCTTAGAGACTTCCCTAGAAAGACTTACAGCTCTTAGAGACTTCCATAGAAAGACTCACAGCTCTTAGAGACTTCCATAGAAAGACTCACAGCTCTTAGACTTCCCTAGAAAGACTCACAGCTCTTAGAGACTTCCATAGAAAGACTTACAGCTCTTAGACTTCCCTAGAAAGACTTACAGCTCTTAGACTTCCCTAGAAAGACTCACAGCTCTTAGAGACTTCCATAGAAAGACTCACAGCTCTTAGAGACTTCCCTAGAAAGACTCACAGCTCTTAGAGACTTCCCTAGAAAGACTCACAGCTCTTAGAGACTTCCCTAGAAAGACTCACAGCTCTTAGAGACTTCCATAGAAAGACTCACAGCTCTTAGAGACTTACCCAGAAAGACTCACAGCTCTTAGAGACTTCCCTAGAAAGACTCACAACGCTTAGAGACTTCCCTAGAAAGACTCACAGCTCTTAGAGACTTCCCTAGAAAGACTCACAGCTCTTAGAGACTTACCCAGAAAGACTCACAGCTCTTAGAGACTTCCCTAGAAAGACTCACAGCTCTTAGAGACTTCCCTAGAAAGACTCACAGCTCTTAGAGACTTCCCTAGAAAGACTCACAGCTCTTAGAGACTTCCCTAGAAAGACTCACAGCTCTTAGAGACTTCCCTAGAAAGACTCACAGCTCTTAGAGACTTCCCTAGAAAGACTCACAGCTCTTAGAGACTTCCCTAGAAAGACTCACAGCTCTTAGAGACTTCCCTAGAAAGACTCACAGCTCTTAGAGACTTCCCTAGAAAGACTCACAGCTCTTAGAGACTTCCCTATAAAGACTCACAGCTCTTAGAGACTTCCTTAGAAAGACTCACAGCTCTTAGAGACTTCCCTAGAAAGACTCACAGCTCTTAGAGACTTCCCTAGAAAGACTCACAGCTCTTAGAGACTTCCCTAGAAAGACTCACAGCTCTTAGAGACTTCCCTAGAAAGACTCACAGCTCTTAGAGACTTCCCTAGAAAGACTCACAGCTCTTAGAGACTTCCTTAGAAAGACTCACAGCTCTTAGAGGTCCCCTAGAAAGACTCACAGCTCTTAGAGACTTCCATAGAAAGACTCACAGCTCTTAGAGACTTCCATAGAAAGACTCACAGCTCTTAGAGACTTCCCTAGAAAGACTCACAGCTCTTAGACTTCCCTAGAAAGACTTACAGCTCTTAGAGACTTCCATAGAAAGACTCACAGCTCTTAGAGACTTCCATAGAAAGACTCACAGCTCTTAGACTTCCCTAGAAAGACTCACAGCTCTTAGAGACTTCCATAGAAAGACTTACAGCTCTTAGACTTCCCTAGAAAGACTTACAGCTCTTAGACTTCCCTAGAAAGACTCACAGCTCTTAGAGACTTCCATAGAAAGACTCACAGCTCTTAGAGACTTCCCTAGAAAGACTCACAGCTCTTAGAGACTTCCCTAGAAAGACTCACAGCTCTTAGAGACTTCCCTAGAAAGACTCACAGCTCTTAGAGACTTCCATAGAAAGACTCACAGCTCTTAGAGACTTACCCAGAAAGACTCACAGCTCTTAGAGACTTCCCTAGAAAGACTCACAACGCTTAGAGACTTCCCTAGAAAGACTCACAGCTCTTAGAGACTTCCCTAGAAAGACTCACAGCTCTTAGAGACTTACCCAGAAAGACTCACAGCTCTTAGAGACTTCCCTAGAAAGACTCACAGCTCTTAGAGACTTCCCTAGAAAGACTCACAGCTCTTAGAGACTTCCCTAGAAAGACTCACAGCTCTTAGAGACTTCCCTAGAAAGACTCACAGCTCTTAGAGACTTCCCTAGAAAGACTCACAGCTCTTAGAGACTTCCCTAGAAATACTCACAGCTCTTAGAGACTTCCCTATAAGACTCACAGCTCTTAGAGACTTCCCTATAAAGACTCACAGCTCTTAGAGACTTCCTTAGAAAGACTCACAGCTCTTAGAGACTTCCCTAGAAAGACTCACAGCTCTTAGAGACTTCCCTAGAAAGACTCACAGCTCTTAGAGACTTCCCTAGAAAGACTCACAGCTCTTAGAGACTTCCCTAGAAAGACTCACAGCTCTTAGAGACTTCCCTAGAAAGACTCACAGCTCTTAGAGACTTCCTTAGAAAGACTCACAGCTCTTAGAGGTCCCCTAGAAAGACTCACAGCTCTTAGAGACTTCCCTAGAAAGTCTCACAGCTCTTAGAGACTTCCCTAGAAAGACTCACAGCTCTTAGAGACTTCCCTAGAAAGACTCACAGCTCTTAGAGACTTCCCTAGAAAGACTCACAGCTCTTAGAGACTTCCCTAGAAAGACTCACAGCTCTTAGAGACTTCCCTAGAAAGACTCACAGCTCTTAGAGACTTCCCTAGAAAGACTCACAGCTCTTAGAGACTAGTGTGTCTAGTGTGTATATATCAGTATTTACTCAGTAGAGTAGTAGTGTGTATATATCAGTATATACCCCAGTAGAGTACTAGTGTGTATATATCAGTATTTACTCAGTAGAGTACTAGTGTGTATATATCAGTAGAGTAGTAGTAGTGTATATACCAGTAGAGTAGTAGTGTGTATATATCAGTAGAGTACTAGTGTGTATATATCAGTAGAGTACTAGTGTGTATATATCAGTAGAGTACTAGTGTGTATATATCAGTATTAACTCAGTAGAGTACTAGTGTGTATATATCAGTATTAACTCAGTAGAGTAGTAGTGTGTATATATCAGTAGAGTAGTAGTGTGTATATACCAGTAGAGTAGTAGTGTGTATATATCAGTAGAGTACTAGTGTGTATATATCAGTAGAGTACTAGTGTGTATATATCAGTAGAGTACTAGTGTGTATATATCAGTAGAGTACTAGTGTGTATATATCAGTAGAGTACTAGTGTGTATATATCAGTATTAACTCAGTAGAGTACTAGTGTGTATATACCAGTAGAGTAGTAGTGTGTATATACCAGTAGGGTACTAGTGTGTATATATCAGTATATACCCCAGTAGAGTACTAGTGTGTATATATCAATATTAACCCCCAGTAGAGTACTAGTGTGTATATATCAGTATTAACCCCCAGTAGAGTACTAGTGTGTATATATCAGTAGAGGACTAGTGTGTATATACCAGTAGAGTACTAGTGTGTATATATCAGTAGAGTACTAGTGTGTATATATCAATAGAGTACTAGTGTGTATATATCAGTAGAGTACTAGTGTGTATATATCAGTAGAGTACTAGTGTGTATATATCAGTAGAGTACTAGTGTGTATATATCAGTAGAGTACTAGTGTGTATATATCAGTAGAGTAGTAGTGTGTATATACCAGTAGAGTAGTAGTGTGTATATACCAGTAGAGTAGTAGTGTGTATATACCAGTAGAGTAGTAGTGTGTATATATCAGTAGAGTACTAGTGTGTATATCCCAGTAGAGTAGTAGTGTGTATATATCAGTATTAACCCCAGTAGAGTACTAGTGTGTATATATCAGTATTAACCCCAGTAGAGTACTAGTGTGTATATATCAGTATTAACTCAGTAGAGTACTAGTGTGTATATATCAGTATTAACTCAGTAGAGTAGTAGTGTGTATATATCAGTAGAGTAGTAGTGTGTATATATCAGTAGAGTAGTAGTGTGTATATATCAGTAGAGTAGTAGTGTGTATATATCAGTAGAGTAGTAGTGTGTATATATCAGTAGAGTAGTAGTGTGTATATATCAGTAGAGTAGTAGTGTGTATATATCAGTAGGGTAGTAGTGTGTATATATCAGTAGAGTAGTAGTGTGTATATATCAGTAGAGTAGTAGTGTGTATATATCAGTAGAGTAGTAGTGTGTATATATCAGTAGCGTACTAGTGTGTATATATCACTAGAGTAGTAGTGTGTATATACCAGTAGGGTACTAGTGTGTATATATCAGTATATACCCCAGTAGAGTACTAGTGTGTATATATTAGTATTAACTTAGTAAAGTACCAGTGTCTAGGGTCACTATGTTGCTATGTGTTGCTATGTGTTGCTATGTGTTGCTATGTGTTGCTATGTGTTGCTATGTGTTGCTATGTGTTGCTATGTGTTGCTATGTGTTGCTATGTGTATGTATATGATCGCAGGAAACCTCTGTCAGCCAACTGTCTGTTTTATGTGTATTCAACCCTGCTTGTTGACTTTAGTGTGTTAAAGTCTATCCTAACCAGTGAGGGGTAGTAACCTGGAATAGCCCTCCTGATTAGTTACTTGCTTTGAGGTTTGTAGCATCAGCTTATGACTGTGGTGTGGGTAGCTGCGGGTGGAGGGGGCCTGGGGTTGTGGTGTGGGTAGCTGCGGGTGGAGGGGGCCTGGGGTTGTGGTGTGGGTAGCTGCGGGTGGAGGGGGCCTGGGGTTGTGGTGTGGGTAGCTGCGGGTGGAGGGGGCCTGGGGTTGTGGTGTGGGTAGCTGCGGGTGGAGGGGGCCTGGGGTTGTGGTGTGGGTAGCTGCGGGTGGAGGGGGCCTGGGGTTGTGGTGTGGGTAGCTGCGGGTGGAGGGGGCCTGGGGTTGTGGTGTGGGTAGCTGCGGGTGGAGGGGGCCTGGGGTTGTGGTGTGGGTAGCTGCGGGTGGAGGGGGCCTGGGGTTGTGGTGTGGGTAGCTGCAGGTGGAGGGGTTTGTGGCTACAGTAGTGTGGGTAGCTATGGGTGGAGTGGGCCTGGGGTTGTGGTGTGGGTAGCAGTGGGTGGAGAAGGCCTGGGGTTGTGGTGTGGGTAGCTGTGGGTGGAGGGGACCTGGGGTTGTGGTGTGGGTAACTGCAGGTGGAGGGGTTTGTGGCTACAGTACTGAGTCTGACCAGGAATAGAATAGCTTCTAACCCTCAGACATGTTTGTACACTCAGAGACACGCCATTGGACAGGGCTGTCAAACTCACTTCCTGGACGGCAGAGTGGCTGCTGGTTGTTTTATCCTTTCCATTTGTGTCCAATGAAGAGCTAGACAACCAGGTGAGGGGAGGTCCTAACTCATTAATGAAGACCTAGACAACCAGGTGAGGGGAGGTCCTAACTCATTAATGAAGACCTAGACAACCAGGTGAGGGGAGGTCCTAACTCATTAATGAAGACCTAGACAACCAGGTGAGGTGAGGTCCTAAAGAATGAAGACCTAGACAACCAGGTGAGGGGAGGTCCTAACTCATTAATGAAGACCTAGACAACCAGGTGAGGGGAGGTCCTAACTCATTAATGAAGACCTAGACAACCAGGTGAGGGGAGGTCCTAACTCATTAATGAAGACCTAGACAACCAGGTGAGGGGAGGTCCTAACTCATCAATGAAGACCTAGACAACCAGGTGAGGGGAGGTCCTAACTTATTAATGAAGACCTAGACAACCAGGTGAGGGGAGGTCCTAACTTATTAATGAAGACCTAGACAACCAGGTGAGGTGAGGTCCTAACTCATTAATGAAGACCTAGACAACCAGGTGAGGGGAGGTCCTAACTCATTAATGAAGACCTAGACAACCAGGTGAGGTGAGGTCCTAACTCATTAATGAAGACCTAGACAACCAGGTGAGGTTGACAACCAGGTGAGGGGAGGTCCTAACTCATTAATGAAGACCTAGACAACCAGGTGAGGGGAGGTCCTAACTCATTAATGAAGACCTAGACAACCAGGTGAGGGGAGGTCCTAACTCATTAATGAAGACCTAGACAACCAGGTGAGGTGAGGTCCTAACTCATTAATGAAGACCTAGACAACCAGGTGAGGGGAGGTCCTAACTCATCAATGAAGACCTAGACAACCAGGTGAGGGGAGGTCCTAACTCATCAATGAAGACCTAGACAACCAGGTGAGGAGAGTTCCCCACTCATTAACGAAAGACCTAGACAACCAGGTGACACTGGGCCCTCCATGAATTGAGTTTGACTCCCTGCCATAGGAGTTTACAGCCGTGTCTCAGGGCTAAGTAACATCAAAACGTTAACTCCTGTCTCTCTTTACTTCCTGTTAGCTGGACAACAGGTGAGTGGAACGCATGCTCAGTGTCGTGCGGCGGTGGTTCCCAGGTGCGCAGCGTACAGTGTGTCTCCCATGATGCATCGGGGCCCCGCGTGGTGGAGGACGGCGTCTGTGCAGCCTACACTCCAGCCCCGCCCACCCTGCAGACCTGTAGCATGCAGCGGTGTGCCTCCTGGAGGGCCTCTGCCTGGAGCTTGGTAGGTACTGAAGAGGGTTGACTAATGAGAGAGTCATACGTAGAGTGTCACCATGGTTGGAGTGAATTCCTTAAACTATCGTATTCGTGAATTGTTTGTATGTCTCTCTTTGAATGTTCTGTACATAAAGCACATCCATTTATTTGAAGAACAGACAATAATTGATGTGATTAATCTGATTGATTAATCTGATCTGGTTCTCTGCCGGGTTCAGTCTGACTGGTCCTCTGCTGTGTTCAGTCTGTGGTCCTTCTGTAGCTCAGTTGGTAGAGCATGGCGCTTGTAACGCCAGGGTAGTGGGTTCGATTCCCGGGACCACCCATACGTAGAATGTATGCACACATGACTGTAAGTCGCTTTGGATAAAAGCGTCTGCTAAATGGCATATATTATTATTATTATTATTATTCTCTGCCGGGTTCAGACGGACTGGTTCTCTGCCGGGTTCAGTCTAACTGTGGTGTGTTACTCTGCAGTGTTCAGTAACATGTGGGACAGGGGATCAGTCCAGAGAGGTGATGTGTGTAGGAGAAGCATCAGTCCAGCTAGCAGACACCTCCTGCTCCGCCTCACTCCGCCCTGTAGCTGCCCAGCCCTGCTCCATGCCTGTATGCCTACTGGCTGTCAGCTGGCACGTTGGAGACTGGGGACTGGTGAGTGGCCCAGACTGACAGACAGACGTTACACACACAAACACACACAGTTAACACACACTCAAGCTCAGACACACACATACATACACGCATGCTTAAACACTCACATCATTCCTCTCCTCCTCTCCTCCTCCCCTCCTCCTACCCTACTCCTAACCTGCTACCCTCTTCCCCTCCTCCTCCCCTCTTCCTACCCTCCTACCCTCTTCCCATCCTCCTCCTCCCCTCTTCTCCTCCTCTCCTCCTCCTACCCTCTCCTCTCCTCCTTCTCTCCTCCTCCCCTCCTCCTCCCCTCCTCCTCTCCTGTCTCCTCCTCTCCTCTCCTCCTCTCCTCTCCTGTCTCCTCTCCTGTCTCCTCTCCTCCTCCTCTCCTCCTCCCCTCCTCCTCTCCTCTCCTCCTCTCCAAATCTCCTCTCCTCCTCCCCTCCTCTCCTCTCCCCCTCTCCCATCTCCTCTCTTCTCCTACTCTCCTCCTCTCTCCTCCTCTCCTCCTCTCCTCTCCTCCTCTTCCGTCTCCTCTCCTACTCTCCTCCTCCTCTCCCCCTCTCCCATCTCCTCTCTTCTCCTACTCTCCTCCTCCTCTCTCCTCCTCTCCTCCTCTCCTCTCCTCCTCTTCCGTCTCCTCTCCTACTCTCCTCCTCCTCTCCTCTCCTCCTCTCCCGTCTCCTCCCCTCCTCCTCTCCTCTCCTCCCCCGTCTCCAGTGCTCTAAGAGCTGTGAGTCAGGTCTGCGTGAGCGCCAGGTGATGTGTTCTGACAGAGAGAGGAACCTGTACCCAGTGGAACGTTGTAACTCTGTCCCCAAACCCCTCACATTGGAGACGTGCAACACACAGCCCTGCTACCACCCACAAGGTGAGAACATGCTGTCTCTCTGTGTGTGTGTCTCCATCTCTCTGTCCAGCGACCCCCAGTCTACTATAGCTGGCTATATATTTATGCCTGTCTCCATCTCTCTGTCCAGCGACCCCCAGTCTACTATAGCTGGCTATATATTTATGCCTGTCTCCATCTCTCTGTCCAGCGACCCCCAGTCTACTATAGCTGGCTATATATTTATGCCTGTCTCCATCTCTCTGTCCAGCGACCCCCAGTCTACTATAGCTGGCTATATATTTATGCCTGTCTCCATCTCTCTGTCCAGTGACCCCCAGTCTACTATAGCTGGCTATATATTTATGCCTGTCTCCATCTCTCTGTCCAGCGACCCCCAGTCTACTATAGCTGGCTATATATTTATGCCTGTCTCCATCTCTCTGTCCAGCGACCCCCAGTCTACTATAGCTGGCTATA
This sequence comes from Oncorhynchus gorbuscha, assembly GCF_021184085.1. Classification (NCBI taxonomy): domain Eukaryota; kingdom Metazoa; phylum Chordata; class Actinopteri; order Salmoniformes; family Salmonidae; genus Oncorhynchus; species Oncorhynchus gorbuscha. The sequence continues at coordinate 96,091,751 of NC_060182.1, read as the reverse complement.
TATTTATGCCTGTCTCCATCTCTCTGTCCAGCGACCCCCAGTCTACTATAGCTGGCTATATATTTATGCCTGTCTCCATCTCTCTGTCCAGTGACCCCCAGTCTACTATAGCTGGCTATATATTTATGCCTGTCTCCATCTCTCTGTCCAGCGACCCCCAGTCTACTATAGCTGGCTATATATTTATGCCTGTCTCCATCTCTCTGTCCAGCGACCCCCAGTCTACTATAGCTGGATATATATATTTATGCCTGTCTCCATCTCTCTGTCCAGCGACCCCCAGTCTACTATAGCTGGCTATATATTTATGCCTGTCTCCATCTCTCTGTCCAGCGACCCCCAGTCTACTATAGCTGGCTATATATTTATGCCTGTCTCCATCTCTCTGTCCAGCGACCCCCAGTCTACTATAGCTGGCTATATATTTATGCCTGTCTCCATCTCTCTGTCCAGCGACCCCCAGTCTACTATAGCTGGCTATATATTTATGCCTGTCTCCATCTCTCTGTCCAGCGACCCCCAGTCTACTATAGCTGGCTATATATTTATGCCTGTCTCCATCTCTCTGTCCAGCGACCCCCAGTCTACTATAGCTGGCTATATATTTATGCCTGTCTCCATCTCTCTGTCCAGCGACCCCCAGTCTACTATAGCTGGCTATATATTTATGCCTGTCTCCATCTCTCTGTCCAGCGACCCCCAGTCTACTATAGCTGGCTATATATTTATGCCTGTCTCCATCTCTCTGTCCAGCGACCCCCAGTCTACTATAGCTGGCTATATATTTATGCCTGTCTCCATCTCTCTGTCCAGCGACCCCCAGTCTACTATAGCTGGCTATATATTTATGCCTGTCTCCATCTCTCTGTCCAGCAACCCCCAGTCTACTATAGCTGGCTATATATTTATGCCTGTCTCCATCTCTCTGTCCAGCGACCCCCAGTCTACTATAGCTGGCTATATATTTATGCCTGTCTCCATCTCTCTGTCCAGCGACCCCCAGTCTACTATAGCTGGCTATATATTTATGCCTGTCTCCATCTCTCTGTCCAGCGACCCCCAGTCTACTATAGCTGGCTATATATTTATGCCTGTCTCCATCTCTCTGTCCAGCGACCCCCAGTCTACTATAGCTGGCTATATATTTATGCCTGTCTCCATCTCTCTGTCCAGCGACCCCCAGTATGCAGGATCCCAGAGGACATGACAACACACAGTATGGCTTCACTCCCTACATGCCAGACCATGCCACAGGTAGCCGACTCATTCTTTCATCCTTCTGTCCACTTGTCCTTGTCCTTTGATTTATCTGTCCAAGTGTACTTGTCCTTTCATTCATCTGTCTATCTGTCCAAGTCAACTTGTCCTTGTCCTTTCATTCATCTGTCTATCTGTCCAAGTCAACTTGTCCTTGTCCTTTCATTCATCTGTCTATCTGTCCAAGTCAACTTGTCCTTGTCCTTTCATTCATCTGTCTATCTGTCCAAGTCCACTTGTCCTTGTCCTTTCATTCATCTGTCCAAGTCCACTTGTCCTTGTCCTTTCATTCATCTGTCTATCTGTCCAAGTCAACTTGTCCTTGTCCTTTCATTCATCTGTCTATCTGTCCAAGTCAACTTGTCCTTGTCCTTTCATTCATCTGTCTATCTGTCCAAGTCAATTTGTCCTTGTCCTTTCATTCATCTGTCTATCTGTCCAAGTCCACTTGTCCTTTCATTCATCTGTCTATCTGTCCAAGTCATCTTGTCCTTGTCCTTTCATTCATCTGTCTATCTGTCCAAGTCATCTTGTCCTTGTCCTTTCATCCATCTGTCTATCTGTCCAAGTCCACTTGTCCTTGTCTTTCATCCAGGTATCTATCTGTCCAAGTCCACTTGTCCTTTCATCCAGGTATCTATCTGTCCAAGTCCACTTGTCCTTGTCTTTCATCCAGGTATCTATCTGTCCAAGTCAACTTGTCCTTGTCTTTCATCCAGGTATCTATCTGTCCAAGTCCACTTGTCCTTTCATCCAGGTATCTATCTGTCCAAGTCCACTTGTCCTTGTCTTTCATCCAGATATCTATCTGTCCAAGTCCACTTGTCCTTGTCTTTCATCCAGGTATCTATCTGTCCAAGTCAACTTGTCCTTGTCCTTTCATTCATCTGTCCAAGTCCACTTGTCCTTGTCTTTCATCCAGGTATCTATCTGTCCCTGTCATCTTGTCCTTGTCCTTTCATCCATCTGTCTATCTGTCCAAGTCCCCTTGTCCTTGTCCTTTCATCCAGGTTCTATCTGTCCAAGTCAACTTGTCCTTGTCCTTTCATCTATCTGTCCAAGTCAACTTGTCCTTGTCCTTTCATCCATCTGTCCAAGTCAACTTGTCCTTTCATCCATCTGTCCAAGTCAACTTGTCCTTGTCCTTTCATCCATCTGTCCAAGTCAACTTGTCCTTGTCCTTTCATCCATCTGTCTATCTGTCCAAGTCCACTTGTCCTTGTCCTTTCATCCAGGTATCTATCTGTCCAAGTCAACTTGTCCTTTCATCCATCTGTCCAAGTCCACTTGTCCTTTCATCCATCTGTCTATCTGTCCAAGTCATCTTGTCCTTGTCCTTGTCTTTCATCCAGGTATCTATCTGTCCAAGTCATCTTGTCCTTGTCCTTGTCTTTCATCCAGGTATCTATCTGTCCAAGTCATCTTGTCCTTGTCCTTGTCTTTCATCCATCTGTCTATCTGTCCAAGTCATCTTGCCCTTGTCCTTGTCTTTCATCCAGGTATCTATCTGTCCAAGTCCCCTTGTCCTTGTCTTTCATCCAGGTATCTATCTGTCCAAGTCATCTTGTCCTTGTCCTTGTCTTTCATCCATCTGTCTATCTGTCCAAGTCATCTTGTCCTTGTCCTTGTCTTTCATCCATCTGTCTATCTGTCCAAGTCATCTTGTCCTTGTCCTTGTCTTTCATCCAGGTATCTATCTGTCCAAGTCATCTTGTCCTTGTCCTTGTCTTTCATCCAGGTATCTATCTGTCCAAGTCATCTTGTCCTTGTCCTTGTCTTTCATCCAGGTATCTATCTGTCCAAGTCATCTTGTCCTTGTCCTTGTCTTTCATCCAGGTATCTCCTGATATCACAGATACTCTGTTTTTAATTCATCCATTCATTCCGTGAACCAGTTCTGTCACCAAAAAGCATCGTAGCTGAACACATCACAGTGTGTGGGGTTGTGATCCAGTCTCACTTCTCCTCTCTCCCCTTCTCACCTAATCTTCAATATAATCTACTTCTACTCACCATCTGTCCATCTTTTCACTGCCCCCACTAATCATCCTGTTCTGACGGACAAGTTTTCTGGGGGGGTCCGTGGGCTTTTGTCGGTCTGATTCAAATATGTGTAAGTGAGCGCCGGTGTGGACTGTGTGATATCTCGCTGCTGTGTGTTCTCTATGTGACTAGTTCTCTGTGTGATATCTCTCTGCTGTGTGTTCTCTATGTGACTAGTTCTCTGTGTGATATCTCTCTGCTGTGTGTTCTCTATGTGACTAGTTCTCTGTGTGATATCTCTCTGCTGTGTGTTCTCTATGTGACTAGTTCTCCGTGTGATCTGTCATCACGTTGCTGTGCTGTTGATAGTTTGTCCATGCTGTGTGTTCTCTCACTGTGGTTCTACTAACAGTAGTCATTACTGTGATCCAGTCTCTTTCTGCCCTGACCTCTGCCCCCTGACCCCTATGTGAGCTGTACTCTCTGACAAGACTGATGTTTAACTCTGACAGCAGCTCTCCTTCCATTGACATGTTCTACCCTGACCCCTAACCCTTAACCCCTGACCCCTGTGTGAGCTGAACTTTCTGACAGCAGCTCTCCTTCCATTGACGTGTTCTACCCTGAACCCTGACCCCTGTGTGAGCTGTACTTTCTGACAGCAGCTCTCCTTCCATTGACATGTTCTACCCTGACCTCTGACCTCTGATCCCTGTGTGAGCTGTACTCTCTGACAGCAGTTCTCCTTCCATTGACGTGTTCTACCCTGACCCCTAACCCTTAACCCCTGACCCCTGTGTGAGCTGTACTCCCTGACAGCAGTTCTCCTTCCATTGACGTGTTCTACCCTGACCCCTAACCCTTAACCCCTGGCCCCTGTGTGAGCTGTACTCTCTGACAGCAGTTCTCCTTCCATTGACCATTCTTCCTTCTCCCACTCTCACCAAGGTCCCCACGTAATCCCATGTTTCTGTCAGTCCACAGACCAGACAGTGTTGACCCCCAGACCAGCACAGTGTACCACCCTCACGGCTTCGGGCCGGCCCAACACTGTAGCCAGTCCTACTACGGCTGCTGCCCAGACGGCGCCACGGCAGCTGGGGGGGCAGGGGGTCTAGGCTGCCCACAGGTGTCCCGCTGGGCTCCACGCCCCGAGCAGGCTTTCTGCGCAACCACCAGGTAGACCACACACACACACACACACACACACACACAGCTCTGTCCAGACTACCCTTCAGTACCACCAGCAAGTTGTTGTCTTTATGGGGTCTACCGTACAAGCCTACATACATTTTGGTCACAGATCAGTGTTATTTTTAACATGGGCTTGGGCACGGTTCTCTGCTCAAACTCTCCCTCCCTCTCTCTCTCTCTGTCTGACTGACTAAATCCCTCCCTCTCTGTCTGTCTGACTAAATCCCTCTCTGTCTGACTAAATCCCCCTCTGTCTGACTAAATCCCTCTCCCTTTGTCTGACTGACTAAATCCCTCCCTCTCTGTCTGTCTGTCTGTCTGTCTGTCTGTCTGTCTGTCTGTCTGTCTGTCTGTCTGTCTGTCTGTCTGTCTGTCTGTCTGTCTGTCTGTCTGTCTGTCTGTCTGACTAAATCCCTCCCCCCCTGTCTGTCTGACTAAATCCCTCTCTGACTGACTAAATCCCTCCCTCTCTGTCTGTCTGACTAAATCCCTCCCTCTCTGTCTGTCTGACTAAATCCCCCCTCTCTGTCTGTCTGACTAAATCCCTCCCTCTCTGTCTGTCTGACTACCCCCCCCCTCTCTGTCTGTCTGTCTGTCTGTCTGTCTGTCTGTCTGTCTGTCTGTCTGTCTGTCTGTCTGTCTGTCTGTCTGTCTGTCTGTCTGTCTGTCTGTCTGTCTGTCTGACTAAATCCCTCCCTCTCTGTCTGTCTGACTAAATCCCTCCCTCTCTGTCTGACTAAATCCCCCAGGTATGGATGTTGCAGGGATGGTGTGACTGTATCACAGAGGCCCAACAGGGAAGACTGTCTGGAATATGTTCCTCAAGTAAGGACCTGTACTTCCTCTATCCTATAACCTCCTCTCTGAGCCCCTCTCTATCCTATAACCTCCTCTCTGAGCCCCTCTCTATCCTATAACCTCCTCCCTGAGCCCCTCTCTATCCTATAACCTCCTCCCTGAGCCCCTCTCTATCCTATAACCTCCTCTCTGAGCCCCTCTCTATCCTATAACCTCCTCTCTGAGCCCCTCTCTATCCTATAACCTCCTCTCTGAGCCCCTCTATCCTATAACCTCCTCTCTGAGCCCCTCTCTATCCTATAACCTCCTCTCTGAGCCCCTCTCTGAGCCCCTCTCTATCCTATAACCTCCTCTCTGAGCCCCTCTCTGTCCTATAACCTCCTCTCTGAGCCCCTCTCTATCCTATAACCTCCTCTCTGAGCCCCTCTCTATCCTATAACCTCCTCTCTGAGCCCCTCTCTATCCTATAACCTCCTCTCTGAGCCCCTCTCTATCCTATAACCTCCTCTCTGAGCCCCTCTCTGAGCCCCTCTCTATCCTATAACCTCCTCTCTGAGCCCCTCTCTATCCTATAACCTCCTCTCTGAGCCCCTCTCTATCCTATAACCTCCTCTCTGAGCCCCTCTCTGAGCCCCTCTCTATCCTATAACCTCCTCTCTGAGCCCCTCTCTGTCCTATAACCTCCTCTCTGAGCCCCTCTCTGAGCCCCTCTCTATCCTATAACCTCCTCTCTGAGCCCCTCTCTATCCTATAACCTCCTCTCTGAGCCCCTCTCTATCCTATAACCTCCTCTCTGAGCCCCTCTCTATCCTATAACCTCCTCTCTGAGCCCCTCTCTATCCTATAACCTCCTCTCTGAGCCCCTCTCTATCCTATAACCTCCTCTCTGAGCCCCTCTCTATCCTATAACCTCCTCTCTGAGCCCCTCTCTATCCTATAACCTCCTCTCTGAGCCCCTCTCTATCCTATAACCTCCTCTCTGAGCCCCTCTCTATCCTATAACCTCCTTTCTGAGCCCCTCTCTATCCTATAACCTCCTTTCGGAGCCCCTCTCTATCCTATAACCTCCTCTCTGAGCCCCTCTCTATCCTATAACCTCCTCTCTGAGCCCCTCTCTATCCTATAACCTCATTTCGGAGCCCCTCTCTATCCTATAACCTCCTCTCTGAGCCCCTCTCTATCCTATAACCTCCTCCCTGAGCCCCTCTCAATCCTATAACCCCTCTCTATCAAAACCTCATGTCCCTCTCTCTCTATCAAAAACTCATGTCCCCCTCTCTCTCTCTATCAAAACCATATGTCCTCTCTCTCTCTCTCTCTCTCTCTCTCTCTCTCTCTCTCTCTCTCTCTCTCTCTTTCTCTCTATCAAAACCTTGTTTGTCTCTCTCTCTCTCTCTCTCTCTTTCTCTCTATCAAAACCTTATGTTCCCCCTCTCTCCATATCCAAGGTAAGTTGCTAACTAGCATTAAACATATCTTATAAAAAAACAATCAATCTTCACATAATCACTAGTTAACTACACATAGTTGATGATATTACTAGGTTAACTAGCTTGTTCTGCGTTTCATATAATCACTAGTTAACTACACATAGTTGATGATATTACTAGGTTAACTAGCTTGTTCTGCGTTTCATATAATCAATGCGGTGCCTGTTAATGTATCACCAAATCACTTCACCAAACGGGGGATGATTTAACACTCGCAAAAAAAGCACAATCAAACCCTGTGGCCCCATAGAGACTGCCAGAGGACCGGACAGCATGCCCTCCCATTTGACACACTGAACTCTGTCTGCAAAGTAGTTGGTGAACCAGGCAAGGCAGTCATCCGAAAAACCGAGGCTACTGAGTCTGCCGATAAGAATATGGTGATTGACAGAGTCGAAAGCCTTGGCCAGGTCGATGAAGACGGCTGAACAGTACTGTCTTTTATCGATGGCGGTTATGATATCGTTTAGTACCTTGAGCGTGGCTGAGGTGCACCCGTGACCGGCTCGGAAACCAGATTGCACAGCGGAGAAGGTACGGTTTTGAATGCAGAGTCAATGAACAGCATTCTTACATACAGTGGGGCAAAAACGTATTTAGTCACCACCAATTGTGCAAGTTCTCCCACTTAAAAAGATGAGAGAGGCCTGTAATTTTCATCGTAGGTACACTTCAACTATGACAGACAAAATGAGAAAAAAAATCCAGAAAATCACATTGTAGGATTTTTCATGCACAAAGTAGATGTCCTAACCGACTTGTCAAGACATTTGTAGAGTGGTTGAAAAACGAATTTTAATGACTCCAATCTAAGCATTTGTAATCTTATCTACAAAATAGCTTCCAACACTCTACTCAGCAAACTGGATGCAGTTTATCACAGTGCCATCCGTTTTGTCACTAAAGCACCTTATACCACCCACCACTGCGACCTGTATGCTCTAGTCGTCTGGCCCTCGCTATATATTCGTCGCCAGACCCACTGGCTCCAGGTCATCTACAAGTCCATGCTAGGTAAAGCTCCGCCTTATCTCAGTTCACTGGTCACGATGGCAACACCCACCCGTAACACCCGTCTCCCTCACCAACTTCAAACATCTGCTATCTGAGCAGCTAACCGATTGCTGCAGCGGTTAAATAAAGGTGAAATAAAATAAAAAATTCCGACTTCAACTGTACGTATAAAAATTGTCCGATGTAATCGGTATCGGCTTTTTTTGGTCCTCCGATTATTGGTATCGCCACTAAAAAAAAATCATATTCAGTTGACCTCTAGTTGTCTGAAAGGGATTCAATGTGTTGTTGCCTAATTGTTTTTTGGTAGGTATCCACACTACTTTCCTTCCATCTATAGTATTTCTTAATATTATTCAGTTCCTTTGGCTTTGATGCCTCATGATTTGAGTATTGCTCTGTTTAAGTAGACTGTGATTTTGCTGTGATCTGATAGGGGTCTCTCTGTCTCTCTCTCTCTGTCTCTCTGTCTCTCTCTCACTGGCTCTTACTGTCTCGCTCTCTTCCTCTCTCCTCCTCCCAGGCTCCTCCTCCAGCTGAGAACAGTATCCAGTGTCGCCTGACCACCTACGGGTGCTGTTTCGACCGTATGTTCGTAGCCGCCGGTCCCAATGGAGAGGGCTGCCCCAACCCACCATACAACGGTAGGACAGGGGAGGGGGATGAGGGAATGGGAGGAGGGGGGAGAAGGGGAGGAGGGAGAAGGGAATGAGGGGAGAAGGGAACGAGGGGAGGAGGGAGAAGGGAACGAGGGGAGGAGGGAGAAGGGAACGAGGGGAGGAGGGAGAAGGGAACGAGGGGAGGAGGGAGAAGGGAACGAGGGGAGGAGGGAGAAGGGAACGAGGGGAGGAGGGAGAAGGGAACGAGGGGAGGAGGGAGAAGGGAACGAGGGGAGGAGGGTGAGGGGAAGAAAGAATAGGTGCGGTGAGGGAGGGGTGTATTATCTCTGCTCAATAGAAAGACTGACAGTAGCGGTTTAGTTATTGTTCATTCGTTATTGGTGTGCCTTGAATACGACATTATATTAATATAAAACACGAAAAAACTTTTTTACACTTTTCTCGTAGCACCTTTTGTTTATGTTCATTGGTTGATGTTCTAATGGACTAAAAGGAGAGAAGTGTGACATGTCTTCCTGTTTCTCTGTAGTTCCCAGAACCACCTGTTCTCTGCCCAAGGCGGCCGGCTCCTGCAGTGGCTGGACGGGCCGATACTTCTACGACGTCACCGCCTCCAGCTGCTCCCACTTCTGGTACGGCGGCTGCCACGGCAACAACAACAACTTCCTGACGATTGCCGAGTGCCAAAGGACGTGCCCCGGTGCCCAGGTCAACCAGATGAGCCAACCCAGTAGCCAATCAATCCAGACGATTCAGCTGAGTCAACCCAGTCAGCCGGGAACAGGTCAGGACATGAGCAAGGTCTTGACGGTGCAGCGCGGCAGCTCAAGGGGCTCAACCGGCGGGCGCCAGGGGACCAGCGCTGCCGACCACGCCCACCGGGCCAGAGTCCATGTCCGCCGCCCCGCCCCCTACGGCGTCCTGCACACCCACCCTGCAGCGAGGTAAGAACCCGAGGAACGTCCAGGGACGTCTAGCCATGCCCACCCCTGCTGCCCTCCGCCCGCTGCCCCGCCCGCGCGCTGCCCCGCCCACAGCCCCGCGCGCTGGCCCGCCCACAGCCAGCCGCCTGGCTAGGTGACGCTTCAACCCTGAGAAGGAAGCTGAGATGAGCCAGTGAGAAACAAAGAAGCTTAACAACATCCCATGGAGCAAAGACAGACACACGCACACACACAAACACACACACACACACACACACACACAAACACAAACACACAAACACACACAAACACACAAACCCTGTTATTGTAATGGTGAGAGGTTAGCATGTCGTGGGGGTATGATATGAAATGCTAACCTCCCCTGTTATTGTAATGGTGAGAGGTTAGCATGTCTTGGGGGTATGATATGAAATGCTAACCTCCCCTGTTATTGTAATGGTGAGAGGTTAGCATGTCGTAGGGGTATGATATGAAATGCTAACCTCCATTGTTATTGTAATGGTGAGAGGTTAGCATGTCGTGGGGGTATGATATGAAATGCTAACCTCCCCTGTTATTGTAATGGTGAGAGGTTAGCATGTCGTAGGGGTATGATATGAAATGCTAACCTCCCCTGTTATTGTAATAGTGAGAGGTTAGCATGTCTAACCTCCCCTGTTATTGTAATGGTGAGGTTAGGGGTATGATATGAAATGCTAACCTCCCCTGTTATTGTAATAGTGAGAGGTTAGCATGTCGTAGGGGTATGATATGAAATGCTAACCTCCCTTGTTATTGTAATGGTGAGAGGTTAGCATGTCGTAGGGGTATGATATGAAATGCTAACCTACATTGTTATTGTAATGGTGAGAGGTTAGCATGTCGTAGGGGTATGATATGAAATGCTAACCTCCATTGTTATTGTAATGGTGAGAGGTTAGCATGTCGTAGGGGTATGATATGAAATGCTAACCTCCATTGTTATTGTAATGGTGAGAGGTTAGCATGTCGTAGGGGTATGATATGAAATGCTAACCTCCCCTGTTATTGTAATGGTGAGAGGTTAGCATGTCGTAGGGGTATGATATGAAATGCTAACCTCTCACCATTACAAGGGGGGTTATGATATTTGTGCCTCATAGTCATTGTATCATTTCAAATCCAAAGTGCTGGAATACAGAGCCAAAACAACAACAATGTGTCACTGTCCCAATACTTTTAGAGCTCACTTCATACACACACACACACACACACACACACACACACACACACACACACACACACACACACACACACACACACACACACACACACACACACACACACACACACACACACGCAAATACTGTATATATCAAGCCCACTATCGCCACACTGCGCTACCACAGATACCTCTCTCACACAGCGACACACATGCTTGACCTATAGCTTTTATAACTTTTCATCTTGACTATAATCCCAGATGTTGTTTACCTGAGAGCGGCCATATTGGACAGTGCCATTTGTTGTCCCATAGATGAATCATATTTACTGTCCATGTTATCGGTCATCGCCACGTCTGTGTGACTTTCTGGTGTCATTCAATAAAACTAATATGTCATTCAATTAAACTAGTAAAGAGTCTGCTCTTCCTTTATCTGTGTGTTGGTCTGTCTCTATATATCTGTGTGTTGGTCTGTCTCTATATCTATCTGTGTGTTGGTCTGTCTCTATATATCTGTCTGTGTGTTGGTCTGTCTCTATATCTGTGTGTGTTGGTCTGTCTCTTTATCTGTCTGTGTGTTGGTCTGTCTATCTGTGTGTTGGTCTGTCTGTGTGTTGGTCTGTCTCTATATATATGTCTATTGGTCTGTCTCTATATCTGTCTGTGTGTTGGTCTGTCTGTATAACTGTCTGTGTGTTGGTCTGTCTATCTGTGTGTTGGTCTGTCTGTATATCTGTCTGTGTGTTGGTCTGTCTGTATATCTGTCTGTGTGTTGGTCTGTCTGTATATCTGTCTGTGTGTTGGTCTGTCTATATCTGTCTGTGTGTTGGTCTGTCTCTTTATCTGTCTGTGTGTTGGTCTGTCTATCTGTGTGTTGGTCTGTCTGTGTGTTGGTCTGTCTCTATATATATGTCTATTGGTCTGTCTGTGTGTTGGTCTGTCTGTATAACTGTCTGTGTGTTGGTCTGTCTATCTGTGTGTTGGTCTGTCTGTATATCTGTCTGTGTGTTGGTCTGTCTGTATATCTGTCTGTGTGTTGGTCTGTCTGTATATCTGTCTGTGTGTTGGTCTGTCTATATCTGTCTGTGTGTTGGTCTGTCTCTTTATCTGTCTGTGTATTGGTCTGTCTCTATATATCTGTCTTTGTGTTGGTCTGTCTCTATATATCTGTGTGTTGGTCTGTTTCTATATATCTGTCTGTGTGTTGGTCTGTCTCTATCTGTCTGTCTCTTTATCTGTCTGTGTGTTGGTCTGTCTATCTGTGTGTTGGTCTGTCTCTATGTCTATCTGTGTGTTGTAACCGAGAACAGATGATTTTTACGTGCTTCAGCACTCGGTGGTCCCGTTCTGTGAGCTTGTGTGGTCTACCACGTCGCGGCTGAGCCGTTGTTGCCCCTAGACGTTTCCATAACAGCACTTACAGTTGACCGGGGCAGCTCTAGCAGGGCAGAAATTTGACGAACTGACTTGTTGGGAAAGTGGCATCTTATGACAGTGCCACGTTGAAAGTCACTGAGCTCTTCAGTAAGGGCCATTCTACTGTTTGTCTATGGAGATTGCATGGCTGTGTGCTCGATTTTATACACCTGTCAGCAACGGGTGTGGCTGTAATAGCCAAATCCACTCATTTAAAGGCCGCATACTTTTGAACATCCATGCAATCTCCATAGACAAACATTGTCAGTAGAATGAAATCCACTAGTTTGAAAGGGGATCCACATACTTTTGAACATCCATGCAATCTCCATAGACAAACATTGTCAGTAGAATGAAATCCACTAGTTTGAAAGGGGATCCACATACTTTTGAACATCCATGCAATCTCCATAGACAAACATTGTCAGTAGAATGAAATCCACTAGTTTGAAAGGGGATCCACATACTTTTGAACATCCATGCAATCTCCATAGACAAACATTGTCAGTAGAATGAAATCCACTAGTTTGAAAGGGGATCCACATACTTTTGAACATCCATGCAATCTCCATAGACAAACATTGTCAGTAGAATGAAATCCACTAGTTTGAAAGGGGATCCACATACTTTTGAACATCCATGCAATCTCCATAGACAAACATTGTCAGTAGAATGAAATCCACTAGTTTGAAAGGGGATCCACATACTTTTGAACATCCATGCAATCTCCATAGACAAACATTGTCAGTAGAATGAAATCCACTAGTTTGAAAGGGGATCCACATACTTTTGAACATCCATGCAATCTCCATAGACAAACATTGTCAGTAGAATGAAATCCACTAGTTTGAAAGGGGATCCACATACTTTTGAACATCCATGCAATCTCCATAGACAAACATTGTCAGTAGAATGAAATCCACTAGTTTGAAAGGGGATCCACATACTTTTGAACATCCATGCAATCTCCATAGACAAACATTGTCAGTAGAATGAAATCCACTAGTTTGAAAGGGGATCCACATACTTTTGTATATATAGTATAGTGATAGTTGTTTTGATTAATCTTGTATTTATTTTATGTTCATGTTGACACAGACCCAAGTCTCAATGGTGTCTCACCAACTACAATTTTTTAAAAATACCGCAGAGACATTACTTTGTACTCTATGTACAGCTGAAGTCGGAGGTTTACATACACTTAGGTTGGAGTCATTAAAACTTGTTTTTCAACCACTACACAAATCTATTTTTGGTGTCTGGGGTCAACGTGGGCTGGTGAGTTATATAGTGGTGTCTGGGGTCAACATGGGCTGGTCCAGGTGAGTTATATAATATATAATAATATATAATAATAATAATATATGCCATTTAGCAGACGCTTTTATCCAAAGCGACTTACAGTCATGTGTGCATACATGCATGTAGTATGGGTGGTCCCGGGGATCGAACCCACTACCCTGGCGTTACAAGCGCCATGCTCTACCAACTGAGCTACAGAAGGACATAGTGGTGTGAGTTATATAGTGGTGTGAGTTATATAGTGGTGTGAGTTATATAGTGGTGTCTGGGGTCAACATGGGCTGGTCCAGGTGAGTTATATAGTGGTGTCTGGGGTCAACGTGGGCTGGTCCAGGTGAGTTATATAGTGGTGTCTGGGGTCAACATGGGCTGGTCCAGGTGAGTTATATAGTGGTGTCTGGGGTCAACGTGGGCTGGTCCAGGTGAGTTATATAGTGGTGTCTGGGGTCAACATGGGCTGGTCCAGGTGAGTTATATAGTGGTGTCTGGGGTCAACGTGGGCTGGTCCAGGTGAGTTATATAGTGGTGTGAGTTATATAGTGGTGTGAGTTATATAGTGGTGTGAGTTATATAGTGGTGTCTGGGGTCAACATGGGCTGGTCCAGGTGAGGTATATAGTGGTGTCTGGGGTCAACATGGGCTGGTCCAGGTGAGTTATATAGTGGTGTCTGGGGTCAACATCAACATGGGCTGGTCCAGGTGAGTTATATAGTGGTGTCTGGGGTCAACGTGGGCTGGTCCAGGTGAGTTATATAGTGGTGTCTGGGGTCAACATGGGCTGGTCCAGGTGAGTTATATAGTGGTGTGAGTTATATAGTGGTGTCTGGGGTCAACATCAACATGGGCTGGTCCAGGTGAGGTATATAGTGGTGTCTGGGGTCAACGTGGGCTGGTCCAGGTGAGTTATATAGTGGTGTCTGGGGTCAACGTGGGCTGGTCCAGGTGAGGTATATAGTGGTGTCTGGGGTCAACATGGGCTGGTCCAGGTGAGTTATATAGTGGTGTCTGGGGTCAACATCAACATGGGCTGGTCCAGGTGAGTTATATAGTGGTGTCTGGGGTCAACGTGGGCTGGTCCAGGTGAGGTATATAGTGGTGTCTGGGGTCAACATGGGCTGGTCCAGGTGAGTTATATAGTGGTGTCTGGGGTCAACATCAACATGGGCTGGTCCAGGTGAGTTATATAGTGGTGTCTGGCGTCAACGTGGGCTGGTCCAGGTCAGTTATATAGTGGTGTCTGGGGTCAACATGGGCTGGTCCAGGTGAGTTATATAGTGGTGTCTGGGGTCAACATCAATGTGGGCTGGTCCAGGTGAGTTATATAGTGGTGTCTGGCGTCAACGTGGGCTGGTCCAGGTCAGTTATATAGTGGTGTCTGGGGTCAACATGGGCTGGTCCAGGTGAGTTATATAGTGGTGTCTGGGGTCAACATCAATGTGGGCTGGTCCAGG
>NC_060182.1:96034599-96072099 GCF_021184085.1 Oncorhynchus gorbuscha | reverse complement strand
CAGTTTATGTTTTCCAGCTGGTTTATATGCTAAAACTACACACAGGCAAACCAAGGGACCGGTCAACATTTACTGGGGGGGGGGGGGGGTGAAATTAGGGGAGGTTTGTCAACCTATTTTTTGGGGCGTTTTTTAAATTACATTTGCTCTTCTGCTTGTATTTTCCTAATAAACTATGGTTTGACTTTTGATATTACCCTAATAAAGTTTAGAAACGTTTGTGAAGGTTTGTTATGAAGTGGCTATAATTAAGCTTTAGCTACTGCAGGTCTACGCTACGAAGGCAGCGCATCCCGGCGCTCCAACGGACTCTGACAGTTGGACTTGAGTTGAGGAAGACTTTCAGCAGAGCTCCAACGGACTCTGACAGTTGGACTTGAGTTGAGGAAGACCGTGTCAGCAGAGCTCCAACGGACTCTGACAGTTGGACTTGAGTTGAGGAAGACCGTGTCAGCAGAGCTCCAACGGACTCTGACAGTTGGACTTGAGTTGAGGAAGACCGTGTCAGCAGAGCTCCAACGGACTCTGACAGTTGGACTTGAGTTGAGGAAGACCGTGTCCAGAGCTCCAACGGACTCTGACAGTTGGACTTGAGTTGAGGAAGACCGTGTCAGCAGAGCTCCAACGGACTCTGACAGTTGGACTTGAGTTGAGGAAGACCGTGTCAGCAGAGCTCCAACGGACTCTGACAGTTGGACTTGAGTTGAGGAAGACCGTGTCAGCAGAGCTCCAACGGACTCTGACAGTTGGACTTGAGTTGAGGAAGACCGTTTCAGCCCAACCAGAGTAACTCCTATAATCTAACAATATAATATTAATCTTTATACAAAATATTCAGATAGAAAATGTGTGAATTACCCTCCTTCTGTAAGTCTATGTCTCTATAGAAGATGCAGTAGCCATCTAACATAAAGAAATGCATGTGGGTGTCGTAGCTTGCCACGGGCAAATCTCTCTCTCTGGAGTTATTCTGGCCTAAGCTTCTCTTCCTTTAAATAGGCTACACTACCGTTCAAAGGTTTGGGGTCACTTAGATATGTCCTTGTTTTTGAAAGAAAAGCACATTTATGTCCATTAAAATAACATCAAATTGATCAGAAATACAGTGTAGACATTGTTGATGTTGTAAATGACTATTGTAGCTGGAAACGGCTGAGTTTTAATGGAATATCTACATAGGTGTACAGAGGCCCATTGTCAGCAACCATCACTCCTGTCTTCCAATGGCACGTTGTGTTAGCTAATACAAGTTGATCATTTTAAAAGGCTAATTGATCATAAGAAATACTTCCTAAAACAATCATTGTCTCCCTCACGGTTCAGCTGTCAGAGATGTGAGCAATTACATGTATCAGGGCATTACATGTATCAGGGCATTACATGTATCAGGGCATTACATGTATCAGGGCATTACATGTATCAGGGCATTACATGTATCAGGGCATTACATGTATCAGGGCATTAAATGTATCAGGGCATTAAATGTATCAGGGCATTACATGTATCAGGGCATTAAATGTATCAGGGCATTAAATGTATCAGGGCATTACATGTATCAGGGCATTAAATGTATCAGGGCATTAAATGTATCAGGGCATTAAATGTATCAGGGCATTACATGTATCAGGGCATTACATGTGTCAGGGCATTACATGTGTCAGGGCATTAAATGTATCAGGGCATTACATGTATCAGGGCATTAAATGTATCAGGGCATTACATGTATCAGGGCATTAAATGTATCAGGGCATTACATGTATCAGGGCATTAAATGTATCATGGCATTACATGTGTCAGGGCATTAAATGTATCAGGGCATTACATGTATCAGGGCATTACATGTATCAGGACATTACATGTATCAGGGCATTAAATGTATCATGGCATTACATGTATCAGGGCATTACATGTATCAGGGCATTACATGTATCAGGGCATTACATGTATCAGGGCATTACATGTATCAGGGCATTACATGTATCAGGGCATTAAATGTATCATGGCATTACATGTATCAGGGCATTACATGTATCAGGGCATTACATGTGTCAGGGCATTACATGTGTCAGGGCATTAAATGTATCAGGGCATTACATGTATCAGGGCATTAAATGTATCAGGGCATTACATGTATCAGGGCATTAAATGTGTCAGGGCATTAAATGTGTCAGGGCATTAAATGTGTCAGGGCATTAAATGTGTCAGGGCATTAAATGTGTCAGGGCATTAAATGTGTCAGGGCATTAAATGTATCAGGGCATTAAATGTGTCAGGGCATTAAATGTGTCAGGGCATTAAATGTGTCAGGGCATTAAATGTATCAGGGCATTAAATGTATCAGGGCATTAAATGTATCAGGGCATTAAATGTATCAGGGCATTACATGTATCAGGGCATTAAATGTATCAGGGCATTACATGTATCAGGGCATTACATGTATCAGGGCATTAAATGTATCAGGGCATTACATGTGTCAGGGCATTACATGTATCAGGGCATTACATGTGTCAGGGCATTAAATGTGTCAGGGCATTACATGTATCAGGGCATTACATGTATCAGGGCATTACATGTATCAGGGCATTACATGTATCAGGGCATTACATGTATCAGGGCATTACATGTGTCAGGGCATTACATGTATCAGGGCATTACATGTATCAGGGCATTACATGGTGTCCCCCAGGGCTCTGTTCTTGGCCCTCTCCTATTCTCGCTATACACCAAGTCACTTGGCTCTGTCATAACCTCACATGGTCTCTCTTATCATTGCTATGCAGACGACACACAATTAATCTTCTCCTTTCCCCCTTCTGATGACCAGGTGGCGAATCGCATCTCTGCATGTCTGGCAGACATATCAGTGTGGATGACGGATCACCACCTCAAGCTGAACCTCGGCAAGACGGAGCTGCTCTTCCTCCCGGGGAAGGACTGCCCGTTCCATGATCTCGCCATCACGGTCGACAACTCCATTGTGTCCTCCTCCCAGAGCGCCAAGAACCTTGGCGTGATCCTGGACAACACCCTGTCGTTCTCAACTAACATCAAGGCGGTGGCCCGTTCCTGTAGGTTCATGCTCTACAACATCCGCAGAGTACGACCCTGCCTCACACAGGAAGCGGCGCAGGTCCTAATCCAGGCACTTGTCATCTCCCGTCTGGATTACTGCAACTCGCTGTTGGCTGGGCTCCCTGCCTGTGCCATTAAACCCCTTCAACTCATCCAGAACGCCGCAGCCCGTCTGGTGTTCAACCTTCCCAAGTTCTCTCACGTCACCCCGCTCCTCCGTTCTCTCCACTGGCTTCCAGTTGAAGCTCGCATCCGCTACAAGACCATGGTCCTTGCCTACGGAGCTGTGAGGGGAACGGCACCTCAGTACCTCCAGGCTCTGATCAGGCCCTACACCCAAACAAGGGCACTGCGTTCATCCACCTCTGGCCTGCTCGCCTCCCTACCACTGAGGAAGTACAGCTCCCGCTCAGCCCAGTCAAAACTGTTCGCTGCCCTGGCCCCCCAATGGTGGAACAAACTCCCTCACGACGCCAGGACAGCGGAGTCAATCACCACCTTCCGGAGACACCTGAAACCCCACCTCTTTAAGGAATACCTAGGATAGGTTAAGTAATCCCTCTCACCCCACCCCCCCTAAGTTTTAGATGCACTATTGTTAAGTGACTGTCCCACTGGATGTCATAAGGTGAATGCACCAATTTGTAAGTCGCTCTGGATAAGAGCGTCTGCTAAATGACTTAAATGTAAATGTAATGTAAATGTATCAGGGCATTACATGTATCAGGGCATTACATGTATCAGGGCATTACATGTATCAGGGCATTACATGTATCAGGGCATTAAATGTGTCAGGGCATTAAATGTGTCAGGGCATTAAATGTGTCAGGGCATTAAATGTGTCAGGGCATTAAATGTGTCAGGGCATTAAATGTGTCAGGGCATTAAATGTATCAGGGCATTAAATGTGTCAGGGCATTAAATGTGTCAGGGCATTAAATGTGTCAGGGCATTACATGTATCAGGGCATTAAATGTATCAGGGCATTAAATGTATCAGGGCATTACATGTATCAGGGCATTAAATGTATCAGGGCATTACATGTATCAGGGCATTACATGTATCAGGGCATTAAATGTATCAGGGCATTACATGTGTCAGGGCATTAAATGTATCAGGGCATTACATGTATCAGGGCATTACATGTATCAGGGCATTAAATGTATCAGGGCATTACATGTGTCAGGGCATTACATGTATCAGGGCATTACATGTGTCAGGGCATTAAATGTGTCAGGGCATTACATGTATCAGGGCATTACATGTATCAGGGCATTACATGTATCAGGGCATTACATGTATCAGGGCATTACATGTGTCAGGGCATTACATGTATCAGGGCATTAAATGTATCAGGGCATTACATGTATCAGGGCATTACATGTATCAGGGCATTACATGTATCAGGGCATTACATGTATCAGGGCATTACATGTATCAGGGCATTACATGTATCAGGGCATTACATGTATCAGGGCATTACATGTATCAGGGCATTAAATGTATCAGGGCATTAAATGTATCAGGGCATTAAATGTATCAGGGCATTAAATGTAAAGGCTTAAGTGTTTACTGTATGATATTACCATTTTAATATACACACTACCGTTCACAAGTTTGGGGTCACTTAGAAATGTCCTTGTTTTTGAAAGAAAAGCAAATTTCTGTCCATTAAAATAACATCAAATTGATCAGAAATACAGTGTAGACATTGTTAATGTTGTAAATGACACGTTGGGTTAGCTAATCCAAGTTTATCATTTTAAAAGGCTAATTGATCATAAGAAAACACTTTTACAATTATCTTAGCACAGCTGAAAACTGTGTTCAAGAAGCAACAAAACTGGCCTTCTTTATGACTAGTTGAGTATCTGGAGCATCAGCATTTGTGGGCTTGATTACAGGCTCAAAATGGCCAGAAACAAATAACTTTCTTCTGAAACTCGTCAGTCTATTCTTGTTCTGAGAAATGAAGGCTATACCGTGTGAGTAATTGCCAGGAAACTGAAGATCTCGTACAACGCTGTGTACTATTCCCTTCACAGAACAACGCAAACTGGCTCTAACCAGAATAGAGAGAGGAGTGGGAGGCTCCGGTGCACAACTGAGCAAGAGGACAAGTATTTTAGTGTCTAGTTTGAGAAAAAGACGCCTCACAAGTCCTCAACTGGCAGCTTCATTAAATAGTACCCGCAAAACACCAGTCTCAACGTCAACAGTGAAGAGGCGACTCCGGGATGCTGGCCTTCTAGGCAGAGTTCCTCTGTCCAGTCTCAACATCAACAGTGAAGAGGCGACTCCGGGATGCTGGCCTTCGAGGCAGAGTTCCTCTGTCCAGTGTCTGTGTTCTTTTGCCCATCTTAATCTTTTCTTTTTATTGGCCAGTCTGTGATATGGCTTTTCTTTGCAACTCTGCCGAGAAGGCCAGCATCCCGGAGTCGCCTCTTCACTGTTGACGTTGAGACTGGTGTTTTGCGTGTACTACACAACGTGCCATTGGAACACAGGAGTGATGGCTGCTGATAATGGGCCTCTGTACGCCTATGTAGATATTCCATTAAAACTCAGCCGTTTCCAGCTACAATAGTCATTTACAACATTAACCATGTCTACACTGTATTTCTGATCAATTTGATGTTATTTTAAAGGACAAAAAATATGCTTTTCTTATTTTTTTTGGTTCACCAGCAGCCCCAAACATCTAGTCTAGTGTCTGATTATGCTGCACATCATGGTTCCCCAGCAGCCCCAAACATCTAGTCTAGTGTCTGATTATGCTGAACATCATGGTTCCCCAGCAGCCCCAAACATCTAGTCTAGTGTCTGATTATGCTGCACATCATGGTTCCCCAGCAGCCCCAAACATCTAGTCTAGTGTCTGATTATGCTGCACATCATGGTTCACCAGCAGCCCCAAACATCTAGTCTAGTGTCTGATTATGCTGCACATCATGGTTCCCCAGCAGCCCCAAACATCTAGTCTAGTGTCTGATTATGCTGAACATCATGGTTCCCCAGCAGCCCCAGACGTCTAGAGAACAAGCTACCGGCCAAACAAGCTGGTCAGAATTGTCTTTCCCCTCATACTCATCTGGAGGTTGAGAATGTTTCTGTCTCTATTTATGTAATTATATATGTATTTATGTAAATAAAAATAGGGACCACAATGGAAATAAGTCCAAGACTTTATTGTGCAATCCCAGTCACTTAAAGAAATTATGTATATATATGTATTTTTTTTACAGACAAATAAAATCAATCAATCAATCCAAACTGTGCAGTGGCCAATTGATGAATGAAAAGAGACATTGTTACAAAACACTATAAAGTTTTATGACACTAGGAGATTGTCAAGCCAAGCCTTCAATACTGGGTAAGTCTACAAGACAGGGAGGGATGTATTTCCTGTTTGTTCACAACACAAACCAATACTGGGTAAGTCTACAAGACAGGGAGGGATGTACTTCCTGTTTGTTCACAAGACAAACCAATACTGGGTAAGTCTACAAGACAGGGAGGGATGTACTTCCTGTTTGTTCACAACACAAACCAATACTGGGTAAGTCTACAAAGACAGGGAGGGATGTACTTCCTGTTTGTTCACAACACAAACCAATACTGGGTAAGTCTACAAAGACAGGGAGGGATGTACTTCCTGTTTGTTCACAACACAAACCAATACTGGGTAAGTCTACAAAGACAGGGAGGGATGTACTTCCTGTTTGTTCACAACACAAACCAATACTGGGTAAGTCTACAAAGACAGGGAGGGATGTACTTCCTGTTTGTTCACAACACAAACCAATACTGGGTAAGTCTACAAAGACAGGGAGGGATGTACTTCCTGTTTGTTCACAACACAAACCAATACTGGGTAAGTCTACAAAGACAGGGAGGGATGTACTTCCTGTTTGTTCACAACACAAACCAATACTGGGTAAGTCTACAAGACAGGGAGGGATGTACTTCCTGTTTGTTCACAACACAAACCATGACATTAAAGTGCCAGAAGTTGGTTTGTTTTGTTTATTGGTTGTCAAACCTGTCGGTGGAAGATTCGTTGAATATATTTTATATAAATATGGCATCATAATGTTGGAAATCTGATTTCCCCCTCGCTGATCATGGTCTGCCTCCGTCTCTGATCGTAATGTGATGAAACAGGCAGGGAGAGGGAGCTCGTCTGTGGTGGTCAGTGAACCCTCAACCTTCTGGCCCAAAGCCCTGCGTGGCATCAACTGTGCCAGAAAAGCAGACTGAAGTGGCAAAGTCAATATCCACGTTTATAAAAACAGGGTCGCTACAGTTCTTGTTATTTGTGGTCGTAAACATTATATTGAGTTAATTCTATGAGGGGGAGGGTCGTGAAAATATTTGTAACTGTGGAGAGGTACATTTTGATCTGTCCCTAATTATATACAGTTTATTATTCACAAATGAACATTTAGAAATTGGAAAGCAAAGTGTATTGATACATACTCTACTGTAATTACTGGAAAAACAAACAGACATTTGATTTTGTAAGTTAATGGAAAGATTGTTTTGGCTGAATTTATTCAAATATACATTTAAATTGCAAGTTCATGTTCATGGGAGATTCTAAAAAGCACATCTTCACATAGACAGGGCAATAAAGAGATACTGGCAACAATAAGCACAATGGACAATACAATCACATGCAGGGGCAAACTGGGACCAGAAACCGGCCCAGGCATTTCTAACACACCTGCCCATGTTTTTCTTTAAGACCCTCTTTAC
This sequence comes from Oncorhynchus gorbuscha, assembly GCF_021184085.1. Classification (NCBI taxonomy): domain Eukaryota; kingdom Metazoa; phylum Chordata; class Actinopteri; order Salmoniformes; family Salmonidae; genus Oncorhynchus; species Oncorhynchus gorbuscha. The sequence continues at coordinate 96,064,269 of NC_060182.1, read as the reverse complement.
TAGACAAATTATTATTATTTTGCAAAAAAAAGCCAATTTAGACAGGCCCACTGGTCTAAAGATGAATCGGTCCATCTGGCATTTGCCAGAATTGCCCATTTGCCAGTCCGTTCTTGATCACATGGAAGAATCAACACCCATGCAGGACATCCTCCTTGGGCCGCTTGTATTCCATTAAATCTGTTTCTCTGAGGAAACACAGCCCTGCATGATACAGGAAACACAGACACAGAGATTAAAGACAGTATGGTGTCTGTATGGGAACACAGAGATACAGTATAAAGACAGTATGGTGTCTGTATGGGAACACAGAGATACAGGATAAAGACAGTATGGTTTCTGTATGGGGAACACAGAGATACAGGATAAAGACAGTATGGTGTCTGTATGGAAACACAGAGATACAGGATAAATGACTCCTATGGTCATTACCTAGCCTGATCCCAGATCTGTGTGTGTTGTCCTGTCAACTCCTATGGTCATTACCTAGCCTGATCCCAGATCTGTGTGTGTTGTCCTGTCAACTCCTATGGTCATTACCTAGCCTGATCCCAGATCTGTGTGTGTTGTCCTGTCAACTCCTATGGTCGTTACCTAGCCTGGTCCCAGATCTGTGTGTGTTGTCCTGTCAACTCCTATGGTCATTACCTAGCCTGGTCCCAGATCTGCGTGTGTTGTCTTGTCAACTCCTATGGTCATTACCTAGCCTGATCCCAGATCTGTTTTTGCTGTCCTGCGTATCCCGCCTGCCTGTCATGTGACATCCCACTGGGCTCAAACTGATTGAATCAACGTCGTTTCAACGCTATTTGTCAACGTATTGTGACGTGGAATCTCAAACGATAGAATAATACTTTACATTTTTTTGATTGATTGGATTGTTGAGAGATCTCCGCTTAAAATCAAAATAGAATCTCAAATGGCATTGATCATTTGTACCGTGTGCTATAATGTAACTCTCAACTGCCATCCAGCTCATGTGGTTGTGCTATTAGATGAAGCCCAGTGACAACACGTTAATCTGTTCTATAAAGGATTCAATATCTGACAGTGGATCCCCATTTGAACTGTGTTGTGCTTTTAGATGGTAGAAAGAGCAGTGACAGACATTTGGTTGACAACTAAACCAAAAATCAAACATTGTTGTTTTCCATTTGAACATGTTTGTGCTTTCAGATGGTTGAAATCACGGGGAAAACACACTGAAAATTCAACTAACTCTTGGCTTTCTTTTTGATTGGGTGAATATAAATTGTAATCTCATTGAAACGACATGGTGTGCCCAGTGGGATCTGTTTGTGTGGTCACTGTCAACTTGACCATAGGAGTTGATTGCAAGACCGATTGACAAAACTGATCTGGGACTCCTTGAGCACAAGGCAGAGATAGAAGAGGAGAGAGAAGGCTGTGTGATGAACCTTTATCATATTTGCAGCGAACTCACCTGGAACTTCCAAATCATAACCATGACGACCAGGCCATAGAAGGTACTCTTAGCGATGAAGATGCTGTAGGCCAGCTTGGCAGTCTGGGTGCTCTTCACATAGTAATCTGCAAGGACAATAATACATTCAAATGACCTTGATTAAGGTGGTATCAGATGATATTGTTAGCAGATCATCCATTGAGAAATATACAGCACAATCAATGATCTAGGTTAGTGTTTCTGGGTCCTGGGGAGCCAACCAATGATCTAGGTTAGTGTTTCTGGGTCCTGGTGAGCCAACCAATGATCTAGGTTAGTGTTTGTGGGTCCTGGGGAGCCAACCAATGATCTAGGTTAGTGTTTCTGGGTCCTGGGGAGCCAACCAATGATCTAGGTTAGTGTTTCTGGGTCCTGGGGAGCCAACCAATGATCTAGGTTAGTGTTTCTGGGTCCTGGGGAGCCAACCAATGATCTAGGTTAGTGTTTCTTGGCCCTGGGGAGCCAACCAATGATCTAGGTTAGTGTTTCTGGGTCCTGGGGATCCAACCAATGATCTAGGTTAGTGTTTCTGGGTCCTGGGGATCCAACCAATGATCTAGGTTAGTGTTTCTTGGTCCTGGGGAGCCAACCAATGATCTAGGTTAGTGTTTCTGGGTCCTGGGGAGCCAACCAATGATCTAGGTTAGTGTTTCTGGGTCCTGGGAAGCCAACCAATGATCTAGGTTAGTGTTTCTGGGTCCTGGGAGCCAACCAATGATCTAGGTTAGTGTTTCTGGGTCCTGGGGAGCCAACCAATGATCTAGGTTAGTGTTTCTGGGTCCTGGGGAGCCAACCAATGATCTAGGTTAGTGTTTCTTGGTCCTGGGGAGCCAACCAATGATCTAGGTTAGTGTTTCTTGGTCCTGGGGAGCCAACCAATGATCTAGGTTAGTGTTTCTTGGCCCTGGGGAGCCAACCAATGATCTAGGTTAGTGTTTCTTGGTCCTGGGGAGCCAACCAATGATCTAGGTTAGTGTTTCTTGGTCCTGGGGACCCAACCAATGATCTAGGTTAGTGTTTCTTGGCCCTGGGGAGCCAACCAATGATCTAGGTTAGTGTTTCTTGGCCCTGGGGTTATAACCAATGATCTAGGTTAGTGTTTCTTGGCCCTGGGGAGCCAACCAATGATCTAGGTTAGTGTTTCTTGGTCCTGGGGAGCCAACCAATGATCTAGGTTAGTGTTTCTTGGTCCTGGGGAGCCAACCAATGATCTAGGTTAGTGTTTCTTGGCCCTGGGGAGCCAACCAATGATCTAGGTTAGTGTTTCTGGGTCCTGGGGAGCCAACCAATGATCTAGGTTAGTGTTTCTTGGTCCTGGGGAGCCAACCAATGATCTAGGTTAGTGTTTCTTGGTCCTGGGGAGCCAACCAATGATCTAGGTTAGTGTTTCTTGGTCCTGGGGAGCCAACCAATGATCTAGGTTAGTGTTTCTTGGTCCTGGGGAGCCAACCAATGATCTAGGTTAGTGTTTCTTGGTCCTGGGGAGCCAACCAATGATCTAGGTTAGTGTTTCTTGGTCCTGGGAGCCAACCAATGATCTAGGTTAGTGTTTCTTGGTCCTGGGGAGCCAACCAATGATCTAGGTTAGTGTTTCTTGGTCCTGGGGAGCCAACCAATGATCTAGGTTAGTGTTTCTTGGTCCTGGGGATATAACTAATGATCTAGGCTAGTGTTTCTTGGTCCTGGGGAGCCAACCAATGATCTAGGCTAGTGTTTCTTGGTCCTGGGGAGCCAACCAATGATCTAGGCTAGTGTTTCTTGGTCCTGGGGAGCTAACCAATGATCTAGGCTAGTGTTTCTTGGTCCTGGGGAGCCAACCAATGATCTAGGTTAGTGTTTCTTGGTCCTGGGGAGCCAACCAATGATCTAGGTTAGTGTTTCTGGGTCCTGGGGATATAACCAATGATCTAGGTTAGTGTTTCTTGGCCCTGGGGATATAACTAATGATCTAGACCAGTGTCATCAGTCATCAGTACAGTATGCAGGTCATCAGTATGCAGGTCATCAGTACAGTATGCAGGTCTTCAGTATGCAGGTCATCAGTATGCAGGTCATCCGTATGTAGGTCATCAGTATGCAGGTCATCAGTATACAGGTCATCAGTACAGTATGCAGGTCATCAGTACAGTATGCAGGTCATCAGTACAGTATGCAGGTCATCAGTACAGTATGCAGGTCATCAGTATGCAGGTCATCAGTATGCAGGTCATCAGTATGTAGGTCATCAGTATGCAGGTCATCAGTATGCAGGTCATTAGTATGCAGGTCATCAGTATACAGGTCATCAGTACAATATGCAGGTCATCAGTATGCAGGTCATCAGTACAGTATGCAGGTCATCAGTATGCAGGTCATCAGTATGCAGGTCATCAGTATGCAGGTCATCAGTATGCAGGTCATCAGTACAGTATGCAGGTCATCAGTATACAGGTCATCAGTATACAGGTCATCAGTATGCAGGTCATCAGTATGCAGGTCATCAGTACAGTATGCAGATCATCAGTACAGTATGCAGGTCATCAGTATGCAGGTCATCAGTATGCAGGTCATCAGTACAGTATGCAGGTCATCAGTATACAGGTCATCAGTATGCAGGTCATCAGTACAGTATGCAGGTCATCAGTATGCAGGTCATCAGTATGCAGGTCATCAGTATACAGGTCATCAGTATGCAGGTTATCAGTACAGTATGCAGGACATCAGTATGCAGGTCATCAGTATGCAGGTCATCAGTATGCAGGTCATCAGTATGCAGGTCATCAGTATGCAGGTCATCAGTATGTAGGTCATCAGTATGCAGGTCATCAGTATGTAGGTCATCAGTATGCAGGTCATCAGTATACAGGTCATCAGTACAGTATGCAGGTCATCAGTACAGTATGCAGGTCATCAGTATGCAGGTCATCAGTATGCAGGTCATCAGTATGTAGGTCATCAGTATGCAGGTCATCAGTATACAGGTCATTAGTATGCAGGTCATCAGTATACAGGTCATCAGTACAGTATGCAGGTCATCAGTATGCAGGTCATCAGTATGCAGGTCATCAGTATGCAGGTCATCAGTATGTAGGTCATCAGTACAGTATACAGGTCATCAGTACAGTATGCAGGACATCAGTATGCAGGTCATCAGTATGCAGGTCATCAGTACAGTATGTAGGTCATCAGTATGCAGGTCATCAGTATGCAGGTCATCAGTATGCAGGTCATCAGTATACAGGTCATCAGTATACAGGTCATCAGTACAGTATGCAGGTCATCAGTATGCAGGTCATCAGTATGCAGGTCATCAGTACAGTATGCAGGTCATCAGTATGCAGGTCATCAGTATGCAGGACATCAGTATGCCGGTCATCAGTATGCAGGTCATCAGTATACAGGTCATCAGTATACAGGTCATCAGTATGCAGGTCATCAGTATGCAGGTCATCAGTATGCAGGTCATCAGTATACAGGTCATCAGTACAGTATGCAGGTCATCAGTATGCAGGTCATCAGTATGCAGGTCATCAGTATGCAGGTCATCAGTATGCAGGTCATCAGTACAGTATGCAGGTCATCAGTACAGTATGCAGGTCATCAGTATGCAGGTCATCAGTATGCAGGTCATCAGTATGCAGGTCATCAGTACAGTATGCAGGTCATCAGTATGCAGGTCATCAGTATGCAGGTCATCAGTACAGTATGCAGGTCATCAGTATGCAGGTCATCAGTATGCAGGTCATCAGTACAGTATGCAGGTCATCAGTATGCAGGTCATCAGTATGCAGGTCATCAGTACAGTATGCAGGTTATCAGTATGCAGGTCATCAGTACAGTATGCAGGTCATCAGTATGCAGGTCATCAGTACAGTATGCAGGTCATCAGTATGCAGGTCATCAGTACAGTATGCAGGTTATCAGTATGCAGGTCATCAGTATGCAGGTCATCAGTACAGTATGCAGGTCATCAGTATGCAGGTCATCAGTATGCAGGTCATCAGTACAGTATGCAGGTCATCAGTATGCAGGTCATCAGTATGCAGGTCATCAGTACAGTATGCAGGTCATCAGTATGCAGGTCATCAGTACAGTATGCAGGTCATCAGTATGCAGGTCATCAGTACAGTATGCAGGTTATCAGTATGCAGGTCATCAGTACAGTATGCAGGTCATCAGTATGCAGGTCATCAGTATGCAGGTCATCAGTACAGTATGCAGGTCATCAGTATGCAGGTCATCAGTACAGTATGCAGGTCATCAGTATGCAGGTCATCAGTATGCAGGTCATCAGTACAGTATGCAGGTCATCAGTATGCAGGTCATCAGTACAGTATGCAGGTTATCAGTATGCAGGTCATCAGTATGCAGGTCATCAGTACAGTATGCAGGTCATCAGTATGCAGGTCATCAGTATGCAGGTCATCAGTATGCAGGTCATCAGTATACAGGTCATCAGTATGCAGGTCATCAGTATGCAGGTCATCAGTATGCAGGTCATCAGTATGCAGGTCATCAGTATGCAGGTCATCAGTATGCAGGTCATCAGTATGCAGGTCATCAGTATGCAGGTCATCAGTATACAGGTCATCAGTACAGTATGCAGGTCATCAGTATGCAGGTCTTCAGTATGCAGGTCATCAGTATGCAGGTCATCAGTACAGTATGCAGGTCATCAGTATACAGGTCATCAGTACAGTATGCAGGTCATCAGTACAGTATGCAGGTCATCAGTATGCAGGTCATCAGTATACAGGTCATCAGTATGTAGGTCATCAGTATACAGGTCATCAGTACAGTATACAGGTCATCAGTATACAGGTCATCAGTACAGTATGCAGGTCATCAGTACAGTATGCAGGTCATCAGTATGCAGGTCATCAGTATGCAGGTCATCAGTATGCAGGTCTTCAGTATGCAGGTCATCAGTATGCAGGTCATCAGTATACAGGTCATCAGTATACAGGTCATCAGTACAGTATGCAGGTCATCAGTATGCAGGTCATCAGTATACAGGTCATCAGTATACAGGTCTTCAGTATGCAGGTCATCAGTATGCAGGTCATCAGTATACAGGTCATCAGTATACAGGTCATCAGTACAGTATGCAGGTCATCAGTATGCAGGTCATCAGTATGCAGGTCATCAGTATACAGGTCTTCAGTATGCAGGTCATCAGTATGCAGGTCATCAGTATACAGGTCATCAGTATACAGGTCATCAGTACAGTATGCAGGTCATCAGTATGCAGGTCATCAGTATGCAGGTCATCAGTATACAGGTCATCAGTATGCAGGTCATCAGTATGCAGGTCATCAGTATACAGGTCTTCAGTATGCAGGTCATCAGTATGCAGGTCATCAGTATACAGGTCATCAGTATACAGGTCATCAGTACAGTATGCAGGTCATCAGTATGCAGGTCATCAGTATGCAGGTCATCAGTATGCAGGTCATCAGTATACAGGTCATCAGTACAGTATACAGGTCATCAGTATACAGGTCATCAGTACAGTATGCAGGTCATCAGTATGCAGGTCATCAGTACAGTATACAGGTCATCAGTATACAGGTCATCAGTACAGTATGCAGGTCATCAGTATGCAGGTCATCAGTATGCAGGTCATCAGTATACAGGTCATCAGTACAGTATACAGGTCATCAGTATACAGGTCATCAGTATGCAGGTCATCAGTATGCAGGTCATCAGTATACAGGTCATCAGTATGCAGGTCATCAGTATGCAGGTCATCAGTATACAGGTCATCAGTATGCAGGTCATCAGTATACAGGTCATCAGTACAGTATACAGGTCATCAGTATACAGGTCATCAGTATGCAGGTCATCAGTATACAGGTCATCAGTATACAGGTCATCAGTATGCAGGTCATCAGTACAGTATGCAGGTCATCAGTACAGTATGCAGGTCATCAGTATGCAGGTCATCAGTATGCAGGTCATCAGTATACAGGTCATCAGTACAGTATACAGGTCATCAGTATGCAGGTCATCAGTACAGTATACAGGTCATCAGTATGCAGGTCATCAGTACAGTATACAGGTCATCAGTATGCAGGTCATCAGTATGCAGGTCATCAGTATACAGGTCATCAGTACAGTATACAGGTCATCAGTATACAGGTCATCAGTATGCAGGTCATCAGTACAGTATGCAGGTCATCAGTATGCAGGTCATCAGTATGCAGGTCATCAGTATGCAGGTCATCAGTACAGTATGCAGGTCATCAGTACAGTATGCAGGTCATCAGTATACAGGTCATCAGTATACAGGTCATCAGTACAGTATACAGGTCATCAGTATACAGGTCATCAGTACAGTATGCAGGTCATCAGTATGCAGGTCATCAGTATGCAGGTCATCAGTATGCAGGTCATCAGTATGCAGGTCATCAGTACAGTATACAGGTCATCAGTATACAGGTCATCAGTACAGTATGCAGGTCATCAGTATGCAGGTCATCAGTACAGTATACAGGTCATCAGTATGCAGGTCATCAGTACAGTATACAGGTCATCAGTATGCAGGTCATCAGTACAGTATACAGGTCATCAGTATACAGGTCATCAGTACAGTATGCAGGTCATCAGTATGCAGGTCATCAGTACAGTATACAGGTCATCAGTATGCAGGTCATCAGTACAGTATGCAGGTCATCAGTATGCAGGTCATCAGTATACAGGTCATCAGTATACAGGTCATCAGTATACAGGTCATCAGTATGCAGGTCATCAGTATGCAGGTCATCAGTATGCAGGTCATCAGTACAGTATACAGGTCATCAGTATACAGGTCATCAGTACAGTATGCAGGTCATCAGTATGCAGGTCATCAGTATACAGGTCATCAGTATACAGGTCATCAGTATACAGGTCATCAGTATGCAGGTCATCAGTATGCAGGTCATCAGTATGCAGGTCATCAGTACAGTATACAGGTCATCAGTATACAGGTCATCAGTACAGTATGCAGGTCATCAGTATGCAGGTCATCAGTATACAGGTCATCAGTACAGTATACAGGTCATCAGTATACAGGTCATCAGTACAGTATGCAGGTCATCAGTATGCAGGTCATCAGTACAGTATACAGGTCATCAGTATACAGGTCATCAGTACAGTATGCAGGTCATCAGTATGCAGGTCATCAGTATGCAGGTCATCAGTATACAGGTCATCAGTATACAGGTCATCAGTACAGTATACAGGTCATCAGTATACAGGTCATCAGTATGCAGGTCATCAGTACAGTATGCAGGTCATCAGTATGCAGGTCATCAGTATGCAGGTCATCAGTATACAGGTCATCAGTACAGTATACAGGTCATCAGTATACAGGTCATCAGTATGCAGGTCATCAGTACAGTATGCAGGTCATCAGTATGCAGGTCATCAGTATGCAGGTCATCAGTATGCAGGTCATCAGTACAGTATGCAGGTCATCAGTACAGTATGCAGGTCATCAGTATACAGGTCATCAGTATGCAGGTCATCAGTATACAGGTCATCAGTACAGTATACAGGTCATCAGTATACAGGTCATCAGTACAGTATACAGGTCATCAGTATACAGGTCATCAGTACAGTATGCAGGTCATCAGTATGCAGGACATCAGTATGCAGGTCATCAGTATGCAGGTCATCAGTATGCAGGTCATCAGTATGCAGGTCTTCAGTATGCAGGTCATCAGTATGCAGGTCATCAGTATACAGGTCATCAGTATACAGGTCATCAGTACAGTATGCAGGTCATCAGTATGCAGGTCATCAGTACAGTATGCAGGTCATCAGTATGCAGGTCATCAGTATGCAGGTCATCAGTATGCAGGTCATCAGTATGCAGGTCATCAGTATGCAGGTCATCAGTATGCAGGTCATCAGTATGCAGGTCATCAGTATGCAGGTCATCAGTATGCAGTTATAAAATGGGCACATTTACCTGTCGTTATCTCTCCCCCACTTTGACCTGAAAGAAACAAAGAAGGAGAGTTTCAGATGAGATTATACATCACGGTACCACTTAGACATTGGGGAATGCATTAGAGCCTCAAAACTAGTGTACTAGTTCAGTCAAATATCTTTCTTCTCAGAAACACAGACAGTGTTCATTGTTTTATTACCTTGGAGATCTCCACTAATGGTGTCATTCACTTCTATATTTCCAGTCCCATTGTAAAAGCTGACAATGCAGGTGAATCTGTTCTCTGGTTTGTGCCATTCATTGGCTGGGACTCTCAGTCTGCTGGTGATACTGTATAAACCATCATTATCCCACAAGGCCCTGTTGTCGGTCCCGGCACCTTCAGTTCTGTTGACATTGTTGACTTGCCAGAAGACCGTGACGTGGTCGGGGTAGAAGCGGGTGGCTACACACACTAGGGTCTTCTTCTTCTTCTTGTTTCTATCTTCACACTCCCTAGCGGAGGGTGCTAGGACTTTCACTGTGGGTTCAGTGACTTTGATGTTGGGATCTGCATGGAGAAAACAGTGGAGTATTTTAACACTCAATCAATGGCTCTGTTTGCTGAATACCTGAATCCGAGTGCTTTAAAACACAGTTCATCACAAAATGAATCGATGAGACAGTTCATCACAAAATGAATCAATGAGACAGTTCATCACAAAATGAATCAATGAGACAGTTCATCGCAAAATGAATCGATGAGACAGTTCATCACAAAATGAATCAATGAGAGAGTTCATCACAAAATGAATCAATGAGACAGTTCATCACAAAATGAATCAATGAGACAGTTCATCACAAAATGAATCGATGAGACAGTTCGTCACAAAATGAATCGATGAGACAGTTCGTCACAAAATGAATCAATGAGACAGTTAATCACAAAATGAATCAATGAGACAGTTAATCACAAAATGAATCAATGAGACAGTTAATCACAAAATGAATCAATGAGACAGTTAATCACAAAGTGAATCAATGAGACAGTTCATCACAAAATGAATCAATGAGACAGTTCATCACAAAATGAATCAATGAGACAGTTCATCACAAAATTAATCAATGAGACAGTTCATCACAAAATGAATCAATGAGACAGTTCATCACAAAATGAATCAATGAGACAGTTCATCACAAAATGAATCAATGAGACAGTTCATCACAAAATGAATCAATGAGACAGTTCATCACAAAATTAATCAATGAGAGAGTTCATCACAAAATGAATCAATGAGAGTTCATCAGAAAATGAATCAATGAGACAGTTCATCACAAAACGAATCAATGAGACAGTTCATCACAAAATGTCATTAATCAATAAATGTATACCAAGTCAAACACATAGAAACAGAGGGTGTACGACAGCAGCTTGGAATGAACCACTTTGTTACTGAACTGTACCACCCCTATATATAATGTAATTACAGTATTATTATAGTATTAATATAGTATTACAGTAGTATTATTACAGTAGTATTACAGTATTATTATTACAGTAGTATTACTGTAGTATTACAGTATTACTATTACAGTAGTATTACAGAAGTATTATAACAGTATCACAGTAGTATTATCACAGTATTATTATAGTATTATGATTACAGTAGTATTACATTAGTATTATCACAGTATTATCACAGTATTATTATTACAGTATTATTATTACAGAAGTATTACAGAAGTATTACAGTATTACTATTACAGTAGTATTACAGTATTATTATAACATTATCACAGTAGTATTATCACAGTATTATTATAGAATTATGATTACAGTAGTATTACAGTAGTAGTATCACAGTATTACCACATTATTACTATTACAGTAGTATTACAGTAGTATTATAACATTATCACAGTAGTATTATCACAGTATTATTACAGTAGTATTATTACAGTATTATAACAGCTGTATTATTACAGTTGTATTACAGTATTATTATCACAGTAGTATTATTACAGTATTATTATTATTACAGTAGTATTACAGTAGTATTATTGAAGTATTATCACAGTATTATTATTACAGTAGAATTATTACAGTAGTGTTTGTATTATTATCACAGAAGTATTACTGCATTGTTATTGAAGTATTATCACAGTATTATTCTTACAGAATTCTTACAGTATTATTGTTACTACAGCATTATATAATTATTATTATTGTTGCAGTATTATTATTACACTATTCTTACAGTATTCTTATAGTATCATTATTATTACAGTAGTATTACAGTATTATTCTTACACTCTTACAGTAGTCTTACAGTATTGTAACAGTATTATAACAGTATTATAACAGTATTCTTACAGTATTATAACAGTATTCTTACAGTATTGTAACAATATTACTACAGTATTATACCAGTATTCCTACAGTATTACTACAGTATTCTAACAGTATTCTTACAGTATTATAACAGTATTCTTACAGTATTATTACAGTATTCTTACAGTATTGTAACAGTATTACTACAGTATTATACCAGTATTCTTACAGTATTACTACAGTATTCTAACAGTATTCTTACAGTATTACTACAGTATTATACCAGTATTACTACAGTATTCTAACAGTATTACAGTATTCTTACAGTATTACTACAGTATTATAACAGTATTCTTACAGTATTCTACCAGTATTACAGTATTCTTACCCAGAACTGTTAGCTTAGTTCCCTCTCCAAAGTAGGCAGCATAAGCACCAGAGAACAACACATCCTCACAGACAGAAAACCAAGAGGATTCTAGCTACCCATTGGTGTATTTGCAGTAGTTTGGCTTGTAGCAAAGGAAGTAATACTGTATTTCTAAGCATGTCTGTGTCGACAGAGCATAGGGCTAATTCACTTTATCATTAGCTCTTTGTACAGCTTAAATGTCCCCCCCCCTGAATATTTTCATGCTCAACTATGCCAGGAATGCAAAACAAACAAACCCCTTAATTAAAAAAATATTTCATGATGATGTATTTGCAATAGATTTTTAAAGAAAGTTGAAAAGCTGAATCCCTTACCTAGAACAGTGAGTCTGGTACCTGGACCAAACTCTGCCTTATCTGTGTACCACAGAGACATACCATGCTCTACATTACAGACACTGGATGACATCTGACACAGATCTGTTACTTTGCCTGTTCTGAACTGTCATGCACTTCCATTCAAACTGATACAACACCACAATATAGATTCATTACAAACCAAACGCCTGAGGAATTGGAACATTGTTTTATAAACCATAAAGATATTTTCTCTCCATCTCTGGTTCACACACCGGATAAAAAAAACAAGACAACGTCTCTTTCACTAACAGATAAACCCATGACGGCATAGATAACAGATGACAGAATCAGTTTTCTCACCCAGAACTGTGAGTTTGGTGCCATTGCCGAAGTACGCCTGGTTGGTGTTCACACTGATACACAGCTACAGAAATAACCCCTCCTCACTACTCAGTAGTAGCAGAGTTTAGCTGTAGCCTTTACACCCCCAACCTGCTGTCTTTGGTTGTTGGATTTAGTTATTCTATGAAATGTTATGACATCACAAAATCATTTCCAGATTATGTAGAGATGAAATGATCATTGTTTTGACCGAAGTACCGAAGACTGTGTCTGGTTCCACTGCGAAGGAACCTCTTCTCCTCTAGCTGATAGGTATTATAATGAAGGAAGACTGTGTCTGGTTCCACTGCGAAGGAACCTCTTCTCCTCTAGCTGATAGGTATTATAATGAAGGAAGACTGTGTCTGGGCACGGAGCCAGACAGCTTTATAACCATGATGATTGGAGCACATAACTAATGCCTTTACTGTGATCCATTCAAATACACTCTCTTACTTTAACACCATTTAGACGTATAGTCAAATACGATATTGTCTATATTGCCAAATGTAAAAATGTTTTGGTCTTTGTTATTCCCTCGTGTACATTTGTCAGATAGAGTCCACAACAGTTCATTGTTCATTTTCTTACCTAAAACGGTGAGTTTGGTGCCGGCTCCAAAGTATGCCTCCGAGTACGAGCACAGACACTCAAAGCAGTATCTTTACTGTCTCTCTCACTTTGTTTCGACTCCATCTTTGTTACTCTGTTAAAGTTATTCAAAAACTATTCACAGGACCTCTGAGACATTCAGCTGAGGGGGTTAAATCTGACATAGTTTAACAACCAAATCAATTATGGGGACTATTTTACTAATGAAATTCAAGTGCGTTCCACCTCGACCAATCTTTAGGTCACATTCCACTCCATGAATATCAACCACACACTGTAACCTACAGACTGTAGCCATAAGATATAAAGGTGTTTAAATTTTACTTTAAAAAATTCCAATCAGGTGCCAACGTTATATTATGTTGGTGTGTTGTCTCACCTAGAACAGTTAACCTGGTTCCTCCACCGAAGTCAGCCTGGCCGACACCACCAGCACAGTGGATTTACTCCACCTGTATGTAACCACGTCAGGAGGACGATCGATAGATACTACCTAGTCATTCTGTTACAGTGCTGAGCCTGGCACCATTAACACAGTACCTTGGAACACTGCTCTAATATAGATATATAGAGGTGCTGAGCAACACTGCTCTAATATAGATATATAGACGTACTGAGCCTGGCACCATTAACACAGTACAGTGGAACACTGCTCTAATATAGATATATAGACGTGCTGAGCTTGGCACCATTAACACAGTACAGTGGAACACTGCTCTAATATAGATATATAGACGTGCTGAGCTTGGCTGGATACTGCTCTAGTCAAGCAAGTCCTTTTCTCGTCAACTTTAAATCCTACATGGCCTCCGATAACTGTATTGGTCAAGACGTCCTACCGATCAACACCGTGTTTTAACCAGTCAAACAAGACCGACACAGATGACTCAAACATACTGTAATACTACGATATCAAATCTCTTCTCACCAGTACGTTGTCTCACTCACATTCATTGTCCGTACGCCAAACATAGTGTACGGGATGACTTACCGAGAACTGTTAGTTTGGTGCCTTGTCCAAAATAGGCCTCATAGTTGGCACAGTGTACAGGCTTAACATCAAAAAGCATTGAGTGGAGTAACACTAGTATGAACTAATCTAATGTACTGAATCTAGAATCAACTAACTCCTCACATCACCAAACCCCTAAACCACACATAGAGACCCATTAGTTCCATCATGGTGAATATTCTCTTACCCAGAACAGTCAGTTTGGTTCCTGCTCCAAACAATGCAGGATTATAGTTGTCACAGTGCGGACACACTGAGCAGTAAATGTGCCAACCACTAGCTACTGAACTTGTCTACGCATTTGACATCTAACATAATAACCGTTTTTTACGACTAGTCAATTGTTCAAAGGAATTATTAGATCCATAAACATAACATTGTCAGGTACAGTAGGAATATCAATGAGGAAGTATTTACCTAAAACAGTGAGTTTGGTTCCATTGCCAAAGAAGGCTGGTTGGTTTGAAGTCACAGTGTTTTCACATCAATCATTTAGTTCAGTTGAATCATAGACACTAATCAAACATCTCCATGGTTACAGATCTATATCAATGTCATTCATCTGAAGTGAACTTACCTAAAACTGTGAGTTTGGTTCCATTCCCAAAGTAGGCCTCACTTCCAGTGTCACATCGTTTTCCTCCTCTTCCAAAAATACCTCAGATCTCTTTGTTATTCAGCCTCAAGGGAATATGAACAGAGATACTCAGAGATACTCAGAGATGCTCTAAAAATAACTACCAAGTTCAGCAAAACATTTGAGGAGATTTTATGGTCAAACATGAATCAAACCAACTCCCTTATGAAACTAAATCTGACTTCATAAGTTTGTTGTCTTGTCCAGGAAAATGCTCCCAATAAAGTAGATTTTATAATCCTGAAGACTGGTTGAAATCTTGTCTTATCCTTCAGCATTATCAAAACATATCTCCAGACTCCTCGACAGTCTGTAGTAGTGTGTGAATAGGCCCCAGACCTCTCCTGTATGGAAGTGAATGGTAGGAGGTTTTTGTACGGCGTCTCTATGTAAATATATCACCGTGGCCCCCTGTCCCCACAGTGTGAAAGCATCACACAAAAACACTCGTTCTGTTCTTTCTGTTGTTTATTTCCCCTCCCCTGTTCTCTCTCTGTATCTCTCTCACCATCTCAGTCTCTCAGTATCTGTCTGAAGCAGCAGGTGCGTCGGCATGGAGGGTTACTGCAGTTGGATCCTGACCCTATAAATAGAACATCAAATTCATGATTTTAATAATAAACATTTACATTTAGATATTTACTTTTTTCTCTCTATTGATGTAATGAATAACATCAATAAAAAAGACAATGTGAAAAGACAATATCCAAATGTAATGTTTATCATTAATATTATGGCATTCTACTGTTGTTACTGGAGTGGGATCCTGGTCCAAACTGAAAGCTTCTATTTCCGTCAGCAGTACTAAGAAAAGCAGCAGGGAGGAGAGGAGGGGGAGGAGGAGGAGAGGGAGGGAGGAGGAGGAGGAGGGAGGAGGAGGAGGAGGGAGGGAGGAGGGGGAGGGAGGAGGAGGAGAGGAGGAGGAGAGGAGGAGGGGGAGGGGAGGAGAGGAGGGGGAGAGGAGGAGGAGAGGAGGAGAGGAGGGGGAGGAGAGAGGAGGAGGGGAGGAGGAGGAGGAGAGGAGGAGGAGGAGGAGGAGGGAGGAGGGGGAGGAGGAGGAGGAGGAGGAGGGAGGAGGGAGGAGGAGGAGGAGGAGGGAGGAGGAGGGGGAGGAGAGGAGGGGGAGGGAGGAGGAGAGGAGGAGGGGGAGGAGAGGAGGAGGAGGGGGAAAAGGAGGAGGAGAGGAGGAGGGGGATGAGGAGAGGAGGAGGAGGAGGAGGGGAGGAGGAGAGGAGGGGGAGGAGGAGGAGGAGGGGGAGGAGGAGGGGGGAGGAGGGGGAGGGAGGAGGAGGAGGAGGAGGAGGAGGAGGAGGAGGAGGAGGAGGAGGAGGAGGAGGAGGAGGGAGGAGGAGGGGGAGGGAGGATGAGAGGAGGAGGGGGAGGAGAGGAGGAGGAGGGGGAGAGGAGGAGGAGAGGAGGAGGGGGATGAGGAGAGGAGGAGGAGGAGGAGAGGAGGAGGAGAGGGGGAGGGAGGAGGAGGAGGAGGAGGAGGAGGAGGAGAGGAGGGGGAGGAGGAGGAGGAGGAGGGAGGGGGAGGAGGAGGAGGAGGAGGGGGAAAGGAGGAGGGAGGAGGAGGGGGGATGAGGAGAGGAGGAGGAGGAGGGGAGGAGGAGGGAGGAGGAGGAGGAGGAGGAGGAGGAGGAGGGGGAGGAGAGGAGGGGGAGGGAGGAGGAGGAGGAGGATGAGGAGGAGGAGGAGAGGAGAGGAGGAGGGGGAGGAGAGGATGAGAGGAGGAGGGGGAGGAGAGGAGGAGGAGGGGGAGAGGAGGCGGAGAGGAGGAGGGGGAGGAGGATGAGGGGGAGGAGGAGGAGGAGGAGGAGGAGGAGGAGGAGGAGGAGGAGGAGGAGGAGGAGGGAGGAGGAGGGGGATGAGGAGAGGAGGAGGAGGAGGAGGAGGAGGAGGAGGAGAGGAGGGGGGAGGAGGGGGAGGAGATGAGGGGGAGGAGGAGGAGGAGGAGGAGGAGGAGGAGGAGGAGGAGGAGGAGGAGGAGGAGGAGGAGGAGGAGGAGGAGGAGAGGAGGAGGGGGATGAGGAGAGGAGGAGGAAGGAGGAGGAGAGGAGGGGGAGGAGGAGGAGAGGAGGAGGAGATGATGGAGAGGAGGAGGAGGAGGAGAGGAGGAGGAGGAGGCAAGGACAAATGTTTTTTTAAATCTAAAAATGTAAATGACAGCTGTCTAAGGCACAGCCCTGTCCCCTCTCCCTCTCCAATCCCCCTGCCATGCTGCATCACGTGACAGTAACAGCCTATCATAGAGCAGGGCTGACAAGATCCAGTCTTAAACTTGCACTACATTCTAACTTGATTCTAATTGCATTTGATCATATCTTTTTATTTTTTATTTTTTTATTCAACCTTTATTTAACTGGTAGGAGGTATCTGCTTTAGTGACAGTATCATTATATTGTGGAATGGTTTGTATAAAAGGTATATATGTATTTAGGGATAATCTTAAATGTGTTTCTTTTGTTTTATATCTCAAGCCAATGGAATATAATTGAATAGGATACTATAGAATTCTGGCTGTGACTTTGTGTAATCCCACATTTACCCTCCAGAGGTCAGTGTAGGATCATCTCTGAGTAATGTCTCCTTTTTAATCGAAGAGCTTCATTTGATATCAAGGGTAGGCTTATACACTAGCAGTGGTGGAAAAAGTACCCAGTTGTCATACTTGAGTAAAAGTAAAGACACCTTAATAGAAAATGATTCAAGTAACAATGAAAGTCACCCAGTAAAATACTACTTGAGTATAAGCCTAAAAGTATTTGGTTTAAAATATACTTAAGTATCAAAAGTAAAAGTATAAATCATTTCAAATTCCTTATATTAAGCAAACCAGACGGCACTATTTGATTTGGTATTTTATCTACTTAGCCAGGGGCACACTCCAACACTCAGGCAGTGTGTTTAGTGAGTCCTCCAGATCAGAGGCAGTAGGGATGACCAGGGATGTTCTCTGTTTAGTGAGTCCTCCAGATCAGAGGTAGTAGGGATGACCAGGGATGTTCTCTGTTTAGTGAGTCCACCAGATCAGAGGCAGTAGGGAGGACCAGGGATGTTCTCTGTTTAGTGAGTCCTCCAGATCAGAGGCAGTAGGGATGACCAGGGATGTTCTCTGTTTAGTGAGTCCTCCAGATCAGAGGCAGTAGGGATGACCAGAGATGTTCTCTGTTTAGTGAGTCCTCCAGATCAGAGGCAGTAGGGATGACCAGGGATGTTCTCTGTTTAGTGAGTCCTCCAGATCAGAGGCAGTAGGGAGGACTAGGAATGTTCTCTATTTAGTGAGTCTTCCAGATCAGAGGCAGTAGGGATGACCAGGGATGTTCTCTGTTTAGTGATTCCTCCAGATCAGAGGAAGTAGGGAGGACCAGGGATGTTCTCTGTTTAGTGAGTCCTCCAGATCAGAGGCAGTAGGGAGGACCAGGGATGTTCTCTGTTTAGTGAGTCCTCCAGATCAGAGGCAGTAGGGAGGACCAGGGATGTTCTCTGTTTAGTGAGTCCTCCAGATCAGAGGCAGTAGGGATGACCAGGGATGTTCTCTGTTTAGTGAGTCCTCCAGACCAGAGGCAGTAGGGAGGACCAGGGATGTTCTCTGTTTAGTGAGTCCTCCAGATCAGAGGCAGTAGGGAGGACCAGGGATGTTCTCTGTTTAGTGAGTCCTCCAGATCAGAGGCAGTAGAGATGACCAGGGATGTTCTCTTGATAAATGCGTGAATTCGGCAATTTTGCTGATGTCAATGTTGTGAACAGAGTGTCCCATGGTGGCGGTGGGGTTATGTTATGGGCAGACATAAGCTACGGACAATGAACACAATTGCATTTTATCGATGGCAATTTGAATGAACAGATATACTGTGACGGGATCCTGAGGCCCATTATCGTGCCATTCATCCACCTCTATCACCTCATGTTTCAGCATGATAATGCATGGCCACATGTCACAAGGATCTGTACACAATTCCTGTAAGCTGAAAATGTCCCAGTTCTTCCCTGCCCTGCATACTCACCAGACACGTCATCCGTTGAGCATGTTTGGGATGCTGTGGAACGGTGAGTACGACAGCGTGATCCAGTTCCCGCCAATATCCAGCAACTTCGCACAGCCATTGAAGAGGAGTGGGACAACATTCCACAGGCCACAATCAACAGCCTGATCAACTCTATGAGAATGAGATGGGTTGCGCAGCATGAGGCTAATGGTGGTCATACCAGATACTGACTGGTTTTCTGATCCACACCCATACCTTTTTTTAAAGGTATCTATGACCAACAGATAGGACAACATAGGACAACAGTCTCCAAGGTGCAGGGTAGAGTACCGGGTGGTAGCCGGCTAGTAACAGTGTCTAAAGTTCAGACAGGATACTGGGCGGAGGCCGGCTAGTAACATGAATTCAATTAAATAATTAAACTGATGGACAAATGTCCTCCCGTTCCCACTGGTCTGGCTGTTTGCTAACGTTTACAGTCTTCGGCTTGTGGAAGAAGGGGACTGAGTGACGTAGCTGTCTAAGGCACTGCATCACAGTTCTAGAGGCGCCACTACAAACCCAGGTTCGATCACGGGCTGTATCACAACCGGCTGTGATCGGGAGCCTCACAGGGCGGCGCACAATTGGCCCAGCGTCGTTCGGGTTAGTGGAGGGTTGGCAGTCATTGTAAATAAGGATTTGTTCTTAACTGACTTGCCAGGTTAAATACAATTTTAAAAATAAGGTGGTAAGTATATCTTTGTCTGTGTGGGGGCCAATGCTGGGGTGGGCAAGGAGTCATGTACCCTCAATTTGCTGGCCCCTGTGCACATTCCTGATAACAGAGGTATTGCTACAACATAAACAAATACTATTCAAGCATTCTGTCCTGAATTCAATTGTGAATATTGCTGAGAATTTAACCAAAAATATTGAACTTCTCTGTGGTTCAAGTGTCTCTGTTGACAACTTGGTGGAATGTCTTGGAGGTCATTTCAAAAAGTGCCTATAATATTTCAAACTCCCTTTTACCAAGAAAACTAGCGATCTGGCGACCATATAGGAGTTCTCAGCTGAGGTGACAAATGTCGGTCAGGAATAATGGCGGAGAAAAGAGGAGGAGAAAAACTCTCTCTGACATGCATTGGCCAATCAAAATCTAATATAGACATGACATATGACCTTAGGATCACTGACTAGGCCAGCGAGTAAGAGGTCACAAAACTCAAAACTGAACAGGTTTCTGATTTCAAAAACATTAACAGGAAGATGGTTTTTCTATTCAATCCGTAACACTGAAGCGTCACAGATTCCGCAATCAAAATTTAAAAGTTATCTTTCCGATCCAATTGAGCCAACTGGTTCACTGAATGTAGTCTCCGATAAAGCGGGAACATGGCTTTTCAATTTCAGTCACGCTGTAAAGCTGAACTTCTACAATGTGGATCGAAATAAGCCCTAAGTCCAGAAGAAGACGGAGAGCCCTAAGTCCAGAAGAAGACGGAGAGCCCTTAGTCCAGAAGACGGAGAGCCCTAAGTCCAGAAGAAGACGGAGAGCCCTAAGTCCAGAAGAAGATGGAGAGCCCTAAGTCCAGAAGAAGACGGAGAGCCCTAAGTCCAGAAGAAGATGGAGAGCCCTAAGTCCAGAAGAAGACGGAGAGCCCTAAATCCAGAAGAAGACGGAGAGCCCTAAGTCCAGAAGAAGACGGAGAGCCACAACATGAGAATATTGTTCTTCTTTACTGCTTGTTTTTTGGTCATGTTTTAATGGAAAAAGTCTACAATTAAAATAAAAGGTTATAAATGGAGGACTAATAACAAAATACCAAGAAATTAGAGATGTCACCAACTACACCCCCACTACCCCTCCCTCCCCCTTCTCTCTGGTGTGGTTTCTTCACCCCCTCCTCCTGTGGCTTCTAGGGGTTGTTGTAAGGAAGTGTATCTGTTCTGAGTCATGGTGCTGTACTGGAAGCACAGTAATACACAGCCCCGTCCCCAACCTCCAGGTTCTTGATCTCCAGAGTGGATCTAGTCAGCTCCGGCCTGCTCATGGTGTAATGTACATCCTTCTCAAAGGGAGGTTGTATTTCCCACACGCCTTGACCCAGAGAATAGGTCAGCATCTCCATGTTGTTGCCTCTCTGTCGGTACCAGAACATGTAGTAGTAGCTGCTGTCGTCGTGGTAACACCGTAGAGAGACTGACGCATCTCCTTCTCTACACACAGACAGGACAGGAGACTGTTTAACTGTTAAACCGCCACAGAAATCTGTGAAGATAAACAGACGTAAAACATTAAAACATCTATAAAGTATCATCAACCTGAAAGTGATTACAATTTAAAATCATTTCTGTCATTCCAACGATCGCAGGTTGACTTTGAACACGCAGAATATCAGTTTCCACACTGCTGATTTGTGAAGCCTGTCATGTGTGTAAGTAGGGGACAGTTCTTACTTGCAGTGAGGAGGAGAACCAGAGTCACACACAACAGCTTCATCCTGACGGACATCAGAGGACTGAGAGAAAGAGGGACAGTCTGAACCTCTCCTCCGTTCACTCTCCTTTCTCTCTCTCTCTCTCTCTCTCTCTCTCTCTCTCTGCCTCTCTCTCCCCCCCCTCATTCCTCTCTCCTCCTCCTCCTACCTATTTCCCTCCTCCTTCCTCTCTTCCCCTACTCCTTCCTCTCTCCTCCTCATTCCTATTTTCTCCTCCTCCTTCCTCTTTTCAGGTACTCCTTCCTCTCCTCCTTCCCCTCTCCTCTCCTCCTTCTCCCCTCTTCCCTCTAATCACCCTTCTCCTTCCTCTCTACCCCCTCCTCCCTCTAATCACCCTCCTCCTTCCTCTCCCCCTTCCCCTCTCCTCACCTCCTTCTCCCCTCCACCTTCCTCTCTTTCCCTCCTCCTTCCTCTAATCACCCTCCTCCTTCCTCTCTTTCCATCCCCCTTTCTCTCTTTGTATGTCATTACATTAAGATATAAGGGGGAACATAGATATATTCAATCAAATTCACGGTTTGATTTAAAAGCTATGTTTAACCCATCTCTCATGGTTGATGTCTTGACATAAAACATCACCTTTATGGCTGCAGAAGTTGCCGTTATATCATATATGAGGATCCGCCACTTCCCCCCCCCCAAATTTTCTCCTAAAATGACATACCCAAATCTAACTGTCTGTAGCTCAGGACCTGAAGCAAGGATATGTATATTATTGCTACCATTTGATTGGAAACACTTTGAAGTTTGTGGAAATGTGAAATGAATGTAGGAGAATATAACACATTAGATCTGGTAAAAGAAAATACAAAGAAAAAAAACATTATTTTATTTTGTATTATTTTTGCACCATCATCTTTGAAATGCAAGAGAAAGGCCATAATGTATTATTCCAGCCCAGGCGCAATTTAGATTTTGGCCACCAGATGGCAGCAGTGTATGTGCAAAGTTTTAGACTGAAAGTTTTAGACAATGAACCATTGCATTTCTGTTCAACATTTTGTATCAAGACTACCTAAATGTTGCTAATTTATTTATTAATGACTTTTCAGGTTTATAACTGTGCACTCTCCTCAAACAATAGCATGGTATTATTTCCCTGTAATAGCTACTGTAAATTGGACAGTGTAGTTAGATTAACAAGAATTTAAGCTTTCTGCCAATATCAGATATGTCTATGTCCTGGGAAATGTTCTTGTTACTTACAACCGCATGCTAATCACATTAGCCTACGTTAGCTCAACCGTCCCACGGGAAACCCACTCACTGATCATGTAGAGTTTAATTAAGCATTAATCAGCTAAATTAGACATTGAACTTAACCCCTGGAATAATCATGGACGCATTTTTGTATAGAGATCTCAGAAATGCAGTGTAACTACTTAACATTTAGTGTCTCCTTATGTTATCCTTAAGTGGGGAAAACAGTTTTCATGGGCACACAAATCCCCCCCCCCAAAAAAAAAAAAAAAAAATCAAATGCTTCTAACTGAAAGAGTCAAATGACCTTGATACTTAAAACCTAAATCGATACCGATCATTACAGTGGTTCCTCAATGATTATGCATCATTCTTGTTGGATGTGTATTTTTGTGTCCAGCTGTTTATTTACACCATGATATTTAGCTCAGTTGGTAGAGCATGGCGCTTATAACGCCAGGGTAGTGGGTTCGATCCCCGGGACCACCCATACGTAGAATGTATGCACACATGACTGTAAGTCGCTTTGGATAAAAGCGTCTGCTAAATGGCATATATTATTATTATTATTATTATTATATTTACATTTAACATTTACATTTAAGTCATTTAGCAGACGCTCTTATCCAGAGCGACTTACAAATTGGTGCATTCACCTTATGACATCCAGTGGAACAGTCACTTTACAATAGTGATATATTCACACAACATCATCTGATCCAGGAAGGAATTTTCTTATTGACAGTCAAGTGACGAACAGCTGTTGTGATGTAAACAACAGCCCAAATGCTGGGAAAAAAATAACATGTTCTCATTCGTTATGCTGGTGAAGACAGTTGTACCTGGATCCATCTGTTGGATCTAATATCTCTAGCGAATTGATGTCAATCATCTCCTTAGATTTAACAGAGATGTTAAATCATGTTTTCATATGTTTTTGTGCCCTCAGATTGGACACCAGGTCTGCTGTGCGCAATTGTGTAGGACAAGACTATTGCTCAACGCCCAAAGTTCTTCCTATGAATTATTCTGGATATAATGACATCACCTTATGTGAGCCTAGTGGGCTCATTCACAATACGGTCTGGTAATGGGGCGGCAGGGTAGCCTAGTGGGCTCATTCACAATACGGTCTGGTAATGGGGCGGCAGGGTAGCCTAGTGGGCTCATTCACAATACGGTCTGGTAATGGGGCGGCAGGGTAGCCTAGTGGGCTCATTCACAATACGGTCTGGTAATGGGGCGGCAGGGTAGCCTAGTGGGCTCATTCACAATACGGTCTGGTAATGGGGCGGCAGGGTAGCCTAGTGGGCTCATTCACAATACGGTCTGGTAATGGGGCGGCAGGGTAGCCTAGTGGGCTCATTCACAATACGGTCTGGTAATGGGGCGGCAGGGTAGCCTAGTGGGCTCATTCACAATACGGTCTGGTAATGGGGCGGCAGGGTAGCCTAGTGGGCTCATTCACAATACGGTCTGGTAATGGGGCGGCAGGGTAGCCTAGTGGGCTCATTCACAATACGGTCTGGTAATGGGGCGGCAGGGTAGCCTAGTGGGCTCATTCACAATACGGTCTGGTAATGGGGCGGCAGGGTAGCCTAGTGGGCTCATTCACAATACGGTCTGGTAATGGGGCGGCAGGGTAGCCTAGTGGGCTCATTACGGTCTGGTAATGGGGCGGCAGGGTAGCCTAGTGGGCTCATTCACAATACGTTCTGGTAATGGGGCGGCAGGGTAGCCTAGTGGGCTCATTCTCACCTGGTCTGGTAATGGGGCGGCAAGCCTAGTGGGCTCATTCACAATACGGTCTGTAATGGGGCGGCAGGGTAGCCTCAGTGGGCTCATTCACAATACGGTCTGGTAATGGGGCGGCAGGGTAGCCTAGTGGGCTCATTCACAATACGGTCTGGTAATGGGGCGGCAGGGTAGCCTAGTGGTTAGAGCATTGGACTAGTAACCGAAAGGATACTTTCCTTCACCTGATATACTGAACCTTATCCTCAGCTGATATACTGAACCTTATCCTCAGCTGATATACTGAACCTTATCCTCAGCTGATATACTGAACCTTATCCTCAGCTGATATACTGAACCTTATCCTCAGCTGATATACTGAACCTTATCCTCAGCTGATATACTGAACCTTATCCTCAGCTGATATACTGAACCTTATCCTCACCTGATATACTGAACCTTACCTTCACCTGATATACTGAACCTTACCTTCACCTGATATACTGAACCTTACCTTCACCTGATATACTGAACCTTACCTTCACCTGATATACTGAACCTTACCTTCACCTGATATACTGAACCTTACCCTCACCTTGTCTTCTCATGCTTTTTATACACAAATCTAACAAGTAATCTAAAAATTCCCCAACGACTACCTAATACAACTGCAATTCATGCTGTGACAGACTGCTGCGTGCACAACCATTCCGGCTCTATCGAAAACCACACGTCCATCACCAGACAGTCAGAGAATGCTGTCTCATAGCAGTCTCCTATAGGAGTTATGTACTGTCTCCACATAGCAGTCTCCTGTAGGAGTCATGTACTGTCTCCACATAGCAGTCTACTATAGGAGTTAGGTACTGTCTCCAAATTGCAGTTTACTATAGGAGTTATGTACTGTCTCCACTATAGGAGTTATGTACTGTCTCCACATTGCAGTTTACTATAGGAGTTATGTACTGTCTCCACATAGCAGTCTACTATAGGAGTTAGGTACTGTCTCCACATTGCAGTTTACTATAGGAGTTATGTACTGTCTCCACTATAGGAGTTATGTACTGTCTCCACATAACAGTCTCCTATAGGAGTTATGTACTGTCTCCACATAGCAGTCTCCCATAGGAGGTATGTACTGTCTCCACATAGCAGTCTCCTGTAGGAGTTATGTACTGTCTCCACATAGCAGTCTCCCATAGGAGGTATGTACTGTCTCCACATAGCAGTCTCCTATAGGAGTTATGTACTGTCTCTACATAGCAGTCTCCCATAGGGGCTATGTACTGTCTCCACATAGCAGTCTACTATAGGAGTTATGTACTGTCTCTACATAGCAGTCTCCCATAGGGGGTATGTAATGCACATGGGCAGGTCATATGGGAGGGAAGAAGAGGAGGAGGAGGGGAGGAGTTTTGTTTTGTGTGTAGTCAGAGAGGAAGAAGCAAAGCGAGAGATTTTACTCCGCCCCCAAAATCTGTCCGTGAGTCAATGAGAGTGTCGAATTTGGTCCGCAAAAAGTGGACCAAAGCTTATTTGATCTAATAGAAGTTTCATAATGGTTAGATTTATACGAATGCACTGGTATAAGTAGACGCACGTGGCATTTTGGCAGCTTTGAATTCATCTACTTTATATCAGAGTTGTGCCTTTTGTCATAGAGATATATAGAGGACTCATCATGGATACAACCTGTTTTAGCATACACATTACCATTGAGGGATTCCACCATTTTAAAGTAGTCAACTGGGTGGGGAGCAGTGGTAATGGCGTCTTTTTGTAGGCATTAAGTCCGCCATGGTTCGTTGGACAAAGCCTAATGAATGGAGTAGGGTTACATGGATAAATCTTATACGTTTGGTTCTATGACGTAATCTTCATCAGATTTTCGAAGCATTTATGTAATCAGAAAAACCACATAAAGCATATAAACATTTTTATAATTTTACCTTTATTTAACTAGGCAAGTCAGTTAAGAACAAATTCTTATTTTCAATGACGGCCTAGGAACAGTGGGTTAACTGCCTGTTCAGGGGCAGAATGACAGATTTGTACCTTGTCAGCTCGGGGGTTTTGAACTTTAAACCTTCCGGTTACTAGTCCAACGCTCTAACCACTAGGCTAACGTCATGTTACCTGACTGATATTATCTCATAGAACAAAACGTATAAGATCTCCTAAGCCTGTGTGTTAACCTCAGACCTTCTTTTCACCGTTGAATTCCAAAACCCTATTCTTCCCCCATTACTTTCCTCATAGGAATGGCTGAATGAACCAGAGGCAACTCATTTACATTTTTAAAACTTTTATAAGCTGGTGAGTTCATTGAAGAAGAAGAAAATGTACTACTTTAAAATGGAGATCGCCTCAATGGCGCTGCCCATGCTGTCACAGACGCTATATTGGCACAGATACAAAGATGACTATCTATCTCTATGGCCTGTTGTTTACACGCGTATCTGCCGTCTCATTGGCTAGAATGGTCCCACCTGATCTCATCTCTTCCTGCCTGCCTTCTGTCTTTGTAGACATGTTTTTTTTCCATTGTTAGAGCAGTCCCTCGAATATCTTGTCAATATAATAGACAATCTTTGGTGTAGTGTAGAGGGAGGGGTTTTGTGTGTAGTGCAAAGTGTAGCTGATTCACTGTGCTTTACTCACAGCACAATAATACAGCCCAGTGTCTTCAACCCTCACTGCAAGCGACCCCAGAAAACCCTCATCCTCTGCGTCGCCTGAGATGTTAAAGTTTTCCGCAACATCTAAAGCTTGTTTAAAGGACAGGAGGCCGATGAGCTGGAGCTTTTGTCCATCTGTCTGACGGTACCAGTAGATCTTATCATAGTTTCTGTCATGGTGACTGCAGGTCATCTTTAAGGTGTTTCCTGGCCTCTTGGTGAGATGACGAGGAGATTGTTGGACGGAGAGGGACACACAGGAACCTTAGGGAGAAGAGAGAGACTATGAAACACAGAGAGACAATGATAAAACAGATCAGCTACTAACTACCTGATACCTGATATACTGAACCTTACCTTCACCTGATATACTGAACCTTGCCTTCACCTGATATACTGAACCTTGCCTTCACCTGATATACTGAACCTTACCTTCACCTGATATACTGAACCTTGCCTTCACCTGATATACTGAACCTTGCCTTCACCTGATATACTGAACCTTGCCTTCACCTGATATACTGAACCTTACCTTCACCTGATATACTGAACCTTACCTTCACCTGATATACTGAACCTTACCTTCACCTGATATACTGAACCTTACCTTCACCTGATATACTGAACCTTACCTTCACCTGATATACTGAACCTTGCCTTCACCTGATATACTGAACCTTACCTTCACCTGATATACTGAACCTTACCTTCACCTGATATACTGAACCTTGCCTTCACCTGATATACTGAACCTTGCCTTCACCTGATATACTGAACCTTACCTTCACCTGATATACTGAACCTTACCTTCACCTGATATACTGAACCTTGCCTTCACCTGATATACTGAACCTTGCCTTCACCTGATATACTGAACCTTGCCTTCACCTGATACCTTCATCTTCACCTTACCCTGATATACTGAACCTTACCTTCACCTGATATACTGAACCTTATCCTCACCTGTGAGCCAGAGGAGTGAAACAGTAGCCGTGAGGAGAACTCTGATCATGCTGTCTGTCTGTCTGTCTGTCCGTTTGTCTGTCTGAGCTGTAGAGTTAGATCTATGTCTATGGTATGAGGTGTTCAGTGTCTTTGTTCTGAGGTGGGAGGAGCTTATAGCTGACCTATCGGCATACAGTACAGTGGAACATTACTGCCCTCTGCTGGATCATCTGGAAGGTATTGGTACAATAACATGAAACAAAACTTAGAGTTTGTAAAAATACATTTTTTTTAAATGAACAAAGACAAACAATATCTTTTTTAAAAATCTATAAATGTATCCTTCTTGTTTCGGGGTGGCAGGGTAGCCTAGTGGTTAGAGTGTAGAGGTGGCAGGGTAGCCTAGTGGTTAGAGTGTAGAGGCGGCAGGGTAGCCTAGTGGTTAGAGTGTAGAGGCGGCAGGGTAGCCTAGTGGTTAGAGTGTAGAGGTGGCAGGGTAGCCTAGTGGTTAGAGCGTTGGACTAGTAACCGGAAGGTTGCAAATTAGAATCCCTGAGCTGACAAGGTAAAAATCTATCGTTCTGCTCCTGAACAGGCAGTTAACCCACTGTTCCTAGACCGTCATTGAAAATAAGAATTTGTTCTTAACTGACTTGCCTAGTTAAATATAAATATCCTACAGACTACATTGAGGTTTTTCTTTCTTCATTTTGGCATTAGTTCATAAGCCTAAACTTTAGGGTTTAACTGTATGCTTGTGTGACGGAGAAGTCCGTCACTGGCCGCGGGCAGCATTTGGTTCTTTAACGCACACACATATTCTTCACTCCTCCCTGCGCCATTATAAGATAAGTTAACAATGTGGGTCGACACACAAATTAACTTCTGTCTTGGTGCATGCATTTCACACCTGTCAGTGTTCATATTTGAGAGATACAATAATTATTATACTTATCAATGTTGTGGATGAGCGCATTGTTTGTTTGTTCTGTTCCTCTCTCTCCATCTCTGTAGCTTCCGGGTATGCTGGAAAAGGACCCGAGCTAAGGGAATTGGGTTGGCTTTATAGTGCCTGTCCCAAATGGCTCATTAATGCATATGGGCATATTGAAAGATATTGTCAGTAGTGAGGTAATGTTGTAAATGTTATGTTGTGATATTGTTTAAAACCGTGTTGCAATGTATATCCTTTAGTATGTTTAGTTCATGGAAAAGGTAGGTTTGTATTGTTAATTGATTAATTAATTAGGGTTAATTGTTCTGAGGGGAGGGGCTAGCCCTACAAAAGGAGCCTCTCTTTCAGTCATGGAGGTTTTTGTTTTGGATTGAGCTGTGGATGGGGCAGCATTGTTTTTAAGCTGTCCCATAAGGTAGACGTTGATGGCAGTACTGTTGTTTTTTTGTTCCGGAATCACTTGTAAATAAACACCTTTGCACAGAAGAACTTTTGCGGTTCCGCCATCTTTTTATTTTGATAGAGGTTAGGTTATCCAGTTTAGCCTTCTGGCCTACTCTACGTGACAGCTTGCCAATTAGCACACAGCCAATGTCCAAATCATTATTTTGGGAACTG
>NC_060182.1:95949599-96024599 GCF_021184085.1 Oncorhynchus gorbuscha | reverse complement strand
CCTTCTCTCTCTCCCTCCCCCTTCGCACTCTCTCCCCTTCGCACTCTCTCTCTCCTTATCTCTCTCCCCTTCTCCCTCTCTCCTCTTCTCTCTCTCTCCCCTTCGCTCTCTCTCTCCCCTTCTCTCTCTCTCTCCCCTTCTCTCTCTCTCTCCCCTTCTCTCTCTCTCTCCCTCCCCTTCTCTCTCTCTCTCCCTCCCCTTCGCTCTCCCTCCCCTTCGCTCTCTCTCTCTTATCTCTCTCCCCTTATCTCTCTCCCCTTCTCCCTCTCTCCTCTTCTCCCTCTCTCCTCTTCTCTCTCTCTCCCCTTCGCACTCTCCCCTTCTCTCTCCCCCTTCTCTCTCTCTCTCCCCCCTTCTCTCTCCCCTTCTCTCTCTCTCCCCCTTCTCTCTCCCCTTCTCTCTCTCTCCCCCTTCTCTCTCCCCTTCTCTCTCTCTCCCCCTTCTCTCCCCCTTCTCTCTCTCTCTCCCTCCCCCTTCTCTCTCTCTCCCTCCCCCTTCTCTCTCTCTCTCCCTCCCCCTTCTCTCTCTCTCTCTCCTCCCCCTTCTCTCTCTCTCTCCCTCCCCCTTCTCTCTCTCTCTCCCTCCCCCTTCTCTCACTCTCTCCCTCCCCCTTCTCTCTCTCTCTCTCTCCCCCTTCTCTCTCCCCTTCTCTCTCTCTCCCCTTCTCTCTCCCCTTCTCTCTCTCTCTCCCTCCCCCCCCTTCTCTCTCTCCCTCCCCCTTCTCTCTCTCTCTCCCTCCCCCCTCTCTCTCTCTCCCTCCCCCTCTCTCTCTCTCTCTCTCTCTCTCTCTCTCTCTCTCCCTTCGCACTCTCTCCCCTTCGCACTCTCTCCCCTTCGCACTCTCTCTCCCCTTCGCACTCTCTCTCCCCTTCGCACTCTCTCTCCCCTTCGCACTCTCTCTCCCCTTCGCACTCTCTCTCTCTCTCCCTTCGCACTCTCTCTCCCCTTCACTCTCCCCTTCGCACTCTCTCCCCTTCTCTCTCTTTCCTCTTCTCCCTCTCCCCCTTCTCTCTCTCTCTCCCTCCCCCTTCTCTCTCTCTCTCTCTCCCTCCCCCTTCTCTCTCTCTCCCTCCCCCTTCTCTCTCTCTCTCTCCCTCCCCCTTCTCTCTCTCCCTCCCCCTTCGCACTCTCTCTCCCCCTTCGCACTCTCTCTCCCCTTCGCACTCTCTCCCCTTCGCACTCTCTCCCCTTCGCACTCTCTCCCCTTCTCTCTCTTTCCTCTCTTTCCTCTTCTCCCTCTCTCCCCTTCTCTCTCTTTCCTCTTCTCCCTCTCTCCCCCTCCCCCTTCTCTCTCTCCCTCCCCCTTCGCACTCTCTCCCCTTCGCACTCTCTCTCCCCTTCGCACTCTCTCCCCTTCTCCCTCTCTCCCCTTCTCCCTCTCTCCCCTTCTCTCTCTTTCCTCTCTTTCCTCTTCTCCCTCTCTCCCCTTCTCTCTCTTTCCTCTCTTTCCTCTTCTCCCTCTCTCCCCTTCTCTCTCTTTCCTCTTCTCCCTCTCTCCCCCTCCCCCCTTCTCTCTCTCTCTCCCCCCTTCTCTCTCCCCTTCTCTCTCTCTCCCTTCTCTCTCCCCTTCTCTCTCTCTCCCCCCTCTCTCTCTCTCTCTCCCTCCCCCTTCTCTCTCTCTCTCCCTCCCCCTTCTCTCTCTCTCTCTCCTCCCCCTTCTCTCTCTCTCTCTCTCTCCCCTTCGCACTCTCTCTCTCCCTTCGCACTCTCTCCCCTTCGCACTCTCTCTCCCCTTCCCCGCACTCTCTCTCCCCTTCGCACTCTCTCTCCCCTTCGCACTCTCTCTCCCCTTCGCACTCTCTCTCCCCTTCGCACTCTCTCTCCCCTTCGCACTCTCTCCCCTTCACTCTCCCCTTCGCACTCTCTCCCCCTTCTCTCTCTTTCCTCTTCTCCCTCTCCCCCCTCTCTCTCTCTCTCTCCCTCTCCCCCTTCTCTCTCTCTCTCTCTCCCTCCCCTTCTCTCTCTCTCCCTCTCCCCTTCTCTCTCTCTCTCTCTCCTCTCCCTCCCCCTTCTCTCTCTCCCTCCCCCTTCGCACTCTCTCTCCCCCTTCGCACTCTCCCTCCCCTTCTCTCTCTCCCCTTCGCACTCTCTCTCCCCTTCGCACTCTCTCCCCTTCTCTCCTCTCTCCCCTTCTCCCTCTCTCCCCTTCTCTCTCTTTCCTCTCTTTCTTCTCTTCTCCCTCTCTCCCCTTCTCTCTCTTTCCTCTCTTTCCTCTTCTCCCTCTCTCCCCTTCTCTCTCTTTCCTCTCTTTCCTCTTCTCCCTCTCTCCCCTTCTCTCTCTTTTCCTCTTCTCCCTCTCTCCCCCCTCTCCCCTTCTCTCTCTCCCTCCCCCTTCTCTCTCTTTCTCCCCTTCCTCTTCTCCCTCTCTCTCTCCCCTTCTCCCTCTCTCCCCTTCTCTCTCTCCCTCCCCCTTCGCACTCTCTCCCCTTCTCTCTCTCTCCCCTTCGCACTCTCTCTCTCTCCCCTTCGCACTCTTCTCCCCTTCTCCCTCTCTCCCCTTCTCCCTCTCTCCCCTTCTCTCTCTTTCCTCTCTTTCCTCTTCTCCCTCTCTCCCCTTCTCTCTCTTTCCTCTCTTTCCTCTTCTCCCTCTCTCCCCCCTCTCTTTCTCTCTTTCCTCTTCTCTCTTTCCTCTCTCCCCCTCCCTTCCCCTTTCCTCTTCTCTCTCTCCCTCCCCCTTCTCTCTCTCTCCCCCTTCGCACTCTCTCCCCTTCTCCCCTCTCTCCCCTTCTCCCTCTCTCCCCTTCACACTCTCTCCCCTTCACACTCTCTCCCCTTCTCCCTCTCTCCCCTTCTCTCTCTTTCCTCTTCTCCCTCTCTCCCCTTCTCTCTCTTTCCTCTTCTCCCTCTCTTCTCTCTCTTTCCTCTTCTCCCTCTCTTCTCTCTCTTTCCTCTTCTCCCTCCCTTCTCTCTCTTTCCTCTTCTCCCTCCCTTCTCTCTCTTTCCTCTTCTCCCTCCCCTTCTCTCTCTTTCCTCTTCTCCTCTCTCTCCCTTCTCTCTCTTTCCTCTTCTCCCCTCTCTCCCCTTCTCTCTCTTTCCTCTTCTCCCTCTCTCTCTCTCTCTCTCTTTCTCTCTCTTTCCTCTTCTCCCTCCCCTTCCCTTCTCCTCTCTTTCTCTCTCTTTTCTCCCTCTCTCCCCTTCTCTCTCTTTCCTCTTCTCCTCTCTCTCCCCTTCTCTCTCTTTCCTCTTCTCCCTCTCTCCCCTTCTCTCTCTTTCCTCTTCTCCCTCTCTCCCCTTCTCTCTCTTTCCTCTTCTCCCTCCTCTCCCCCTCTCTCTCTTTCCTCTTCTCCCTCTCTCCCCTTCTCTCTCTTTCCTCTTCTCCCTCTCTCCCCTTCTCTCTCTTTCCTCTTCTCCCTCTCTCCCCTTCTCTCTCTTTCCTCTTCTCCCTCTCTCCCCTTCTCTCTCTTTCCTCTTCTCCCTCTCTCCCCTTCTCTCTCTTTCCTCTTCTCCCTCTCTCCCCTTCTCTCTCTTTCCTCTTCTCCCTCTCTCCCCTTCTCTCTCTTTCCTCTTCTCCCTCTCTCCCCTTCTCTCTCTTTCCTCTTCTCCCTCTCTCCCCTTCTCTCTCTCTTTCTCTCTTCCTCTTCTCCCTCTCTCCCCTTCTCTCTCTTTCCTCTTCTCCCTCTCTCCCCTTCTCTCTCTTTCCTCTTCTCCTCTTCCCCTTCTCTCTCTTTCCTCTTCTCCCTCTCTCCCCTTCTCTCTCTTTCCTTCTCCCTCTCTCCCCTTCTCTCTCTTTCCTCTTCTCCCTCTCTCCCCTTCTCTCTCTTTCCTCTTCTCCCTCTCTCCCCTTCTCTCTCTTTCCTCTTCTCCCTCTCTCCCCTTCTCTCTCTTTCCTCCTCTTCTCCCCCTCTCTCTTTCCTCTTCTCCCTCTCTCCCCTCTTTCCTCTTCTCCCTCTCTCTTTCCTCTTCTCCCTCTCTCCCCTTCCTCTCTTTCCTCTCCTCTCCCCTTCTCTCTTCTCCTCTTCTCTCCCCTTCTCTCTCTTTCCTCTTCTCCCTCTCTCCCCTTCTCTCTCTTTCCTCTTCTCCCTCTCTCCTTCCTTCCTCTTCTCCCTTCTCTCTCTCTTCTCCTCTTCTCCCTCTCTCCCCTTCCTCTTCTCCTCTTCTCCCTCTCTCCCCTCTCCTCTTCTCCCTCTCTCCCCTTCTCTCTCTTTCCTTTCTCTCTTCTCTCTCTTTCCTCTTCTCCCTCTCTCCCCTTCTCTCTCTTTCCTCTTCTCCCTCTCTCCCCTTCCTCTTCTCCCTCTCTCCCCTTCCTCTTCTCCTCCCTCTCTCCCCTTCTCTCTCTTTCCTCTTCTCCCTCTCTCTTTCCTCTTCTCCCTCTCTCTTTCCTCTTCTCCCTCTCTCTTTCCTCTTCTCCCTCTCTCCCCTTCCTCTTCTCCCTCTCTCCCCTTCCTCTTCTCCCTCTCTCCCCCTTCTCTCTCTTTCCTCTTTCCTCTCCCTCTCTCCCTTCTCTCTCTTTCCTCTTCTCCCTCTCTCCCCTTCCTTTCCTCTTCCCCTCTCTCTCTCCTCTCTCTCTTTCCTCTTCTCCCTCTCCCCTTCCTCTTCTCCCTCTCTCCCCTTCCTCTTCTCCCTCTCTCCCCTTCTCTCTCTTTCCTCTTCTCCCTCTCTCCCCTTCTCTCTCTTTCCTCTTCTCCCTCTCTCCCCTTCCTCTTCTCCCTCTCTCCCCTTCCTCTTCTCCCTCTCTCCCCTTCTCTCTCTTTCCTCTTCTCCCTCTCTCCCCTTCTCTCTCTTTCCTCTTCTCCCTCTCTCTCTCTTTCCTCTTCTCCCTCTCTCTCTCTTTCCCCATGTCAGTGAAGTGGGAGGGACTGATGATCTGAATACATCATGCTAATTAGTGGTTCAGACTGTAGAGACATTCACATTATTAAAGTTAGAGGTCCCCCTACAGTCCATGATGAGACCATCAGCTCTTTACATTATATTCTATCCTATAGAGCTCACCAGCTTGTAGTCTGTCACGGTTTTCTTTAGGCGAAGTGGAGGCAGACCAAAATGCAGCGTGATTTAACTTTAATAAAGTAGCGCGGTTGTTATTCATTGTTCTTTAATAAAGAAACTGAACACGAATAAACTAACAAAACAACAAACGTGGAAAAACCTAAAACAGTCCTATCTGGTGTAAAACACAGAGACAGGAACAATCACCCACCAACACACAGTGAAACCTAAAACAGTCCTATCTGGTGCAAAACACAGAGACAGGAACAATCACCCACAAACACACAGTGAAACCTAAAACAGTCCTATCTGGTGTAAAACACAGAGACAGGAACAATCACCCACCAACACACAGTGAAACCTAAAACAGTCCTATCTGGTGCAAAACACAGAGACAGGAACAATCACCCACAAACACACAGTGAAACCTAAAACAGTCCTATCTGGTGCAAAACACAGAGACAGGAACAATCACCCACAAACACACAGTGAAACCTAAAACACAGAGACAGGAACAATCACCCACAAACACACAGGGAAACCTAAAACAGTCCTATCTGGTGCAAAACACAGAGACAGGAACAATCACCCACCAACACACAGTGAAACCTAAAACAGTCCTATCTGGTGCAAAACACAGAGACAGGAACAATCACCCACAAACACACAGTGAAACCTAAAACAGTCCTATCTGGTGCAAACCACAGAGACAGGAACAATCACCCACCAACACACAGTGAAACCTAAAACACAGAGACAGGAACAATCACCCACAAACACACAGGGAAACCCAGGCTACCTATGTATGGTTCCCAATCAAAGACAATGACTAACACCTGCCTCTGATTGAGAACCATATCAGGCCAGACATAGAAATAGACAAACAAGACATCCAACATAGAATGCCCACTCAGATCACACACTGACCAACCAAAACATAGAAACATACAAAGCAAACTATGGTCAGGGTGTGACATAGTCCTAAAACACAGAAATGAGTCAGCATTTTCTACCTCTGGTTTGTTGACCATTGCTATGGGAGAAATGAAGGGGGGAATAATGGGGTTTTGGGATATAAGGTCTGAAGTTAAAACAGGCTTTGGAGATCTTACATGTTTTGTTCTGTGGAATATCTTAAAACCTTTCTGGGCTAGGCTCTAGTTTCCTGAACTTCAGTAAATCAGTCTTTTGGCGTGCGAGCAGATGTTGCGCTAACGAATTTTCCCATTGAACATACTTCTTTCCGTATGAAATATTATAGTTTATTTACATTTTAGATAGATGAATAGAAACATCGTTTGACTTGTTTGGACAAAGTTTAGTGGTTGCTTTTTGGACTCCTTTGTCTGTCTGTTTAGAATTACTGAAATCAATGCTGCCAACTAAACTGACTTTTTGGGATATAAAGAAGGATTTTATCGAATAACACAACCATTCATGTTGTAGCTGGGACCTTTGGGATTGCAAACAGAGGAAGATCTTCAGAGGTAAGTGATTTCTTTTATTGCTATTTGTGATTTTGTGAAGCTTGTGCTGGTTGAAAAATATGTTGATGTGGGGCGCCGTCAACAGACAATTGCATGGTATGCTTTCGCCGTAAAATATTTTTGGAATCTGACAACGCAGTTAGATTTAAAAGAAGTTAAGCTTTTAAATGATATTAGACACTTGTATGTTCATTAATGTTTAATATTACAAATATTTATTTGAATTTAATTGAGCGCCCTCCAATTTCACAGGATGTTGTCGGCTTTGTCCCGGGACACCTAGCCCTAATTAGCAATCAGTGCTATGGCAAACATAACCATATAACCTGCATACAGATTAATATGAAGGGATTTAATACAAAGACCAATATTATTAATATGAATAGTAAAGAGAAATGGTCCCAAAACTGAGCCCTGTGGTACACCTAATATTCAGGAAACTAGAGTCAATACCATCAGAACGCACACGTTGTGCATCATCTAAAACAAGTATAACAGCTGAAACAGCATTGCCAAATATATTAGAGAAAACATATAGGAATCTCATTGGTGTACAAACACCCCACCCAGCATATTATCGACCAATTAATAAAATGTTGTCATGCTGCGTCACGCAGTTGCTAAACTAACCATCACACAATCCCTTCTAAAAGTCAGGATATGTGTCGACAAACTGTCCTATTTCCCTCAAAATTATGTAATGTCACGATTCCAAAGCTATACAATATTAGAGATATCCAGTCTATTATCTGTAATGTTGTTCTTCTTGTTGATGAAATTCATGCTTATGTATACCCCATCATGGTAGATATCCCAGCTAGCACTGTGGATCTGGGTCGATTCCAGCCGAGAGTCAGACTCGGCCGACGTCATGTGGCTAGGATGCGGAGGTTGAGCTCGGGACAATTCCGGTGTGAGTTATCTGGCCCAAATGTATTACTTGGTTCTTGGGGCGATTGTGGCTTCACTCTGACAGATGATTAAACGGGCTGCTTTATATAATTTACATTTCATTATTTATTTTTCCATATTTGCTCATTGTTTCTGTGCAGAAAAAATACAATTAACATTTAAATGAAATTCTTTAAGAGGCCTGTGTAGTATTTAGGCATTTTGATACTTTGTGCAAGACAATTGATAAGCATTAAGAACTTTGTGGATGGAGCCTCCCGAGTGGTGCAGCGGTCTAGGACACTGCATCGTAGTGCAAACATCGTTGCTACAGATGCTGGTTCGAGACCCGTGCCAGTCACGACTGGGTGACCTGTGAGGATACGCACAATTTGCTCAGCGTCGTCCTAGTTATTGGAGGGTTTGGACGGCAGGGATGTCCTTGTCCCATCGCACTACAGTGACACCTGTGGTGGGCCGGGCACATGCACGCTGAGATGAGTATAATATGTATGTACAAAATAGCAATATTTAAAATGACTAAGTCGAGTAATATTGTATACATTTTTTTATTTTTGTTGTGTCGCTTCTGGGGAGATTCTGGTAAGATGCTGGCAAAGTTGGCTGAATTCTGGTAGAAAGACATTGCACTTGGGCTGATTCCTCATTGCTAGCTGGGAAATCAGAGCAGCTTCAGTCTCCAGGTCTACCCCACCCACCAGCTGGTGAGTGTTTTGGCTTTGAATCAGAGTCAGATACAGTGTGACGTTAATACAGGTGTGATTAGTCTGCAGTACACCAGGGAGGAGGTTTTTGTAGAGCAGAGAGGGAGATCTGATGCACTGTGTAAACTAGCAGCACAGTAATACACAGCACTGCTATTTGGAGTTAGTTGTTTGATGGTTAAGGTGCTGGTACCACCTGCATTAGCATCTCCTTCTATATCAAATCCAGCCTCAGGATATCCAGATGTCCCTATCATGTATCCTAATAGCACTAATTCTCTGTAGTTGGATTGCTTGTACCAGAGGATACGATCATAGCCTGATATACTATGTGAACACTCCATCTTAGCCGACTTCCCTGGTTCTTGTACAGGGATACAGGACTCTGGTGAACCTGGTTACTGAGAGAAGAACCTTTAGGGGGAGAGAGAGAGAGAGAGAGAGAGAGAGAGAGAGAGAGAGAGAGAGAGAGAGAGAGAGAGAGAGAGAGAGAGAGAGAAGAGGTGAATCAACAGATATAGAAACATATTCACTTGAAACATAAAAAACGATCAAATGAGGATATTATTAGTTGGTGAAATCAGTGATCTGAATACCTGCAGCCCAGGCTGTGTAACCCATGGTGATGGAGATAAGAATTCTGATCATGTTGACTCACTGTTAAGGAGACAGAAAGAATGAGACAGACAAACCACTCCACATGAATTAGAGGAGGCTTCTCATCAACTCATCTCAGTGATCTTATAGAGGGATGCTGCCTCCTTATGAGAACATCTAAACCATCAGAGACCTGAGATGAACCCTGCAGGAGGAGTCTATGTGGGACAGGAAGCAGGGTTTAGTAGAACAGAGAGGGAGATCTGATGCACTGATATCTGGAGGTAGTTGATTGATGGTTAAAGGAAATATTCACCCATTCTGAATGTTCTATGATTTTATCTCTGAGTGAGGTCCTATCGATGCCATGGGTCATTTCATGTCTTAATGTGTATCTGAGTTGTTGGCATTCAAGCAGGCAGATATTCGCTCAGTGATCACTTGGCTACACAGCTGATGCCTTCCGGACTCTTCCCCAACACTGCATGAACTACACTAGTCCACCGGATCCTTGCAGTAAACATTGGACCTTTGCATCGGATCATCGCTGCTAGCTAGCTGCTACCGAGAGGCTATAGTGGCTAACGCCCCTGTCCTGAAGCTACCACCAGTTAGCTGTGAGCCAGGCGCATCTCTCGGCTAGCAAACTAAATTACTACAACCACATTACTTCTTTCGGCAAAGACCACAACTGGTCTGCCGACGTAACTCCATCCTCTGTGCCCCCAACCGGCCTTTGCCAGACGTCGGAGCAGGCGCTTCTACTAGCCCCGGCCTGCTAACTTTAAACGCTGTGTCTCAGCTTGCTAGGTAGTAGACGTGGGAGCAGGTGCTTCTACTAGCCCCAGTCTGCTAACTTTAAACGCTGTGTCTCCAGCTTGCTAGTTAGTAACAACAACCCAGCGGCTTCCCTGTTCCATCTATTGCTGTTCACTGGACCCTATGATCACTTGGCTACATAGCTGATGGCTGCTGGACTGTTCATTAATCACAGTACTCCATTTGTTCATTTTTTGTTGATCTGTTGCCCCTTGCCCCAAGCTCAGGCCCTGTGTGTAGTTAACAGACCCTCTCTGCCCATTCATCTCCAGACAGCACAGGCCCTTGCTGTCTCTGCCTGGCCGGTTCCCCTCTTTCCACTGGGATTCTCTGCCTCTAACCCTATTACAGGGGCTGAGTCACTGGCTTACTGGTGCTCTTTCATCCCGTCCCTAGGAGGGGTGCGTCACTTGAGTGGGTTGAGTCAATGATGTGATCTTCCTGTCTGGGTTGGCGCCCCCCCTTGGGTCATGCCGTGGCGGAGATCTATCTGGGCTATACCCGGCCTTGTCTCAGGATGGTAAGTTGGTGGTTGAAGATATCCCTCTAGTGGTGTGGGGGCTGTGCTTTGGCAAAGTGGGTGGGGTTATATCCTTCCTGTTTGGCCCTGTCCGGGGGTATCATCGGATGGGGCCACAGTGTCTCCTGACCCCTCCTGTCTCAGCCTCCAGTATTTATGCTGCAGTAGTTAATGTGTCGGGGGGCTAGGGTCAGTTTGTTATCTTTGGAGTACTTCTCCTGTCCTATCCGGTGTCCTGCGTGAATTTAAGTATGCGCTCTCTAATTCTCTCTTCCTTTCTTTCTTTCTCTCTCTCGGAGGACCTGAGCCCTAGGACCATGCCTCAGGACTACCTGACATGATGACTCCTTGCTGTCCCCAGTCCACCTGGCCGTGCTGCTGCTCCAGTTTCAACTGTTCTGCCTTATTATTATTATTGGACCATGCTGGTCATTTATGAACATTTGAACATCTTGGCCATGTCTGTTATAATCTCCACCCGGCACAGCCAGAAGAGGACTGGCCACCCCACATAGCCTGGTTCCTCTCTAGGTTTCTTCCAAGGTTTTGGCCTTTCTAGGGAGTTTTTCCCAGCCACCGTGCTTCTACACCTGCATTGCTTGCTGTTTGGGGTTTTAGGCTGGGTTTCTGTAAAGCACTTTGAGATATCAGCTGATGTACGAAGGACTTTATTATCCTTGTCTTAGCTGATTAGCTGCTGTTGTCTTACCCGTTGTTGTCTGAGCTAGCTCTCCCAATCAACACCTGTGATTGCTTTATGCCTCCTATTATGTCTCTCTTAAATGTCAATATGCCTTGAAAATTGTCCTTTAGGAGAGTTATCATTGTTTTAGATTACTGCGGAGCCCCTAGTCCCACTCAGCATGATACCTCCTTTGTCCCACGTCCCAGCCATCCTCAGGTCTCTACTACTCAGCCATCCTCAGGTCTCTACTACTCAGCCATCCTCAGGTCTCTACTACTCAGCCATCCTCAGGTCTCTACTACTCAGCCATCCTCAGGTCTCTACTACTCAGCCATCCTCAGGTCTCTACCACTGAGCCATCCTCAGGTCTCTACTACTCAGCCATCCTCAGGTCTCTACTACTCAGCCATCCTCAGGTCTCTACTACTCAGCCATCCTCAGGTCTCTACTACTCAGCCATCCTCAGGTCTCTACTACTCAGCCATCCTCAGGTCTCTACTACTCAGCCATCCTCAGGTCTCTACTACTCAGCCATCCTCAGGTCTCTACTACTCAGCCATCCTCAGGTCTCTACTACTCAGCCATCCTCAGGTCTCTACTATTCAGCCATCCTCAGGTCTCTACCACTCAGCCATCCTCAGGTCTCTACTACTCAGCCATCCTCATGTCTCTACTACTCAGCCATCCTCATGTCTCTACTACTCAGCCATCCTCATGTCTCTACTACTCAGCCATCCTCATGTCTCTACTACTCAGCCATCCTCAGGTCTCTACTACTCAGCCATCCTCAGGTCTCTACTACTCAGCCATCCTCAGGTCTCTACTACTCAGCCATCCTCAGGTCTCTACTACTCAGCCATCCTCATGTCTCTACTACTCAGCCATCCTCAGGTCTCTACTACTCAGCCATCCTCAGGTCTCTACTACTCAGCCATCCTCATGTCTCTACTACT
Source organism: Oncorhynchus gorbuscha (assembly GCF_021184085.1). Lineage (NCBI taxonomy): Eukaryota > Metazoa > Chordata > Actinopteri > Salmoniformes > Salmonidae > Oncorhynchus > Oncorhynchus gorbuscha. Next base: position 96,012,993 of record NC_060182.1, on the reverse strand, counting down.
CAGCCATCCTCAGGTCTCTACTACTCAGCCATCCTCAGGTCTCTACCACTCAGCCACACACACTGATACTGACATACACATATACACACACACTCATTCACCCATGCTCAGTCACTCAATACAGTATGTAAGTCTTGTATCTGATCATGTCTGGACAGAGAAAGTATGAGGGCCCTCCCATACCACATTCCCTGATCCCCAGGGCCCTCCCACACCAAATTCCCTGGCCCAGGCTCCCTAGGTCCCTCCCATTCCACATTCCCCAGGCCACCTAGAGCCCTCCAACACCACCGGCCCTGTCTCAGACCCCATAGGGCCCTCCCATACCACCGGCCATGTCTCAGACCCCCTAGGGCACTCCCATACCCCCGGCCCTGTCTCAGACCCCATAGGGCCCTCCCATACCCCCGGCCATGTCTCAGACCCCCTAGGGCACTCCCATACCCCCGGCCATGTCTCAGACCCCCTACGGCTCTCCCATACTCCCGGCCCTGTCTCAGACCCCATAGGGCCCTCCCATACCACCAGCCATGTCTCAGACCCCCTACGGCCCTCCCATACCACAAGCATCTTCTAAATGTGTGTTGAGAAATACTCCCTCCTGGTGGAGAAGTGAGGAAATGCACCTAAACCATCTAAACAAGCCACTTATAACAGTATCATTACCATCTGTCTGATATCTAATGGTTCAGAGCAAAGTCTTGTTGAAGTGGTTGAAGACAGGTGCAGGTGTATAGAGCTGTAGTCAGTATTATATGAGAGGATCAGAGAGGGTTTTTGTAGAGGAGAGAGGGTATAGTGAAACACTGTGCTTCACTAGCAGCACAGAAATACACTGCACTGTCTTCAGCTTCTGTCACTTTGGAAAAATGTAGATACGCCATTTTATTAGCTGCAGCATCTCCACTGACATCAAAACGCCCTTTAAAGGAATCTTCCACCGTTGGACTGGTGTATCTCACATACCCAATGAGTTTCAGACCAGTGTTTTGGGCTGACTGTTGGTACCACAGTATCATGTTGTAATCTGAAACAGTGTGGCTGCAGGTGAGATTGACTTTGTCTTCAGGTCCTTTTAGTATTGCAGTAGGAGTCTGGTGAACTTTGTCTGTTTTTGACAGCCCTATGGATGAAAACAGACCATATGAAATATACAGTATTATTAGCATATTGACAGCAATATATTTCAGTAGTAAATCTATCTTTCATGAGGGATTTAGTACCTGTCACCCATAGTGGTAGAGTTGCTACATGTATGAGAAGCTTGATCATGTTGATGGTTCTGGAGAGAAGAGTCACATGGACAAGGAGAAAGGGTTTTCAGATAGTCAGAGATGTCATGTCATCTAGTGGGAGTGTCAAATGTATAACAACATCCCAAATGGCACCCTATTCCCTTTCTAGTGCACTACTTTAGACCAGAGCCCATAGGGGGGAGAGGAGAACAAGCCAATAGAGAAGGGGAGCTGAACTGAGCTGCCGGAGGGGAAGGAAATGACATCACTTTGACGTCAGAACTTGTGTTGATATTCAAGCAGATCCCTTGTTCACCTACAGGTCTCCTGTTCAACGTTAAGGTGTATTGTGGAACATACCGGTATCTACATCATTAAAGGATTTGTCTTTTTATATAGATAGAAATGGAGTAATGGAATTTGACATTGTAACATTGCATAATGTATGTTAATGAGTGGTGACACTAAACTGTAAATACTGGTATACTGTACGAGGACAGATATCACCTTATGCCATCATCCATCTGTGTTTATTCATTGGCACTGAGTCAAAGTCAAACCTCAGATGCAGGTGTTCTGAGCCGTGGTCTAATATTACCATCAGACAGGGTTTTAGTAGAGAACAGGAGGAAGTCTACATCACTGTGTTGGCTGGCTGCACGGTAATAAACTGCACTGTGTTCAGGTCCTCTCAGACTCACTAGATGAAGATAAGCCTCTTTCCCACCATCTCCACTCACATTGAAGTGCTTTTCAAATGATTTCTCCATGGTTATTGACTTGTAATTTGCATAACCAATGAGTTTCATAGCAGTGTCTCCTGCTGACTGTTTGTACCATAGTATCACGTAGTAGTTAGCGATCGTATGGCTGCAGGTGAGTTGAACGTCTCCTCCAGGACCTTCTGTTAGTGCCACAGGCCTCTGATGAACCATGCTACTAAACAACTGCCCTGTGGACACAGCGAGGGAGGGAGAGAGAGGGGAGAGAAGGTGACAGAGAAACAGAGGAGAGATGGAGAGAGGAGAGAAGGTGAGAAAGATGGAGCAAGAGAAATGAGTTTTTATTCAGTTTGATGACATTCGTAGTATCGTTTTGCTTCTCATCGTAAGTGATTTAATACCTGTCACCCAGAGTGGTAGAGCTGCCAGGTGAATCAGAACTCTGAACATCATGATGAAGAAAAAGATAATGATGAAGATGATGAATATGCTGAGGAACACAATGATGATGTGATATGAGTGTCTCCTGGATGAAGCTCTGAGGTGAAAGGAGATTGGCTGATGTAGTAGCATGTTTCCTTCAGGGTGGTGGATAGTGACAGTGTTAGAGGGAGTGTCAGGAAGCCTGTACTGTAAAGCTTGCTCATAGGACCTCACTGTGAACATGACTGATTACATGATCATGACAATGAACCCATCAGACATTAGAACAACTAGAGTTAGAGGTCCCCCTACAGTATGTGATGAGACCATCAGACATTAGAACAACTAGAGTTAGAGGTCCCCTACAGTATGTGATGAGACCATCAGACATTAGAACAACTAGAGTTAGAGGTCCCCTACAGTATGTGATGAGACCATCAGACATTAGAACAACTAGAGTTAGAGGTCCCCTACAGTATGTGATGAGACCATCAGACATTAGAACAACTAGAGTTAGAGGTCCCCCTACAGTATGTGATGAGACCATCAGACATTAGAAGAACTAGAGTTAGAGGTCCCCTACAGTATGTGATGAGACCATCAGACATTAGAAGAACTAGAGTTAGAGGTCCCCTACAGTATGTGATGAGACCATCAGACATTAGAAGAACTAGAGTTAGAGGTCCCCTACAGTATGTGATGAGACCATCAGACATTAGAACAACTAGAGTTAGAGGTCCCCTACAGTATGTGATGAGACCATCAGACATTAGAAGAACTAGAGTTAGAGGTCCCCTACAGTATGTGATGAGACCATCAGACATTAGAAGAACTAGAGTTAGAGGTCCCCCTACAGTATGTGATGAGACCATCAGACATTAGAACAACTAGAGTTAGAGGTCCCCCTACAGTATGTGATGAGACCATCAGACATTAGAACAACTAGAGTTAGAGGTCCCCTACAGTATGTGATGAGACCATCAGACATTAGAACAACTAGAGTTAGAGGTCCCCTACAGTATGTGATGAGACCATCAGACATTAGAACAACTAGAGTTAGAGGTCCCCCTACAGTATGTGATGAGACCATCAGACATTAGAACAACTAGAGTTAGAGGTCCCCTACAGTATGTGATGAGACCATCAGACATTAGAACAACTAGAGTTAGAGGTCCCCTACAGTATGTGATGAGACCATTAGAACAACTAGAGTTAGAGGTCCCCCTACAGTATGTGATGAGACCATCAGACATTAGAACAACTAGAGTTAGAGGTCCCCTACAGTATGTGATGAGACCATCAGACATTAGAACAACTAGAGTTAGAGGTCCCCCTACAGTATGTGATGAGACCATCAGACATTAGAACAACTAGAGTTAGAGGTCCCCTACAGTATGTGATGAGACCATCAGACATTAGAACAACTAGAGTTAGAGGTCCCCTACAGTATGTGATGAGACCATCAGACATTAGAACAACTAGAGTTAGAGGTCCCCTACAGTATGTGATGAGACCATCAGACATTAGAACAACTAGAGTTAGAGGTCCCCTACAGTATGTGATGAGACCATCAGACATTAGAACAACTAGAGTTAGAGGTCCCCTACAGTATGTGATGAGACCATCAGACATTAGAACAACTAGAGTTAGAGGTCCCCTACAGTATGTGATGAGACCATCAGACATTAGAACAACTATAGTTAGAGGTCCCCTACAGTATGTGATGAGACCATTAGACATTAGAAGAACTAGAGTTAGAGGTCCCCCTACAGTATGTGATGAGACCATCAGACATTAGAAGAACTAGAGTTAGAGGTCCCCTACAGTATGTGATGAGACCATCAGACATTAGAACAACTAGAGTTAGAGGTCCCCTACAGTATGTGATGAGACCATCAGACATTAGAACAACTAGAGTTAGAGGTCCCCTACAGTATGTGATGAGACCATCAGACATTAGAACAACTAGAGTTAGAGGTCCCCTACAGTATGTGATGAGACCATCAGACATTAGAACAACTAGAGTTAGAGGTCCCCTACAGTATGTGATGAGACCATCAGACATTAGAACAACTAGAGTTAGAGGTCCCCTACAGTATGTGATGAGACCATCAGACATTAGAACAACTAGAGTTAGAGGTCCCCTACAGTATGTGATGAGACCATCAGACATTAGAACAACTAGAGTTAGAGGTCCCCCTACAGTATGTGATGAGACCATTAGACATTAGAAGAACTAGAGTTAGAGGTCCCCCTACAGTATGTGATGAGACCATCAGACATTAGAAGAACTAGAGTTAGAGGTCCCCTACAGTATGTGATGAGACCATCAGACATTAGAAGAACTAGAGTTAGAGGTCCCCTACAGTATGTGATGAGACCATCAGACATTAGAAGAACTAGAGTTAGAGGTCCCCTACAGTATGTGATGAGACCATCAGACATTAGAACAACTAGAGTTAGAGGTCCCCCTACAGTATGTGATGAGACCATCAGACATTAGAACAACTAGAGTTAGAGGTCCCCTACAGTATGTGATGAAACCATTAGAAGAACTAGAGTTAGAGGTCCCCTACAGTATGTGATGAGACCATCAGACATTAGAAGAACTATAGTTAGAGGTCCCCTACAGTATGTGATGAGACCATCAGACATTAGAACAACTAGAGTTAGAGGTCCCCTACAGTATGTGATGAGACCATCAGACATTAGAAGAACTAGAGTTAGAGGTCCCCCTACAGTATGTGATGAGACCATCAGACATTAGAAGAACTATAGTTAGAGGTCCCCTACAGTATGTGATGAGACCATCAGACATTAGAACAACTAGAGTTAGAGGTCCCCCTACAGTATGTGATGAGACCATCAGACATTAGAACAACTAGAGTTAGAGGTCCCCTACAGTATGTGATGAAACCATTAGAAGAACTAGAGTTAGAGGTCCCCCTACAGTATGTGATGAGACCATTAGACATTAGAAGAACTATAGTTAGAGGTCCCCTACAGTATGTGATGAGACCATTAGACATTAGAAGAACTATAGTTAGAGGTCCCCTACAGTATGTGATGAGACCATTAGACATTAGAAGAACTATAGTTAGAGGTCCCCTACAGTATGTGATGAGACCATTAGACATTAGAAGAACTAGAGTTAGAGGTCCCCTACAGTATGTGATGAGACCATTAGAAGAACTAGAGTTAGAGGTCCCCTACAGTATGTGATGAGACCATCAGACATTAGAAGAACTATAGTTAGAGGTCCCCTACAGTATGTGATGAGACCATTAGACATTAGAAGAACTATAGTTAGAGGTCCCCCTACAGTATGTGATGAAACCATCTCTTTACATGTTATATTACATCCTATTGAAATACTGGGGGTTTTGTGCAGCTGTACTTGTTGTCTGTATCACGGTGTTGACTCACAGCACAGAAGTACATTCCACTGTCTCCTGTCTCCAACTTCTTCACTGTGAAAGATCCACTCTTAGCTGTAGTTTTAACTTTTGCATATTTGTCTTCACTGAAGGCTCCATAGTCTGGTATGTTATAAGTACTTGTGTAAACTACCTGCTTCATTCCCTCTCCTGGAAGCTGTCTGTACCAGTACATCTGGTAGTAGCTAGATCCCTTAGTGTGACTGCAGTTCATCTGAGCATCACTTTCTTTGAGTTCCCAGAGTATGGTGGGTGTCTGAGTGACTTCACTCCCCTCAACAAGACCTGTAAGGACACAGTGAGAATGAAATCAATAGAGTTAGGTACAGTTAGACCTGAATACATCAAGACCCAGGCACATATGCTTGGAAACATCAATATCAATAACTAGAGAAGTCATTCATTGTAAATAAGAATTTTGTTCTTAACTTTCCTGGTTAAATAAATGAAACATTATGAAACTGTACCTGCAGCACAGAGCAGTGAGACAGTAACAGAGAAAAGCAATGTGCACATGTTTGATCACGTTATATGTGAGAGTGCTGGAAAGAGTCTGGTATCAATGTATATAAAACAAGAGGAGTGTCACATAGATGAATAGATGACAATCAGTAGACCACGGCAGGTTCCACCATATTCAACATGTCAGTGAAGTGGGAGGGACTGATGATCTGAATACATCATGCTAATTAGTGGTTCAGACTGTAGAGACATTCACATTATTAAAGTTAGAGGTCCCCCTACAGTCCATGATGAGACCATCAGCTCTTTACATATTATATTCTATCCTATAGAGCTCGGGAGCTGGTAGTCCTAAAACACTGAAATGAGTCAGCATTTTCTACCTCTGGTTTGTTGACCATTGCTATGGTAGAAATGAAGGGGAAAATAAAGGGGTTTTGGAAATCAACAGACAATTGCATGGTATGCTTTCGCCATAAATTATTTTTGAAATCTGAAAACGCAGTTAGATTAAAAATAAGTTAAGCTTTTAAATGATATAAGACACTTGTATGGTCATGTATGTTTAATATTATAAATATTTACTTGAATTGCGCGCCCTCCAATTTCACTGGATGTTGTCGGCTTTGTCCCGGGACACCTAGCCCTAATTGACAATCAGTGCTATGGAAAACAACCATATCATCTACATACAGATTAATATGAAGGGATTTAATACAAAGACCAATATTATTAATATGAAGAGTAAAGAGAAATGGTCCCAAGGCTGAGCCCTGTGGTACACCTAATATCCAGGAAACTAGACTCAACACCATCAGAACGTACACATTGTGTCCTGTCTGTCAGATAGTTCTTAAACCATTTGCAAGACTTATTGTCCAGGCCCATTTCAGACAGGTTTTGAATGAGTAGGGAATGTTCAATGGTGTTGAATGCCTTGGAAAAGTCTAGAAATATGGCAGCACAATGACATTTATGACCTAGGCAATTTAAAACATCATCTTAAACAAGTATAACAGCTGAAACAGCATTGCCAAATATATTAGAGAAAGGAGATCTCATTGGTATACAAAACACCCCACCCAGCATATTATCGTCCAATTAATAAAATGTTGTCATGCTGCGTCACGCAGTTGCTAAACTAACCATCACACAATCCCTTCTCAAAGTTGGGATATGAGTCGAGAAAATGTCCTATTTTCCTCAAAAGTACATATTGTCATGATCCCAAAGCAATACAATATTAGAGATATCAAGTTTATTATCTGCAATGTGGTACTTCTTGTTGATGAAATTCATGCTTATGTATACCCCATCATGGTAGATATCCCAGCTAACACAGTGGATCTGGGCCGATTCTGCCTGAGATTTAAACTCGGCCGACGTCATGTGGCCCGAGTCTGGGCCGCCTTCGGCAGTATTACTTATGGCTAGGATGCGGGGATTGAGATCAGGACGATTCCGGTGTGAGTTATCTGGCCCAAATGTATTACTTGGTTCTTGGGCCGATTGTGGTGAGAGTTATCTGGCCCAAATGTATTACTTGGGGCTCGGGACGATTCCGGTGTGAGTAATCTGGCCCAAATGTATTACTTGGGGCTCGGGCCGATTGTAGCTTCTCTCTGACAGATGATTACATGGGCTGCTGTATATAATTTACCTTTCAATATTTATTTTTCCATATTTTCTCATTGTTTCTGTGATCAAAAAATACAATTATAATTTAAATTAAATTCTTTAAAAGTCCTGTGTTGTATTTTAGTATTTTGATATTACTGCAAGACAATTGATAAGCATTAAGAACTTTGTGGATGGAGCCTCCGGAGTGGTGCAGAGGTCTAAAAGACATAAGGTTTCTACAGATGCTGGTTTGAGACCCGGCGGCCACCAGGGGACCCATGAGGTGACGCACAATTGGCTCAGTGTTGTCCAAGTTAGGGGAGGGTTTGGCCGGCGGGGATATCCTTGTCCCATCACGCTGTAGTGACTCCTGTGAGCACACTGACACATTCACCACGGAAATGTTGCTTCCTAAGAACAAACAATATTTTTTGTGGATGTTTATAATTTGTATCTATAAAATGTATAAAAGTAATATTTAAAATGCCGAAATCGGGAAATTTGGAAACATTGTTTTTAATTTGCGTTACATCGCTTCTGGGGGAGGGGATTCTGGGGGGGGAGGTTTCTGGAAAGATACTGGCAACGTCGACTGAATTACAGTAGACGGATACGGCCGGTGTACTTGGGCTGATTCCTTACTGCTAGCTGGGATATCAGAGCAGCTTCAGTCTCTAGGTCTACCCCATCATGGTAGATATATCAGAGCAGCTTCAGTCTCTAGTATAACCCATCATGGTAGAAATATCAGAGCAGCTTCAGTCTCTAGTATACCCCATCATGGTAGAAATATCAGAGCAGCTTCAGTCTCTAGTATACCCCATCATGGTAGATATATCAGAGCAGGTTCAGTCTCATACTGAAGATGGAGACTGAGGAAAGCTGGAACAGAGCAGTTCACCTGTTACAGAAGAGGAGAGAGAGACCTGTTTGTTATAACTACTGTAGTCATTCAGGAAATATATGGAATTATAGATTATTTTAGATTGTATCTAACCTGTGATCAAGAATATTCAAGAGATTCACGTTCACAGTAAGAAAAATATCCAACAATGAAAGATTGTTAGTTCAACACTGAGTCCAGATGAACATTCAAAAGGACATGGATCTTCAACTCTCAGACTCCTTACTACACACCATAGTTTACTGTGGTACTGTGTCTGGTGAGTCCACATGGATTAGTTGAGCTGTAACTCCACCTACAGGAAAGACATGATATCATACCATACTGTATCATGGTCTCCTGTATATCAGAGGGAACCTCCCCTTTCTATTAGACCAGCTGGTGAGTGTTTTGGCATTGAATCAGAGTCAGATACAGTGTGACGTTAATACAGGTGTGATTAGTCTACAGTACACCAGGGAGGAGGTTTTTGTAGAGCAGAGAGGGAGATCTGATGCACTGTGTAAACTAGCAGCACAATAATACACAGCACTGCTATTTGGAGTTAGTTGTTTGATGGTTAAGGTGCTGGTACCACCTGCATTAGCATCTCCTTCTATATCAAATCCAGCCTCAGGAAATGCAGTTTTCGCTGTCATGTATCCTAAATACACTAATTCTCTGTAGTTGGACAGCTTGTACCAGAGGATGACATTATAGGTTGATATACTATGTGAACACTCCATCTTAGCCGACTTTCCCCGTTTCTTGTACAGGGATGCAGGACTCTGGTGTACCTGGTTAATGAGAGAAGAACCTGTAGAGAGAGAGAGACAGAGACAGAGAGAGAGAGAGAGAGAGAGAGAGAGAGAGAGAGAGAGAGAGAGAGAGAGAGAGAGAGAGAGAGAGAGAGAGAGAGAGAGAGAGAGAGAGAGAGAGAGAGGTGAAACAACAGATATAGCAACATATTCACCTGAAACATGAAAACCAATCAAATGAGGATATTATTAGTTGATGAAATCAGTGATCTGAATACCTGCAGCCCAGGCTGTGTAACCCATGGTGATGGAGATAAGAATTCTGATCATGTTGACTCACTGTTAAGGAGACAGAAAGAATGAGACAGACAAACCACTCCACATGAATTAGAGGTGGCTTCTCATCAACTCATCTCAGTGATCTTATAGAGGGATGCTGCCTCCTTATGAGAACATCTAAACCATCAGAGACCTGAGATGAACCCTGCAGGAGGAGTCTATGTGGGACAGGAAGCAGGGTTTAGTAGAGCAGAGAGGGAGATCTGATGCACTGATATCTGGAGTTAGTTGATTGATGGTTAAAGGAAATATTCACCCACCCATCTAATATCTCCTCCCAAGTCCAGAAGTCCATTGATTGCTGCTCCTCACGATTAACAGGTCTGACTCCTGCCTCTGCCACTCTCTCCCTGAGCCCTCCCCCAATACATTTTTGGGGCTGACTTTCGGGTTTCTTTCTGCGCCGCCGTGTCTTTCTCTTCGACTCCATTCTCCTATAGCCCTCTTCGCACTGCTCCAGCGAATCCCAGGCGGGCTCCGGCACTCTCTCTGGGTCGACCACCCACCTGTCTATTTCATCCCACGTCGTATACTCCATACTTCTGCTGTCCATAACGTCCTCCCTTCGCTGCTCCTGCTGTCGCTGCCTGTAACCACGCCACTCGGTCCGTGTGGGGTGGGTGATTCTGTAACGGCGTTCGTTTGTCAAAAGAGAGTCGGACCGAAATGCAGCGTGGTGGTTACTCATGTCTTTAATGAATGATCGCGATACATGAAATAACTATACAAATACAAAAACAACAAACGGAATGTAAAAACCTAATACAGCGTGTCTGGTGAACAACTACACAGAGACAGGAACAATCACCCACGAAATACACAGTGAAACCCGGCTACCTAAATATGGTTTCCAATCAGAGACAACGAGAAATCACCTGACTCTGATTGAGAACTGCCTCAGGCAGCCAAGCCTATACTAGACACACCCCTAATCAACCACAATCCCAATGCCTACAAAAACCCCAATAAGACAACAACATAAACCCATGTCACACCCTGGCCTGAACAAATAATAAAGAAGACACAAAATACTAAGACCAAGGCGAGACAATGCAACAATGCATTAAAATAATACTGCAAACAACGTGGCAAAGCAATGACCTTTTTGTCCTGATTACAAAATGTTATGTTTTGGGCAAATCCTATATAACACATTACTGAGTACCACTCGGCATGTTTTCAAGTGTAGTTGTAACGCCGTTCTTCTGTTGAATGAAGAGAGTCAGACCGAAATGCAGCGTGTAGGTTACTCATGACTTTAATGAATGAAAACGGTACATGAAATAACTGAAATACGAAAACAACAAACGAAACGTGAAACTAATTACAGCCTATCTGGTGACTACTACACAGAGACAGGAACAAACACCCACAAAATACAAAGCGAACTCAGGCTACCTAAATACGGTTCCCAATCAGAGACAACGTTAAGCACCTGACTCCAATTGAGAATCGCCTCAGGCAGCCAAGCCTATACAACACCCCTAATTAGCAAAATTACAATGACCAAGGCGTGACAGTAGTGATGGCTGCATCATGTTATGGGTATGTTTGTAATTGTTAAGGATTGGGGAGTTAAAAAATAAGAACAGACACAAGCCTAGAGGAAAACCTGGTTCAGTCTGCTTTCTACCAGACACTGGGATATCAATTCACCGTTCAGCAGGACAATAACCTAAAACATAAGGCCAAATCTACACTGCAGTTGACTACCAAGAAGACAGTGAATGTTCCAGATGGGCTTACAGTGTTGACTTAAATCTAATTGAAAATCTATGACAGGATATGGGACTGAAAAGATTAAATTATTAAACTGCAAAATAATTTACAGTTGAAGTCGGAAGTTTAATAAATTGTGAAAAACAGAGTTTAAATGTATTTGGCTAAGGTATTGGTAAACTACAAGGTAGTGTAAAAACTGTCTTTTAACAATCCAATACATAATACACTGCCACTTTTGTTTTCCAACCCCTTTATGTTCTTGTTGGATCTAATTTAAATAGCTAGCGTTTCAATGGCGATAATAAATCGATATGGAGACAATGGACAGCCTTGTTGTACTCCTCTTAAAAACTCAATACTTTCTGAAAGTTAACCATTATTTCCTATTTTACACTTGGGGTTGCTGTAAACCAAGAGATTCACCGAAATTAAAATAATCCAGGCATTTACTGTTGAAGTCAGTAGTTTTGTAATGGTTTTCTAATGGTGAAGGAGAGTCGGACCAAACTGCAGCGCGTATATTGTGATCCATGTTTATTTACACAACGTAACACGAATCCAAAACACAAACTCTACAAAACAATAAACGTAGTAAAAACCGAAACAGCCTTAACTGGTGCAAACTAACACACAAACAAGCCCGCACAAATACCCAGCGGGCCTAGTGCCCTTAAATACCCTACAAACAAACCCTAATACAAAACAGGTGTACCCAATTACCCAAAACAAACGGAAAGGGAATCGATGGCAGCTAATAGGCCGGCGACGACGACCGCCGAGCACCGCCCGAACAGGAAGAGGCACCATCTTCGGCAAGGTTCGTGACAAGTTTACATACACATTAGACAAATACATTTAAACTCAATTTTTCACAATTCCTGACATTTAATCCTAGTACAAATTCCCTGTCTTAGGTCAGTTAGGATCACCACTTTATTTTAAGAATGTGAAATGTCAGAATAATAGTAGAGATAATTAATTATTTCAGCTTTTGGTTCTTTCATCACATTCCCAGTGGGTCAGAAGTTTACATACACTCAATTAGTATTTCGTAGCATTGCTTTTAAATTGTTTATCTTGGGTCAAACGTTTCGGATAGCCTTCCACAAGCGTCCCACAATAAGTTGGGGGAATTTCTCAACCCTTTTCCGCCACACAACCATAGGCTCACATTCTCAACAGTCCTAAATCTTAGTCTGTTTATACATTCTGACTAGGAGGTTAGTAACCTTAAAATCATTGAAACAACTGTTTTTTTATGATTTTGTCACTTTTTCTAAACTTTGAATATAATAAAGTACATTTGTAAATTGGTCTGTTTTTGTTTGCTGTGAGATTTTATAACTCTGTTTTTGTGCTTGTTTGCTGTGGGATTTTATAACTCTGTTTTTGTGCTTGTTTGCTGTGGGGTTTTATAACTCTGTTTTTATGCTTGTTTGCTGTGAGATTTTATAACTCTGTTTTTGTGCTTGTTTGCTGTGGGGTTTTATAACTCTGTTTTTGTGCTTGTTTGCTGTGAGATTTTATAACTCTGTTTTTGTGCTTGTTTGCTGTGGGATTTTATAACTTTTATATATCTGTTTATGACAGATTAAACAAGCTCATGAATGATCAAAATGACAGCTCCATCAGGATAGTTATCAATTCTCTCTCTGCATCCCAAGTCGAACCCTATTCCCTATTTAGTACCCTGCGTTTGACCAGGGACCCTATGCAGCCCCTTTTACAGCTCAGTGTGGAGAACCACTGCCTCCTTGGTGGAGAACTGAGGAAATGCACCTAAACCATCTAAACAAGCCACTTATAACAGTATCATTACCATCTGTCTGATATCTAATGGTTCAGAGCAAAGTCTTGTTGAAGTGGTTGAAGACAGGTGCAGATGTATAGAGCTGTAGTCAGTATTATATGAGAGGATCAGAGAGGGTTTTTGTAGAGGAGAGAGGGTATAGTGAAACACTGTGCTTCACTAGCAGCACAGAAATACACTGCACTGTCTTCAGCTTCTGTCACTTTGGGAAAATGTAGATACGCCATTTTATTAGCTGCAGCATCTCCACTGACATCAAAACGCCCTTTAAAGGAATCTTCCACCGTTGGACTGGTGTATCTCACATACCCAATGAGTTTCAGACCAGTGTTTTGGGCTGACTGTTGGTACCACAGTATCGTGTCGTTTTTGAAACAGTGTGGCTGCAGGTGAGATTAACTTTGTCTTCAGGTCCTTTTAGTATTGCAGTAGGAGTCTGGTGAACTTTGTCTGTTTGTGACAGCCCTGTGGATGAAAACAGACCATATGAAAGATACAGTATTACTCAGCATATTGACAGCAATATATTTCAGTAGTAAATCTATCTTTCATGAGGGATTTAATACCTGTCACCCATAGTGGTAGAGTTGCTACATGTATGAGAAGCTTGATCATGTTGATGGTTCTGGAGAGAAGAGTCACATGGACAAGGAGAAAGGGTTTTCAGATAGTCAGAGATGTCATGTCATCTAGTGGGAGTGTCAAATGTATGTCAGCATCCCAAATGGCACCCTATTCCCTTTCTAGTGCATTACTTTAGACCAGAGCCCATAGGGGGAGAGGAAAATAAGTCAACAGAGAAGGGTGGCTGAACTGAGCTGCCGGAGGGGAAGGAAATGACATCACTTTGACGTCAGAACTTGTGTTGATATTCAAGCAGATCCCTTGTTCACCTACAGGTCTCCTGTTCAACTTTAAGGTGTATTGTGGAACATACCGGTATCTACATCATTAAAGTATTTTGTATTTTTTAGTCTTTAGATTTGATCTGTGTTATAGGTTCTGCAATCATTACATTAGAAATAGGATGTAATTTGAAGAAATACCTGAAGTGTTTCTTCAAGACAACAACCACATTATTTGGTCTAGAGATTTGATATCAACCTCCTCCATGTGCTCAGACATCTACAGCGGTGGACAGCAGGTGTGCTGGGTGTTGATGTACACTGCAGTTATGGAGTAAAGGATCAGAAGGGGGTTTTGGAGAAGAGAGAAGGGGATCTAAATCACTGTGTTGACTTCAGGTCAGAACAGTAATACACTGGACTGACTTCAGATCAGAACAGTAATATACTGGACTGACTTCAGATCAGAACAGTAATACACTACACTGACTTCAGATCAGAACAGTAATACACTGACTTCAGATCAGAACAGTAATATACTGGACTGACTTCAGATCAGAACAGTAATACACTGACCTGACTTCAGATCAGAACAGTAATACACTGGACTGACTTCAGATCAGAACAGTAATACACTGGACTGACTTCAGGAGAGAGAGAGAGAGAGAGAGAGATAGAAATGGAGTAATGGAATTTGACATTGTAACATTGCATAATGTATGTTAATGCGTGGTGACACTAAACTGTAAATACTGGTATACTGTACCAGGACAGATATCACCTTATGCCATCATCCATCTGTGTTTATTCATTGGCACTGAGTCAAAGTCAAACCTCAGATGCAGGTGTTCTGAGCCGTGTGTCATGTTTTGTCATTAATTATCATGTCTTGTCCCTGTGCTTCCCCTTCTATTCGTTTCCCTCTGCTGGTCTTATTAGGTTCTTTCCCTCTTTCTATCCCTCTCTCTCCCCCTCCCTCTCTCACTCTCTCGCTCTCTCTTCTCTCTATCGTTCCGTTCCTGCTCCCAGCTGTTCCTATTCCCCTAATCAATCATTTAGTCTTCCCACACCTGTTCCCGATCCTTTTCCCTGATTAGAGTCCCTATTTCTCTCCTTGTTTTCCGTTCCTGCCCCGTCGGATCCTCATCTATAATTCACCGTGCTGTGTCTATGTTTTGCCCTGTCGTGTCGTGTTTCCCTCAGATGCTGCGTGGTGAGCAGGTGTCTGAGTCTGCTAGGTTCAAGTGCCTTCCCGAGGCAACCTGCAGTTCTCGATCAAGTCTCCAGTCTGTTCTTGTCTTTACGAGTAGTATTATGCTTTTTGTTTTGTAAAGTTTCTTACTGGATTAAAAACTCAAGCCACTAATGTTTTCGCCAAGTCGCTTTTGGGTCCTCATTCACCTGCATAACAGAAGGATCCGACCAAGGAATGGACCCAGCGACTACAGAAGCTCGTAACACTGCCGTCAAGATCCAAGGAGCCATGCTCGGCAGACACGAGCAGGAATTGTCTGCTGCTCGCCATGCCGTGGAGAACCTGGCCGCTCAGGTTTCCGACCTCTCTGGACAGTTCCAGAGTCTTCGTCTCGTGCCACCTGTTACTTCCTGGCCTGCCGAGCCTCCGGAACCTAGGGTTAATAACCCACCTTGCTACTCCGGGCAGCCCACGGAGTGCCGCTCCTTTCTCACCCAGTGTGATATTGTGTTCTCTCTCCAACCCAACACATACTCTAGTGAGAGAGCTCGGGTTGCTTACGTCATTTCACTCCTTACTGGCCGGGCCCGAGAGTGGGGCACAGCTATCTGGGAGGCAAGGGCTGATTGTTCTAACAATTACCAGAACTTTAAAGAGGAGATGATTCGGGTTTTTGACCGTTCAGTTTTTGGTGGGGAGGCTTCTAGGGCCCTGGCTTCCCTATGCCAAGGTGATCGATCCATAACGGATTACTCTATAGAGTTTCGTACTCTTGCTGCCTCTAGTGACTGGAACGAGCCGGCGCTGCTCGCTCGTTTTCTGGAGGGACTCCACACAGTGGTCAAAGATGAGATTCTCTCTCGGGAGGTTCCTTCCAGTGTGGACTCTTTGATTGCTCTCGCCATCCGCATAGAACGACGGGTAGATCTTCGTCACCAGGCTCGTGGAAGAGAGCTCGCATCTACGGTGTTTCCCTGCTCCGCATCGCAACCATCTCCCTCCTCTGGCTCTGAGACTGAGCCCATGCAGCTGGGAGGGATTCGCATCTCGACTAAGGAGAGGGAACGGAGGATCACCAACCGCCTGTGCCTCTATTGCGGATTTGATGGACATTTTGTTAATTCATGTCCAGTAAGAGGCCAGAGCCCATCAGTAAGCGGAGGGCTACTGGTGAGCGCTACTACTCAGGTCTCTTCATCTAGATCCTGTACTACTATGTCGGTCCATCTACGCTGGACCGGTTCGGGTGCTACATGCAGTGCCTTGATTGACTCTGGGGCTGAGGGTTGTTTCATGGACGAAGCATGGGTTCGGAAACATAACATTCCTTTCAGACAGTTAGACAAGCCTACGCCCATGTTTGCCTTAGACGGTAGTCATCTTCCCAGTATCAGATTTGAGACACTACCTTTAACTCTCACAGTATCTGGTAACCACAGTGAGACTATTTCTTTTTTGATTTTTCGTTCACCTTTCACACCTGTTGTTTTGGGTCATCCCTGGCTAGTATGTCATAATCCTTCTATTAATTGGTCTTGTAATTCTATCCTATCCTGGAACGTATCTTGTCATGTGAAGTGCTTAATGTCTGCCGTTTGGTCTCGCCAATGCGCCAGCTGTTTTTCAGGCATTAGTTAATGATGTTCTGAGAGACATGCTGAACATCTTTGTTTTTGTCTATCTTGACGATATCCTGATTTTTTCACCGTCACTCGAGATTCATGTTCAGCACGTTCGACGTGTCCTACAGCGCCTTTTAGAGAATTGTCTCTACGTAAAGGCTGAGAAGTGCTCTTTTCATGTCTCCTCCGTTACTTTTCTCGGTTCCGTTATTTCCGCTGAAGGCATTCAGATGGATTCCGCTAAGGTCCAAGCTGTCAGTGATTGGCCCGTTCCAAGGTCACGTGTCGAGTTGCAGCGCTTTTTAGGTTTCGCTAATTTCTATCGGCGTTTCATTCGTAATTTCGGTCAAGTTGCTGCCCCTCTCACAGCTCTTACTTCTGTCAAGACGTGTTTTAAGTGGTCCGGTTCCGCCCAGGGAGCTTTTGATCTTCTAAAAGAACGTTTACGTCCGCTCCTATCCTCGTTACTCCTGACGTCACTAGACAATTCATTGTCGAGGTTGACGCTTCAGAGGTAGGCGTGGGAGCCATTCTATCCCAGCGCTTCCAGTCTGACGATAAGGTTCATCCTTTATTTTTCTCATCGCCTGTCGCCATCTGAGCGCAACTATGATGTGGGTAACCGTGAACTGCTCGCCATCCGCTTAGCCCTAGGCGAATGGCGACAGTGGTTGGAGGGGGCTCCTCCGTTCCTTTTTGTCGTTTTGGACAGACCATAAGAACCTTGAGTACATCCGTTCTGCCAAACGACTTAATGCCCGTCAAGCTCGTTGGGCGTTGTTTTTCGTTTCGTTTCGAGTTTGTGATTTCTTACCGTCCGGGTAGCAAGAACACCAAGCCTGATGCCTTATCCCGTCTGTTTAGTTCTTCTGTGGCTTCTACTGATCCCGAGGGATTCTTCCTTATGGGCGTGTTGTCGGGTTGACAGTCTGGGGAATTGAAAGACAGGTTAAGCAAGCACTCACGCACACTGCGTCGCCGCGCGCTTGTCCTAGTAACCTCCTTTTCGTTCCTGTTTCCACTCGTCTGGCTGTTCTTCAGTGGGCTCACTCTGCCAAGTTAGCTGGTCATCCCGGTGTTCGAGGCACTTTTGCGTCTATTCGCCAGCGCTTTTGGTGGCCGACTCAGGAGCGTGACACGCGCCGTTTCGTGGCTGCTTGTTCGGATTGCGCGCAGACTAAGTCGGGTAACTCTCCTCCTGCCGGTCGTCTCAGACCGCTCCCCATTCCTTCTCGACCATGGTCTCACATCGCCCTAGACTTCATTACCGGTCTGCCTGTGTCTGCGGGGAAGACTGTGATTCTTACGGTTGTCGATAGGTTCTCTAAGGCGGCACATTTCATTCCCCTCGCTAAACTTCCTTCCGCTAAGGAGACGGCACAAATCATTATCGAGAATGTGTTCAGAATTCACGGCCTCCCGTTAGACGCCGTTTCAGACAGAGGTCCGCAATTCACGTCACAGTTTTGGAGGGAGTTCTGTCGTTTGATTGGTGCGTCCGTCAGTCTCTCTTCCGGGTTTCATCCCCAGTCTAACGGTCAAGCAGAGAGGGCCAATCAGACGATTGGTCGCATACTACGCAGCCTTTCTTTCAGAAACCCTCTTGCGTCTTGGGCAGAACAGCTCCCCTGGGCAGAATACGCTCACAACTCGCTTCCTTCGTCTGCTACCGGGTTATCTCCGTTTCAGAGTAGTCTGGGTTACCAGCCTCCTCTGTTCTCATCCCAGCTTGCCGAGTCCAGCGTTCCCTCCGCTCAAGCGTTTGTCCAACGTTGTGAGCGCACCTGGAGGAGGGTGAGGTCTGCACTTTGCCGCTACAGGGCACAGACTGTGAGAGCCGCCAATAAACGCAGGATTAAGAGTCCAAGGTATTGTTGCGGCCAGAGAGTGTGGCTTTCCACTCGCAACCTTCCTCTTACGACAGCTTCTCGTAAGTTGACTCCCGCGGTTCATTGGTCCGTTCCGTGTCTCCCAGGTCGTCAATCCTGTCGCTGTGCGACTGCTTCTTCCGCGACATCTTCGTCGCGTCCATCCTGTCTTCCATGTCTCCTGTGTCAAGCCCTTTCTTCGCACCCCCGTTCGTCTTCCCTCCCCCTCCCGTCCTTGTCGAGAGCGCACCTATTTACAAGGTACGTAAGATCATGGACATGCGTTCTCGGGGACGGGGTCACCAATACTTAGTGGATTGGGAGGGTTACGGTCCTGAGGAGAGGAGTTGGGTTCCGTCTCGGGACGTGCTGGACCGTTCGCTATTGATGATTTCCTCCGTTGCCGCCAGGGTTCCTCCTCGAGTGCGCCAGGAGGCGCTCGGTGAGTGGGGGGTACTGTCATGTTTTGTCATTAATTATCATGTCTTGTCCCTGTGCTTCCCCTTCTATTCGTTTCCCTCTGCTGGTCTTATTAGGTTCTTTCCCTCTTTCTATCCCTCTCTCTCCCCCTCCCTCTCTCACTCTCTCGCTCTCTCTTCTCTCTATCGTTCCGTTCCTGCTCCCAGCTGTTCCTATTCCCCTAATCAATCATTTAGTCTTCCCACACCTGTTCCCGATCCTTTTCCCTGATTAGAGTCCCTATTTCTCTCCTTGTTTTCCGTTCCTGCCCCGTCGGATCCTCATCTATAATTCACCGTGCTGTGTCTATGTTTTGCCCTGTCGTGTCGTGTTTCCCTCAGATGCTGCGTGGTGAGCAGGTGTCTGAGTCTGCTAGGTTCAAGTGCCTTCCCGAGGCAACCTGCAGTTCTCGATCAAGTCTCCAGTCTGTTCTTGTCTTTACGAGTAGTATTATGCTTTTTGTTTTGTAAAGTTTCTTACTGGATTAAAAACTCTGTTTTCGCCAAGTCGCTTTTGGGTCCTCATTCACCTGCATAACACCGTGGTCTAATATTACCATCAGACAGGGTTTTAGTAGAGAACAGGAGGAAGTCTACATCACTGTGTTGGCTGGCTGCACAGTAATAAACTGCACTGTGTTCAGGTCCTCTCAGACTCACTAGATGAAGATAAGCCTCTTTCCCACCGTCTCCACTCACATTGAAGTGCTTTTCAAATGATTTCTCCATGGTTATTAACCTGTAATTTGCATAACCAATGAGTTTCATAGCAGTGTCTCCTGCTGACTGTTTGTACCATAGTATCACGTAGTAGTTAGGGATCGTATGGCTGCAGGTGAGTTGAACGTCTCCTCCAGGACCTTCTGTTAGTGCCACAGGCCTCTGATGAACCATGCTACTAAACAACTGCCCTGTGGACAGAGAGAGAAAGGAGAGAGAAGAGAGGTTAGAGAAGGTGACAGAGAGAGAGAGGAGAGAGATGAGAGAGAGAGGAGAGAAGGTGATGAAAGAGAGAAACATAGAGGGAGATGATGTGAGAGAAAGGATATTTTATTCAGTTTGATGACATTCATAGTATCGTTAGGCTTCTCATCGTAAGTGATTTAATACCTGTCACCCAGAATGGTAGAGCTGCCAGGTGAATCAGAACTCTGAACATCATGATGAAGAAAAAGATGAAGATGATGAATATGCTGAGGAAGACGATGATGATGTGATATGAGTGTCTCCTGGATGAAGCTCTGAGGTGAAAGGAGATTGGCTGATGTAGTAGCATGTTTCCTTCAGGGTGGTGGATAGTGACAGTGTTAGAGGGAGTGTCAGGAAGCCTGTACTGTAAAGCTTGCTCATAGGACCTCACTGTGAACATGACTGATTACATGATCATGACAATGAACCCATCAGACATTAGAACAACTAGAGTTAGAGGTCCCCTACAGTATGTGATGAGACCATCAGACATTAGAACAACTAGAGTTAGAGGTCCCCTACAGTATGTGATGAGACCATCAGACATTAGAACAACTAGAGTTAGAGGTCCCCTACAGTATGTGATGAGACCATCAGACATTAGAACAACTAGAGTTAGAGGTCCCCTACAGTATGTGATGAGACCATCAGACATTAGAACAACTAGAGTTAGAGGTCCCCTACAGTATGTGATGAGACCATCAGACATTAGAACAACTAGAGTTAGAGGTCCCCTACAGTATGTGATGAGACCATCAGACATTAGAACAACTAGAGTTAGAGGTCCCCCTACAGTATGTGATGAGACCATCAGACATTAGAACAACTAGAGTTAGAGGTCCCCTACAGTATGTGATGAGACCATCAGACATTAGAACAACTATAGTTAGAGGTCCCCTACAGTATGTGATGAGACCATCAGACATTAGAACAACTAGAGTTAGAGGTCCCCTACAGTATGTGATGAGACCATCAGACATTAGAACAACTAGAGTTAGAGGTCCCCCTACAGTATGTGATGAGACCATCAGACATTAGAACAACTAGAGTTAGAGGTCCCCTACAGTATGTGATGAGACCATCAGACATTAGAACAACTAGAGTTAGAGGTCCCCTACAGTATGTGATGAGACCATTAGAACAACTAGAGTTAGAGGTCCCCTACAGTATGTGATGAGACCATCAGACATTAGAACAACTAGAGTTAGAGGTCCCCTACAGTATGTGATGAGACCATCAGACATTAGAACAACTAGAGTTAGAGGTCCCCTACAGTATGTGATGAGACCATCAGACATTAGAACAACTAGAGTTAGAGGTCCCCTACAGTATGTGATGAGACCATCAGACATTAGAACAACTAGAGTTAGAGGTCCCCTACAGTATGTGATGAGACCATCAGACATTAGAACAACTAGAGTTAGAGGTCCCCTACAGTATGTGATGAGACCATCAGACATTAGAACAACTAGAGTTAGAGGTCCCCTACAGTATGTGATGAGACCATCAGACATTAGAACAACTAGAGTTAGAGGTCCCCTACAGTATGTGATGAGACCATCAGACATTAGAACAACTAGAGTTAGAGGTCCCCCTACAGTATGTGATGAGACCATCAGACATTAGAACAACTAGAGTTAGAGGTCCCCTACAGTATGTGATGAGACCATCAGACATTAGAACAACTAGAGTTAGAGGTCCCCTACAGTATGTGATGAGACCATCAGACATTAGAACAACTAGAGTTAGAGGTCCCCTACAGTATGTGATGAGACCATCAGACATTAGAACAACTAGAGTTAGAGGTCCCCTACAGTATGTGATGAGACCATCAGACATTAGAACAACTAGAGTTAGAGGTCCCCTACAGTATGTGATGAGACCATCAGACATTAGAACAACTAGAGTTAGAGGTCCCCTACAGTATGTGATGAGACCATCAGACATTAGAACAACTAGAGTTAGAGGTCCCCTACAGTATGTGATGAGACCATCAGACATTAGAACAACTAGAGTTAGAGGTCCCCTACAGTATGTGATGAGACCATCAGACATTAGAACAACTAGAGTTAGAGGTCCCCTACAGTATGTGATGAGACCATCAGACATTAGAACAACTAGAGTTAGAGGTCCCCTACAGTATGTGATGAGACCATCAGACATTAGAACAACTAGAGTTAGAGGTCCCCCTACAGTATGTGATGAGACCATTAGACATTAGAAGAACTAGAGTTAGAGGTCCCCCTACAGTATGTGATGAGACCATCAGACATTAGAAGAACTAGAGTTAGAGGTCCCCTACAGTATGTGATGAGACCATCAGACATTAGAAGAACTAGAGTTAGAGGTCCCCTACAGTATGTGATGAGACCATCAGACATTAGAAGAACTAGAGTTAGAGGTCCCCTACAGTATGTGATGAGACCATCAGACATTAGAACAACTAGAGTTAGAGGTCCCCCTACAGTATGTGATGAGACCATCAGACATTAGAACAACTAGAGTTAGAGGTCCCCTACAGTATGTGATGAAACCATTAGAAGAACTAGAGTTAGAGGTCCCCTACAGTATGTGATGAGACCATCAGACATTAGAAGAACTATAGTTAGAGGTCCCCTACAGTATGTGATGAGACCATCAGACATTAGAACAACTAGAGTTAGAGGTCCCCTACAGTATGTGATGAGACCATCAGACATTAGAAGAACTAGAGTTAGAGGTCCCCCTACAGTATGTGATGAGACCATCAGACATTAGAAGAACTATAGTTAGAGGTCCCCTACAGTATGTGATGAGACCATCAGACATTAGAACAACTAGAGTTAGAGGTCCCCCTACAGTATGTGATGAGACCATCAGACATTAGAACAACTAGAGTTAGAGGTCCCCCTACAGTATGTGATGAAACCATTAGAAGAACTAGAGTTAGAGGTCCCCCTACAGTATGTGATGAGACCATTAGACATTAGAAGAACTATAGTTAGAGGTCCCCTACAGTATGTGATGAGACCATTAGACATTAGAAGAACTATAGTTAGAGGTCCCCTACAGTATGTGATGAGACCATTAGACATTAGAAGAACTATAGTTAGAGGTCCCCTACAGTATGTGATGAGACCATTAGACATTAGAAGAACTAGAGTTAGAGGTCCCCTACAGTATGTGATGAGACCATTAGAAGAACTAGAGTTAGAGGTCCCCTACAGTATGTGATGAGACCATCAGACATTAGAAGAACTATAGTTAGAGGTCCCCTACAGTATGTGATGAGACCATTAGACATTAGAAGAACTATAGTTAGAGGTCCCCCTACAGTATGTGATGAAACCATCTCTTTACATGTTATATTACATCCTATTGAAATACTGGGGGTTTTGTGCAGCTGTACTTGTTGTCTGTATCACGGTGTTGACTCACAGCACAGAAGTACATTCCACTGTCTCCTGTCTCCAACTTCTTCACTGTGAAAGATCCACTCTTAGCTGTAGTTTTAACTTTTGCATATTTGTCTTCACTGAAGGCTCCATAGTCTGGTATGTTATAAGTACTTGTGTAAACTACCTGCTTCATTCCCTCTCCTGGAAGCTGTCTGTACCAGTACATCTGGTAGTAGCTAGATCCCTTAGTGTGACTGCAGTTCATCTGAGCATCACTTTCTTTGAGTTCCCAGAGTATGGTGGGTGTCTGAGTGACTTCACTCCCCTCAACAAGACCTGTAAGGACACAGTGAGAATGAAATCAATAGAGTTAGGTACAGTTAGACCTGAATACATCAAGACCCAGGCACATATGCTTGGAAACATCAATATCAATAACTAGAGAAGTCATTCATTGTAAATAAGAATTTTGTTCTTAACTTTCCTGGTTAAATAAATGAAACATTATGAAACTGTACCTGCAGCACAGAGCAGTGAGACAGTAACAGAGAAAAGCAATGTGCACATGTTTGATCACGTTATATGTGAGAGTGCTGGAAAGAGTCTGGTATCAATGTATATAAAACAAGAGGAGTGTCACATAGATGAATAGATGACAATCAGTAGACCACGGCAGGTTCCACCATATTCAACATGTCAGTGAAGTGGGAGGGACTGATGATCTGAATACATCATGCTAATTAGTGGTTCAGACTGTAGAGACATTCACATTATTAAAGTTAGAGGTCCCCCTACAGTCCATGATGAGACCATCAGCTCTTTACATATTATATTCTATCCTATAGAGCTCGGGAGCTGGTAGTCCTAAAACACTGAAATGAGTCAGCATTTTCTACCTCTGGTTTGTTGACCATTGCTATGGTAGAAATGAAGGGGGAAAATAAAGGGGTTTTGGAAATCAACAGACAATTGCATGGTATGCTTTCGCCATAAATTATTTTTGAAATCTGAAAACGCAGTTAGATTAAAAATAAGTTAAGCTTTTAAATGATATAAGACACTTGTATGGTCATGTATGTTTAATATTATAAATATTTACTTGAATTGCGCGCCCTCCAATTTCACTGGATGTTGTCGGCTTTGTCCCGGGACACCTAGCCCTAATTGACAATCAGTGCTATGGAAAACAACCATATCATCTACATACAGATTAATATGAAGGGATTTAATACAAAGACCAATATTATTAATATGAAGAGTAAAGAGAAATGGTCCCAAGGCTGAGCCCTGTGGTACACCTAATATCCAGGAAACTAGACTCAACACCATCAGAACGTACACATTGTGTCCTGTCTGTCAGATAGTTCTTAAACCATTTGCAAGACTTATTGTCCAGGCCCATTTCAGACAGGTTTTGAATGAGTAGGGAATGTTCAATGGTGTTGAATGCCTTGGAAAAGTCTAGAAATATGGCAGCACAATGACATTTATGACCTAGGCAATTTAAAACATCATCTTAAACAAGTATAACAGCTGAAACAGCATTGCCAAATATATTAGAGAAAGGAGATCTCATTGGTATACAAAACACCCCACCCAGCATATTATCGTCCAATTAATAAAATGTTGTCATGCTGCGTCACGCAGTTGCTAAACTAACCATCACACAATCCCTTCTCAAAGTTGGGATATGAGTCGAGAAAATGTCCTATTTTCCTCAAAAGTACATATTGTCATGATCCCAAAGCAATACAATATTAGAGATATCAAGTTTATTATCTGCAATGTGGTACTTCTTGTTGATGAAATTCATGCTTATGTATACCCCATCATGGTAGATATCCCAGCTAACACAGTGGATCTGGGCCGATTCTGCCTGAGATTTAAACTCGGCCGACGTCATGTGGCCCGAGTCTGGGCGCCTTCGGCAGTATTACTTATGGCTAGGATGCGGGGATTGAGATCAGGACGATTCCGGTGTGAGTTATCTGGCCCAAATGTATTACTTGGTTCTTGGGCCGATTGTGGTGAGAGTTATCTGGCCCAAATGTATTACTTGGGGCTCGGGACGATTCCGGTGTGAGTAATCTGGCCCAAATGTATTACTTGGGGCTCGGGCCGATTGTAGCTTCTCTCTGACAGATGATTACATGGGCTGCTGTATATAATTTACCTTTCAATATTTATTTTTCCATATTTTCTCATTGTTTCTGTGATCAAAAAATACAATTATAATTTAAATTAAATTCTTTAAAAGTCCTGTGTTGTATTTTAGTATTTTGATATTACTGCAAGACAATTGATAAGCATTAAGAACTTTGTGGATGGAGCCTCCGGAGTGGTGCAGAGGTCTAAAAGACATAAGGTTTCTACAGATGCTGGTTTGAGACCCAGGCGGCCACCAGGGGACCCATGAGGTGACGCACAATTGGCTCAGTGTTGTCCAAGTTAGGGGAGGGTTTGGCCGGCGGGGATATCCTTGTCCCATCACGCTGTAGTGACTCCTGTGAGCACACTGACACATTCACCACGGAAATGTTGCTTCCTAAGAACAAACAATATTTTTTGTGGATGTTTATAATTTGTATCTATAAAATGTATAAAAGTAATATTTAAAATGCCGAAATCGGGAAATTTGGAAACATTGTTTTTAATTTGCGTTACATCGCTTCTGGGGAGGGGATTCTGGGGGGAGGTTTCTGGAAAGATACTGGCAACGTCGACTGAATTACAGTAGACGGATACGGCCGGTGTACTTGGGCTGATTCCTTACTGCTAGCTGGGATATCAGAGCAGCTTCAGTCTCTAGGTCTACCCCATCATGGTAGATATATCAGAGCAGCTTCAGTCTCTAGTATAACCCATCATGGTAGAAATATCAGAGCAGCTTCAGTCTCTAGTATACCCCATCATGGTAGAAATATCAGAGCAGCTTCAGTCTCTAGTATACCCCATCATGGTAGATATATCAGAGCAGGTTCAGTCTCATACTGAAGATGGAGACTGAGGAAAGCTGGAACAGAGCAGTTCACCTGTTACAGAAGAGAGAGAGAGACCTGTTTGTTATAACTACTGTAGTCATTCAGGAAATATATGGAATTATAGATTATTTTAGATTGTATCTAACCTGTGATCAAGAATATTCAAGAGATTCACGTTCACAGTAAGAAAAATATCCAACAATGAAAGATTGTTAGTTCAACACTGAGTCCAGATGAACATTCAAAAGGACATGGATCTTCAACTCTCAGACTCCTTACTACACACCATAGTTTACTGTGGTACTGTGTCTGGTGAGTCCACATGGATTAGTTGAGCTGTAACTCCACCTACAGGAAAGACATGATATCATACCATACTGTATCATGGTCTCCTGTATATCAGAGGGAACCCCTTTCTATTAGACCAGCTGGTGAGTGTTTTGGCATTGAATCAGAGTCAGATACAGTGTGACGTTAATACAGGTGTGATTAGTCTACAGTACACCAGGGAGGAGGTTTTTGTAGAGCAGAGAGGGAGATCTGATGCACTGTGTAAACTAGCAGCACAATAATACACAGCACTGCTATTTGGAGTTAGTTGTTTGATGGTTAAGGTGCTGGTACCACCTGCATTAGCATCTCCTTCTATATCAAATCCAGCCTCAGGAAATGCAGTTTTCGCTGTCATGTATCCTAAATACACTAATTCTCTGTAGTTGGACAGCTTGTACCAGAGGATGACATTATAGGTTGATATACTATGTGAACACTCCATCTTAGCCGACTTTCCCGTTTCTTGTACAGGGATGCAGGACTCTGGTGTACCTGGTTAATGAGAGAAGAACCTGTAGAGAGAGAGAGACAGAGACAGAGAGAGAGAGAGAGAGAGAGAGAGAGAGAGAGAGAGAGAGAGAGAGAGAGAGAGAGAGAGAGAGAGAGAGAGAGAGAGAGAGAGAGAGAGAGAGAGAGAGTGTGAAACAACAGATATAGCAACATATTCACCTGAAACATGAAAACCAATCAAATGAGGATATTATTAGTTGATGAAATCAGTGATCTGAATACCTGCAGCCCAGGCTGTGTAACCCATGGTGATGGAGATAAGAATTCTGATCATGTTGACTCACTGTTAAGGAGACAGAAAGAATGAGACAGACAAACCACTCCACATGAATTAGAGGTGGCTTCTCATCAACTCATCTCAGTGATCTTATAGAGGGATGCTGCCTCCTTATGAGAACATCTAAACCATCAGAGACCTGAGATGAACCCTGCAGGAGGAGTCTATGTGGGACAGGAAGCAGGGTTTAGTAGAGCAGAGAGGGAGATCTGATGCACTGATATCTGGAGTTAGTTGATTGATGGTTAAAGGAAATATTCACCCACCCATCTAATATCTCCTCCCAAGTCCAGAAGTCCATTGATTGCTGCTCCTCACGATTAACAGGTCTGACTCCTGCCTCTGCCACTCTCTCCCTGAGCCCTCCCCAATACATTTTTGGGGCTGACTTTCGGGTTTCTTTCTGCGCCGCCGTGTCTTTCTCTTCGACTCCATTCTCCTATAGCCCTCTTCGCACTGCTCCAGCGAATCCCAGGCGGGCTCCGGCACTCTCTCTGGGTCGACCACCCACCTGTCTATTTCATCCCACGTCGTATACTCCATACTTCTGCTGTCCATAACGTCCTCCCTTCGCTGCTCCTGCTGTCGCTGCCTGTAACCACGCCACTCGGTCCGTGTGGGGTGGGTGATTCTGTAACGGCGTTCGTTTGTCAAAGAGAGTCGGACCGAAATGCAGCGTGGTGGTTACTCATGTCTTTAATGAATGATCGCGATACATGAAATAACTATACAAATACAAAAACAACAAACGGAATGTAAAAACCTAATACAGCGTGTCTGGTGAACAACTACACAGAGACAGGAACAATCACCCACGAAATACACAGTGAAACCCCGGCTACCTAAATATGGTTTCCAATCAGAGACAACGAGAAATCACCTGACTCTGATTGAGAACTGCCTCAGGCAGCCAAGCCTATACTAGACACACCCCTAATCAACCACAATCCCAATGCCTACAAAAACCCCAATAAGACAACAACATAAACCCATGTCACACCCTGGCCTGAACAAATAATAAAGAAGACACAAAATACTAAGACCAAGGCGAGACAATGCAACAATGCATTAAAATAATACTGCAAACAACGTGGCAAAGCAATGACCTTTTTGTCCTGATTACAAAATGTTATGTTTTGGGCAAATCCTATATAACACATTACTGAGTACCACTCGGCATGTTTTCAAGTGTAGTTGTAACGCCGTTCTTCTGTTGAATGAAGAGAGTCAGACCGAAATGCAGCGTGTAGGTTACTCATGACTTTAATGAATGAAAACGGTACATGAAATAACTGAAATACGAAAACAACAAACGAAACGTGAAACTAATTACAGCCTATCTGGTGACTACTACACAGAGACAGGAACAAACACCCACAAAATACAAAGCGAACTCAGGCTACCTAAATACGGTTCCCAATCAGAGACAACGTTAAGCACCTGACTCCAATTGAGAATCGCCTCAGGCAGCCAAGCCTATACAACACCCCTAATTAGCAAAATTACAATGACCAAGGCGTGACAGTAGTGATGGCTGCATCATGTTATGGGTATGTTTGTAATCGTTAAGGATTGGGGAGTTAAAAAAATAAGAACAGACACAAGCCTAGAGGAAAACCTGGTTCAGTCTGCTTTCTACCAGACACTGGGATATCAATTCACCGTTCAGCAGGACAATAACCTAAAACATAAGGCCAAATCTACACTGCAGTTGACTACCAAGAAGACAGTGAATGTTCCAGATGGGCTTACAGTGTTGACTTAAATCTAATTGAAAATCTATGACAGGATATGGGACTGAAAAGATTAAATTATTAAACTGCAAAATAATTTACAGTTGAAGTCGGAAGTTTAATAAATTGTGAAAAACAGAGTTTAAATGTATTTGGCTAAGGTATTGGTAAACTACAAGGTAGTGTAAAAACTGTCTTTTAACAATCCAATACATAATACACTGCCACTTTTGTTTTCCAACCCCTTTATGTTCTTGTTGGATCTAATTTAAATAGCTAGCGTTTCAATGGCGATAATAAATCGATATGGAGACAATGGACAGCCTTGTTGTACTCCTCTTAAAAACTCAATACTTTCTGAAAGTTAACCATTATTTCCTATTTTACACTTGGGGTTGCTGTAAACCAAGAGATTCACCGAAATTAAAATAATCCAGGCATTTACTGTTGAAGTCAGTAGTTTTGTAATGGTTTTCTAATGGTGAAGGAGAGTCGGACCAAACTGCAGCGCGTATATTGTGATCCATGTTTATTTACACAACGTAACACGAATCCAAAACACAAACTCTACAAAACAATAAACGTAGTAAAAACCGAAACAGCCTTAACTGGTGCAAACTAACACACAAACAAGCCCGCACAAATACCCAGCGGGCCTAGTGCCCTTAAATACCCTACAAACAAACCCTAATACAAAACAGGTGTACCCAATTACCCAAAACAAACGGAAAGGGAATCGATGGCAGCTAATAGGCCGGCGACGACGACCGCCGAGCACCGCCCGAACAGGAAGAGGCACCATCTTCGGCAAGGTTCGTGACAAGTTTACATACACATTAGACAAATACATTTAAACTCAATTTTTCACAATTCCTGACATTTAATCCTAGTACAAATTCCCTGTCTTAGGTCAGTTAGGATCACCACTTTATTTTAAGAATGTGAAATGTCAGAATAATAGTAGAGATAATTAATTATTTCAGCTTTTGGTTCTTTCATCACATTCCCAGTGGGTCAGAAGTTTACATACACTCAATTAGTATTTCGTAGCATTGCTTTTAAATTGTTTATCTTGGGTCAAACGTTTCGGATAGCCTTCCACAAGCGTCCCACAATAAGTTGGGGGAATTTCTCAACCCTTTTCCGCCACACAACCATAGGCTCACATTCTCAACAGTCCTAAATCTTAGTCTGTTTATACATTCTGACTAGGAGGTTAGTAACCTTAAAATCATTGAAACAACTGTTTTTTTATGATTTTGTCACTTTTTTCTAAACTTTGAATATAATAAAGTACATTTGTAAATTGGTCTGTTTTTGTTTGCTGTGAGATTTTATAACTCTGTTTTTGTGCTTGTTTGCTGTGGGATTTTATAACTCTGTTTTTGTGCTTGTTTGCTGTGGGGTTTTATAACTCTGTTTTTATGCTTGTTTGCTGTGAGATTTTATAACTCTGTTTTTGTGCTTGTTTGCTGTGGGGTTTTATAACTCTGTTTTTGTGCTTGTTTGCTGTGAGATTTTATAACTCTGTTTTTGTGCTTGTTTGCTGTGGGATTTTATAACTCTGTTTATGACAGATTAAACAAGCTCATGAATGATCAAAATGACAGCTCCATCAGGATAGTTATCAATTCTCTCTCTGCATCCCAAGTCGAACCCTATTCCC
The DNA here is from genome assembly GCF_021184085.1 of Oncorhynchus gorbuscha. NCBI lineage: Eukaryota > Metazoa > Chordata > Actinopteri > Salmoniformes > Salmonidae > Oncorhynchus > Oncorhynchus gorbuscha. The sequence goes on along the minus strand of NC_060182.1, from coordinate 95,981,748 downwards.
TATTTAGTACCCTGCGTTTGACCAGGGACCCTATGCAGCCCCTTTTACAGCTCAGTGTGGAGAACCACTGCCTCCTTGGTGGAGAACTGAGGAAATGCACCTAAACCATCTAAACAAGCCACTTATAACAGTATCATTACCATCTGTCTGATATCTAATGGTTCAGAGCAAAGTCTTGTTGAAGTGGTTGAAGACAGGTGCAGATGTATAGAGCTGTAGTCAGTATTATATGAGAGGATCAGAGAGGGTTTTTGTAGAGGAGAGAGGGTATAGTGAAACACTGTGCTTCACTAGCAGCACAGAAATACACTGCACTGTCTTCAGCTTCTGTCACTTTGGGAAAATGTAGATACGCCATTTTATTAGCTGCAGCATCTCCACTGACATCAAAACGCCCTTTAAAGGAATCTTCCACCGTTGGACTGGTGTATCTCACATACCCAATGAGTTTCAGACCAGTGTTTTGGGCTGACTGTTGGTACCACAGTATCGTGTCGTAACTTGAAACAGTGTGGCTGCAGGTGAGATTAACTTTGTCTTCAGGTCCTTTTAGTATTGCAGTAGGAGTCTGGTGAACTTTGTCTGTTTGTGACAGCCCTGTGGATGAAAACAGACCATATGAAAGATACAGTATTACTCAGCATATTGACAGCAATATATTTCAGTAGTAAATCTATCTTTCATGAGGGATTTAATACCTGTCACCCATAGTGGTAGAGTTGCTACATGTATGAGAAGCTTGATCATGTTGATGGTTCTGGAGAGAAGAGTCACATGGACAAGGAGAAAGGGTTTTCAGATAGTCAGAGATGTCATGTCATCTAGTGGGAGTGTCAAATGTATGTCAGCATCCCAAATGGCACCCTATTCCCTTTCTAGTGCATTACTTTAGACCAGAGCCCATAGGGGGGAGAGGAAAATAAGTCAACAGAGAAGGGTGGCTGAACTGAGCTGCCGGAGGGGAAGGAAATGACATCACTTTGACGTCAGAACTTGTGTTGATATTCAAGCAGATCCCTTGTTCACCTACAGGTCTCCTGTTCAACTTTAAGGTGTATTGTGGAACATACCGGTATCTACATCATTAAAGTATTTTGTATTTTTTAGTCTTTAGATTTGATCTGTGTTATAGGTTCTGCAATCATTACATTAGAAATAGGATGTAATTTGAAGAAATACCTGAAGTGTTTCTTCAAGACAACAACCACATTATTTGGTCTAGAGATTTGATATCAACCTCCTCCATGTGCTCAGACATCTACAGCGGTGGACAGCAGGTGTGCTGGGTGTTGATGTACACTGCAGTTATGGAGTAAAGGATCAGAAGGGGTTTTGGAGAAGAGAGAAGGGGATCTAAATCACTGTGTTGACTTCAGGTCAGAACAGTAATACACTGGACTGACTTCAGATCAGAACAGTAATATACTGGACTGACTTCAGATCAGAACAGTAATACACTACACTGACTTCAGATCAGAACAGTAATACACTGACTTCAGATCAGAACAGTAATATACTGGACTGACTTCAGATCAGAACAGTAATACACTGACCTGACTTCAGATCAGAACAGTAATACACTGGACTGACTTCAGATCAGAACAGTAATACACTGGACTGACTTCAGGAGAGAGAGAGAGAGAGAGAGAGATAGAAATGGAGTAATGGAATTTGACATTGTAACATTGCATAATGTATGTTAATGCGTGGTGACACTAAACTGTAAATACTGGTATACTGTACCAGGACAGATATCACCTTATGCCATCATCCATCTGTGTTTATTCATTGGCACTGAGTCAAAGTCAAACCTCAGATGCAGGTGTTACCATCAGACAGGGTTTTAGTAGAGAACAGGAGGAAGTCTACATCACTGTGTTGGCTGGCTGCACAGTAATAAACTGCACTGTGTTCAGGTCCTCTCAGACTCACTAGATGAAGATAAGCCTCTTTCCCACCGTCTCCACTCACATTGAAGTGCTTTTCAAATGATTTCTCCATGGTTATTAACCTGTAATTTGCATAACCAATGAGTTTCATAGCAGTGTCTCCTGCTGACTGTTTGTACCATAGTATCACGTAGTAGTTAGGGATCGTATGGCTGCAGGTGAGTTGAACGTCTCCTCCAGGACCTTCTGTTAGTGCCACAGGCCTCTGATGAACCATGCTACTAAACAACTGCCCTGTGGACAGAGAGAGAAAGGAGAGAGAAGAGAGGTTAGAGAAGGTGACAGAGAGAGAGAGGAGAGAGATGAGAGAGAGAGGAGAGAAGGTGATGAAGAGAGAGAAACATAGAGGGAGATGATGTGAGAGAAAGGATATTTTATTCAGTTTGATGACATTCATAGTATCGTTAGGCTTCTCATCGTAAGTGATTTAATACCTGTCACCCAGAATGGTAGAGCTGCCAGGTGAATCAGAACTCTGAACATCATGATGAAGAAAAAGATGAAGATGATGAATATGCTGAGGAAGACGATGATGATGTGATATGAGTGTCTCCTGGATGAAGCTCTGAGGTGAAAGGAGATTGGCTGATGTAGTAGCATGTTTCCTTCAGGGTGGTGGATAGTGACAGTGTTAGAGGGAGTGTCAGGAAGCCTGTACTGTAAAGCTTGCTCATAGGACCTCACTGTGAACATGACTGATTACATGATCATGACAATGAACCCATCAGACATTAGAACAACTAGAGTTAGAGGTCCCCTACAGTATGTGATGAGACCATCAGACATTAGAACAACTAGAGTTAGAGGTCCCCTACAGTATGTGATGAGACCATCAGACATTAGAACAACTAGAGTTAGAGGTCCCCTACAGTATGTGATGAGACCATCAGACATTAGAAGAACTAGAGTTAGAGGTCCCCTACAGTATGTGATGAGACCATCAGACATTAGAACAACTAGAGTTAGAGGTCCCCTACAGTATGTGATGAGACCATCAGACATTAGAACAACTAGAGTTAGAGGTCCCCTACAGTATGTGATGAGACCATCAGACATTAGAACAACTAGAGTTAGAGGTCCCCTACAGTATGTGATGAGACCATCAGACATTAGAACAACTAGAGTTAGAGGTCCCCTACAGTATGTGATGAGACCATCAGACATTAGAACAACTAGAGTTAGAGGTCCCCTACAGTATGTGATGAGACCATCAGACATTAGAAGAACTAGAGTTAGAGGTCCCCCTACAGTATGTGATGAGACCATCAGACATTAGAAGAACTAGAGTTAGAGGTCCCCTACAGTATGTGATGAGACCATCAGACATTAGAAGAACTAGAGTTAGAGGTCCCCTACAGTATGTGATGAGACCATCAGACATTAGAACAACTAGAGTTAGAGGTCCCCCTACAGTATGTGATGAGACCATCAGACATTAGAAGAACTATAGTTAGAGGTCCCCCTACAGTATGTGATGAGACCATCAGACATTAGAAGAACTATAGTTAGAGGTCCCCTACAGTATGTGATGAGACCATCAGACATTAGAAGAACTATAGTTAGAGGTCCCCCTACAGTATGTGATGAGACCATCAGACATTAGAAGAACTATAGTTAGAGGTCCCCCTACAGTATGTGATGAGACCATCAGACATTAGAAGAACTATAGTTAGAGGTCCCCCTACAGTATGTGATGAGACCATCAGACATTAGAAGAACTATAGTTAGAGGTCCCCCTACAGTATGTGATGAGACCATCAGACATTACATTTACATTTACATTTAAGTCATTTAGCAGACGCTCTTATCCAGAGCGACTTACAAATCACAATGGTACTGACAGTATTATACTGCATCATAGTGGTACTGACAGTATTATACTGCATCATAATGGTACTGACAGTATTATACTGCATCACAGTGGTACCGACAGTATTATACTGCATCACAATGGTACCGACAGTATTATACTGCATCATAGTGGTACTGACAGTATTATACTGCATCACAGTGTTACTGACAGTATTATACTGCATCATAGTGGTACCGACAGTATTATACTGCATCACAGTGGTACTGACAGTATTATACTGCATCATAGTAGGACCGACAGTATTATACTGCATCACAGTGGTACCGACAGTATTATACTGCATCATAGTAGGACCGACAGTATTATACTGCATCATAGTGGTATTATACTGCATCATAGTGGTATTATACTGCATCATAGTGGTATTATACTGCATCATAGTGGTATTATACTGCATCATAGTGGTACTGACAGTATTATACTGCATCATAGTGGTACTGACAGTATTATACTGCATCAATTAGAAGAACTAGAGTTAGAGGTCCCCCTACAGTATGTGATGAGACCATCAGACATTAGAACAACTAGAGTTAGAGGTCCCCCTACAGTATGTGATGAAACCATCTCTTTACATGTTATATTACATCCTATTGAAATACTGGGGGTTTTTAGACCACGGCAGTAGACCACGGCAGGTTCCACCATATTCAACATGTCAGTGAAGTGGGAGGGACTGATGATCTGAATACATCATGCTAATTAGTGGTTCAGACTGTAGAGACATTCACATTATTAAAGTTAGAGGTCCCCCTACAGTCCATGATGAGACCATCAGCTCTTTACATATTATATTCTATCCTATAGAGCTCACCAGCTTGTAGTCCTAAAACACTGAAATGAGTCAGCATTTTCTACCTCTGGTTTGTTGACCATTGCTATGGGAGAAATGAAGGGGGGAAATAATGGGGTTTTGGGATATAAGGTCTGAAGTTGACACAGGCTTTGGAGATCTTATACGTTTTGGTCTGTATAATAACTTCACATTTTTTCCCCTCAAAAATGAATAATCTTTGAAATGCCATAGTTTCAGATTGGAGTCTAGCTGTTATTTGGATTTTGGCCACCAGATGGCAGTTGTGTGTGTGCAAAGTTTCAGACTGATCCAGTGAAGAATTACATTACTGCACAATATTTTGTATCAAGTCTGTCAGGAGTTTGACCGAATGTGCCATTTCAATGTGCCATTGATACATTTTCAAGTACATAACTATAGAGATCATAGAACAATTATATGGTAATAACAACTGTAAGTTTACAGTCTCCCAGAAATGTCGTACATGATGGGATCATTAGCTTATACACATTCACAGATCTAGATGGCCGGATGGGGTGGGAGTGGAGCCAGAGACAGCAGTGGGGTGAAACTGTCGAACATAAAACTGGATTTTATCAAACAAAACTATTCTATATTTTATCTCTGGGACCCTCAGGATGACACATCAGAGCTAGATCACTGAATGTAAGTACATTATTTACGTCCAGAGGTGAATGTATCAAACCAATTCCCGTGATGAAAGTGTTTTGTTGTTGTGGACTCTCCTCAAACAATAGCATGGTATTTTTTCACTCTAATAGCTGCTGTTAATTGGACACTGTGGTTAGATTAACAATAATTTAAGCTTTCTGCCAATATAAGACATGTTTATGTCCCGGAAAGTTGGCTGTCGTATACAACATCATTCTAGTCACAGTCGAGCACGATAGCAAAAACCGTGTCATGTTTGGGGCAAATCCAATAATCCACATTACTGAGTACAACTCTCCATATTTTCAAGCATAGTGGTGGCTGCATCATGTTATGGGTATGATTGTAATCATTAAGGACTGGGGAGTTTTTCAGGATAAAAATAAACGGTGTGGAGCTAAGCACTCGCTGTCATGTATTATATTGTCATGTCTTGTCCCTGTGCTTTCTCTTCTCTTCGTTTCCCCCTGCTGGTCTTATTAGGTTTCTTTCTCTCTCTCTATTCCTCTCTCTATCGTTCCGTTCCTGCTCCCAGCTGTTCCTCATTCTCCTAACGACCTCGTTTACTCTTTCACACCTGTCCCCTATTTTGCCCTCTGATTAAGTCTCTATTTCTCTCTCTGTTTCTGCTTCTGTCCTTGTCGGATTCTTGTTTGCTGTTAGCTTTGCTTTTGTTCCGTCCAGTTGTATTCTGTCTCGTCATCAGATACTACGTGTGAGCAGGTGTCTCTATCCTCTACGGCCCGCGCCTACCCGAAGGGACCTGCAGTCTGTTGCCGCTAGCCCTGCAACTCTCCTCAACAACTAGAAGGGGGACTCTCCTGTTAAACTAGAGGATTTGTGTTTTCCTGTTTGGACATTAAAAGACTCTGTTTCCGTTATATCGCTTTTGGGTCCTCACTCACCTGCATAACAGAAGAATCCGACCAAGAATGGACCCAGCGATTTCGGATTCTCTCCACTCAGCCGTCGAGTTCCAGGGAGCGATGCTAGGCAGACACGAACAGGAATTGTCTGCTGCTCGACATGCCGTTGAGACCCTGGCCGCCCAAGTCTCCGGCCTCTCGGAGGATATTCACAATCTCCGCCTCGATCCACTGGTTACCTCCTGGGCTTCCGGGTCTCCGGAGCCCAGAATTAATAACCCACCGTGTTACTCTGGGGATCCCACTGAATGTCGCTCGTTCCTTACCCAGTGTGATATTGTGTTCTCTCTCCAGCCCAACACGTACTCCAGGGTACTGCTCGTATCGCCTCGTCATATTTCTCCTTACTGGACGGGCTCGTGAGTGGGGCACGGCTATCTGGGAGGCAAGGGCTGAGTGTACTAACCAGTATCAGAACTTTAAGGAGGAGATGATACGGGTTTTTGATCGTTCAGTTTTTGGGAAAGAAGCTTCCTGGGCCCTGTCTTCCCTATGTCAAGGTAATCGATCCATAACGGATTACTCTATAGAGTTTCGCACTCTTGCTGCCTCCAGTGACTGGAACGAGCCGTTGCTCGCTCGTTTTCTGGAGGGTCTCCACGCTGAGGTTAAGGATGAGATTCTCTCCCGGGAGGTTCCTTCCAGCATGGATTCTTTGATTGAACTCACCATTCGCATAGAACGACGGGTAGATCTTCGTCACCGAGCTCATGGAAGAGAGCTCGCGTTAACAGTGTCCCCCTCGCCGCATCTCTACCATCTCCCCCACTGGCTCAGGTGTTGAGCCCATGCAGCTGTAGGGTATTCGCATCTCGACTAAGGAGAGGGAACGGAGAATCACCAACCGCCTCTGTCTCTATTGCGGTTCCGCTGGTCATTTTGTCATTTCATGTCCAGTAAAGGCCAGAGCTCATCAGTAAGCGGAGGGCTACTGGCGCTACTACTCTGGTCTCTCCGCTACTACTCTGGTCTCTCCGTCAAGTTCCTGTACTACCTTGTTGGTCCATCTACGCTGGACCGGTTGGCAGCTTCAAATTGGTGCTGCAGTGCATTAATAGACTCTGGGGCGGAGGGCTGTTTTATGGACGAAGCCTGGGCGGGAACATGACATTCCCTCAGGCAGTTACATTTACATTACATTTAAGTCATTTAGCAGACGCTCTTATCCAGAGCGACTTACAAATTGGTGCATTCACCTTATGACATCCAGTGGAACAACCACTTTACAATAGTGCATCTAAATATTTTAAGGGGGGTGAGAAGGATTACTTTATCCTATCCTAGGTATTCCTTAAAGAGGTGGGGTTTCAGGTGTCTCCGGAAGGTGGTGATTGACTCCGCTGTCCTGGCGTCGTGAGGGAGTTTGTTCCGCCAGTTAGGGAGCCCCACGGCTATGTTCGCCTTGGATGGTAGTCCTCTCCCCAGGATTCAGCGTGAAACGCTACCTTTAACCCTCACTGTCTCTGGTAATCATAGTGAAACCATTTATTTTTTGATTTTCTGTTCACCTTTTACACCTGTTGTTTTGGGCCATCCCTGGCTAGTGTGTCATAATCCTTCTATTAATTGGTCTAGTAATTCTATCCTATCCTGGAACGTTTCTTGTCATGTGAAATGTTTAATGTCTGCTATCCCTCCTGTTTCTTCTGCCCCCTCTTCACAGGAGGAGCCTGGTGATTTGACAGGGGTGCCGGAGGAATATCATGATCTACGCACGGTCTTCAGTCGGTCCAGGGCCACCTCCCTTCCTCCTCACCGGTCGTATGACTGTAGTATTGATCTCCTTCCGGGGACCACTCCCCCCCGGGGTAGACTATACTCTCTGTCGGCTCCCGAACGTAAGGCTCTCGAAGATTATCTGTCTGTTGCTCTCGACGCCGGTACCGTTGTACCTTCTTCCTCTCCCGCCGGAGCGGGGTTTTTTTGTTAAGAGAAAGGACGGTACCCTGCGCCCTGCGTGGATTATCGAGGTTGAATGACATAACGGTTAAGAATCGTTATCCGCTTCCCCTTATGTCGTCAGCCTTCGAGATTCTGCAGGGAGCCAGGTTCATTACTAAGTTGGACCTTCGTATGTTTGTCATTTTATTGTCAGCGCATCAGGGAGGGGGACGAGTGGAAAACGCTCCCAGCGTTTAACACTCCGTTAGGGCATTTTGAATACCGGGTTCTGCCGTTCGGTCTCGCTAATGCTCCAGCTGTCTTTCAGGCATTAGTTAATGATGTACTGAGTGACATGCTGAACATCTTTGTTTTTGTTTACCTTGACGAGATCCTGATTTTTTCACCGTCACTCCAGATTCATGTTCAGCACGTTCGACGTGTCCTCCAGCGCCTTTTAGAGAATTGTCTTTACGTGAAGGCTGAGAAGTGCGCTTTTCATGTCTCCGTCCGTCACTTTTCTCGGTTCTGTTATTTCCGCTGAAGGCATTCAGATGGATCCCGCTAGGGTCCATGCTGTCAGCGATTGGCCCGTTCCTAAGTCACGTGTCGAACTGCAGCGCTTTCTCGGTTTTGCGAATTTCTATCGGCGTTTCATTCGTAACTTCGGTCGAGTGGCAGCTCCTCTCACAGCCCTTACTTCTGTCAAGACGTGCTTTAAGTGGTCCGTTTCCTCCCAGGGAGCTTTTGATCTCCTCAAGAAGCGTTTAACATCTGCTCCTATCCTTGTTACACCTGACGTCACTAAACAGTTCATTGTCGAGGTAGACGCGTCAGAGGTGGGCGTGGGAGCCATTCTGTCCCAGCGCTCCCATTCTGACGATAAGGTCCACCCTTGCGCGTATTTTTCTCATCGCCTGTCGCCGTCGGAACGTAACTATGATGTGGCTAACCGCGAACTGCTCGCCATCCGCTTAACCCTAGGCGAATGGCGACAGTGGTTGGAGGGGGGCGACCGTTCCTTTTGTCGTTTGGACTGACCATAAGAACCTTGAGTACATCCGTTCTGCCAAACGACTTAATGCGCGTCAGGCTCGTTGGGCGCTGTATTTCACTCATTTCGAGTTCGTTATTTCTTATCGTCCGGGCACAAGGAACACCAAGCCTGATGCTTTATCCCGTCTCTTCAGTTCTTCAGTAGCCTCCACCGACCCCGAGGGGAGATTCCGTGAGGGGCGTGTTGTCGGGTTGACTGTCTGGGGAATTGAGAGGCAGGTTAAGCAAGCACTCACTCACACTCCTTCTCCGCGCTTGTCCTAGGAACCTTCTTTTCGTTCCCGTTCCTACTCGTCTGGCCGTTCTTCAGTGGGCTCACTCTGCCAAGTCAGCTGGCCACCTCGGCGTTCGGGGTACGCTTGCTTCTTTTCGCCAGCGTTTTTGGTGGCCCACTCAGGAGCGTGATACGCGTCGTTTCGTGGCTGCTTGTTCGGACTGCGCGCAGACTAAGTCCGGTAACTCTCTTCCTGCTTCTGCTCCTGGCCTTGCTGTGTCTAAATCTGTCCCCAGCCACCGCATCTCTCCTGCCCTTGCTGTGTCTCAGTCTGTCCCCTGCCACCGCATCTTTCCTGCCCTTGCTGTGTCTCAGTCTGTCCCCAGCCACCGCATCTCTCCTGGTCCTGCTCCTGCACTTGCTGTGTCTCAGTCTGTCCACAGCCACCGCCTCTCTCCTGTTCCTGGTCTTAGCCTTGCTGTGTCTCGGTCTGTCCCTAGTTGTTACTCTCCTGGCCTGTTTGGTCCTGATTGCTCAAACTCTTACAGTTCTCTACCCGTGTCTCATTTTTATAATAGTAATTGCACTAGATTCCCTCTTCATCGTTTCCGTTACGGTCCTGAGGAGAGGAGTTGGGTTCCATCTCGGGACGTGCTGGACCGTTCGCTGATCGATGATTTCCTCCCGTTGCCGCCAGGTTTCCTCCTCGAGTGCGCCAGGAGGCACTCGGTGAGTGGGGGTACTGTCATGTATTATATTGTCATGTCTTGTCCCTGTGCTTTCTCTTCTCTTCGTTTCCCCCTGCTGGTCTTATTAGGTTTCTTTCTCTCTCTCTATTCCTCTCTCTCTCTCTATCGTTCCGTTCCTGCTCCCAGCTGTTCCTCATTCTCCTAACGACCTCGTTTACTCTTTCACACCTGTCCCCTATTTTGCCCTCTGATTAAGTCTCTATTTCTCTCTCTGTTTCTGCTTCTGTCCTTGTCGGATTCTTGTTTGCTGTTAGCTTTGCTTTTGTTCCGTCCAGTTGTATTCTGTCTCGTCATCAGATACTACGTGTGAGCAGGTGTCTCTATCCGCTACGGCCCGCGCCTACCCGAAGGGACCTGCAGTCTGTTGCTGCTAGTCCTGCAACTCTCCTCAACAACTAGAAGGGGACTCTCCTGTTAAACTAGAGGATTTGTGTTTTCCCTGTTTGGACTTCCCTGTAATGATTGAGGATTTATGTTTTCCCTGTTTGGACATTAAAAGACTCGTTATATCGCTTTTGGGTCCTCACTCACCTGCATAACACTCGCAAAATCTTAGAGGAAAATCTGGTTCAGTCTTCTTTTCACCAGACACTGGGAGCTGAAACGTACCTTTCAGCAGTACAGTAACCTAAAACACAAGGCCAGATCTACACTGGAACGTATCTTTCAGCAGTACAGTAACCTAAAACACAAGACCAAATCTACACTGAAACGTATCTTTCAGCAGTACAGTAACCTAAAACACAAGGCCAGATCTACACTGGAACGTACCTTTCAGCAGTACAGTAACCTAAAACACAAGGCCAGATCTACACTGAAACGTACCTTTCAGCAGTACAGTAACCTAAAACACAAGGCCAGATCTACACTGGAACGTATCTTTCAGCAGTAGTTTGTAAATCCCCAATAAATGACTGGGAGATTATATATGGAGTGTGCGACTCAGGGGTGTTGATACTTATGTAAATGTGATATTTCTGTATGTCATTTTCAATGCATTTGCAAACATTTCTAAAAACATGTTTTCACATTGTCATTAAGGGTAATGTGGAAGAAGTCAAGGGGTATGAATACTTTCTGAAGGCACTGTAGCTTTAACGGTCAGTTCTATGGCATACATAACCATATCATCTGCATACAGATTAATATGAAGGATTTAATACAAAGACCAATATTATTAATATGAACAGTAAAGAGAAATGGTCCCAAGGCTGAGCCCTGTGGTACACCTAATATCCAGGAAACTAGACTCAACACCATCAGAACGCACACATTATGTCCTGTCTGTCAGATAGCTCTTAAACCATTTGCAAGACTTATTGTCCAGGCCCATTTCAGACAGTTTTTGAATGAGTAGGGAATGGTCAATGGCGTTGAATGCCTTGGAAAAGTCTATTTTCCCGAAAGTATATAATGTCACATATTACGTATGGCTAGGATGTGGGGATTGATCTCGGGCTGATTCCGGTGAGAGTAATCTGGCCCAAATGTATTACTTGGGGCTCGTGCATTTCATTATTTTTTCCCCATATTTTCTCATTGTCTCTGTGATCAAAAAATACAATCAACATTTCAATTAAATTCTTTAAGAGTCCTGTGTAGTATTTTAGTATTTTGATACGTTTGAGCAAGGCAATTGATAAACATTAAGAACGTTTTGGAGTGAGCCTCCCTAGTGGGGCAGCGGTCTAAAACATCTGCTATCAGTCTATAGGTTTACCCCATCATGGGAGATATATGGGAGATATATCAGAGCAGCTTCACCTGCTGATACCACAGTATGGTGTTGTAGCTGGGGAGAGTGTGTTCCACCTGCTGATACCACAGTATGGTGTTGTAGCTGGGGAGAGTGTGTTCCACCTGCTGATACCACAGTATGGTGTTGTAGCTGGGGAGAGTGTGTTCTACCTGCTGATACCACAGTATGGTGTTCCACATTCATGATGAACATTCAAAAGGACATGGATCTTCAACTCTCAGACTCCTTACTACACACCATAGTTTACTGTGGTATTGTGTCTGGTGAGTCCACATGGATTAGTTGAGCTGTAACTCCACCTACAGGAAAGACATGATATCATACCATACTGTATCATGGTCTCCTGTATATCAGAGGGAACCTCCCCTTTCTGTTAGACCAGCTGGTGAGTGTTTTGGCATTGAATCAGAGTCAGATACAGTGTGACGTTAATACAGGTGTGATTAGTCTACAGTACACCAGGGAGGAGGTTTTTTTTTCATTATATTTCATTATATCACAACGGTTTGATTTGTCTTATCTTAGCAATTTCTTCTCAGCTAGCTACATAGCCGTCTTTGTATCAAAGATAATTGCGTAATTATCGTATTTCGCCGTCCTAACGTAGTCTTCACTAGCCAGCTAGCTAACGTCCACTGATTAGCTGCACTGGAGAAACTGTTACACTCAACTGAACGACTTGATCAGTGTAGTGTTAGCTAGCTACATAGCTGTCTTTGCTGTCTTCGTATCATCGTATCATCGTATCCAAGATAATTGTGTTGTTTAGGTTTAGAGTGTGTAGTCTTAGAGTGATTATCTTAATTTACCGAGGTTAGCTAGCCAGCTATTTGTCGTCCTTAACGTAGGTGACTGCTAGCTAGCCAACAGCTAGCCAACGCTAGCCAACGTCTTCTGTATAGAACTCAACTACCCGGTCGCATTCACAGGTTGTATCACATTTTCACTTCATTTTCATTACAGTACAACGGTTTGATTTGTTTGATCGTAGCTAGCTACTTAGCTAGCTACATAGCCGTCTTTGTATCAAAGATAATTGTGTAGTCTAGAGCGATCTTCTAGGTTCGCTAGCCATCTATTGTCGTTCTTTTAACGCAACGTAACGTAAACAACACTGCTAGCTAGCCTGCTAGCCCCGAATAGCAACACTGCAGAAACTATTACACTCAACGGAACGACTTGATTAGTGTAGTGTCAACAACGCACCCACTGCCAGCTAGCCTACTTCAGCAGTACTGTATCATTTTAATCATTTTAGTCAATAAGATTCTTGCTACGTAGCTTAACTTTCTGAACATTCGAGACGTGTAGTCCACTTGTCATTCCAATCTCCTTTGCATTAGCGTAGCCTCTTCTGTAGCCTGTCAACTATGTGTCGGTTTATCCCTGTTCTCTCCTCTCTGCACAGACCATACAAACGCTCCTCACCGCGTGGCTGCAGCCACCCTACTCTGGTGGTCCCAGCGCGCACGACCCACGTGGAGTTCCAGGTCTCCGGTAGCCTCTGGAACTGCCAATCTGCGGTCAACAAGGCAGAGTTCATCTCAGCCCATGCCTCCCTCCAGTCCCTCGACTTCTTGGCCCTGACGGAAACATGGATCACCACAGACAACACTGCTACTCCTACTGCTCTCTCTTCGTCCGCCCACGTGTTCTCGCACACCCCGAGAGCGTCTGGTCAGCGGGGTGGTGGCACCGGGATCCTCATCTCTCCCAAGTGGTCATTCTCTCTTTCTCCCTTACCCATCTGTCTATCGCCTCCTTTGAATTCCATGCTGTCACAGTTACTAGCCCTTTCAAGCTTAACATCCTTATCATTTATCGCCCTCCAGGTTCCCTCGGAGGATTCATCAATGAGCTTGATGCCTTGATAAGCTCCTTTCCTGAGGACGGCTCACCTCTCACAGTTCTGGGCGACTTTAACCTCCCCACGTCTACCTTTGACTCTTTCCTCTCTGCCTCCTTCTTTCCACTCCTCTCCTCTTTTGACCTCACCCTCTCACCTTCCCCCCTACTCACAAGGCAGGCAATACGCCGACCTCATCTTTACTAGATGCTGTTCTTCCACTAACCTCATTGCAACTCCCCTCCAAGTCTCCGACCACTGCCTTGTATCCTTTTCCCTCTCGCTCTCATCCAACACCTCCCACACTGCCCCTACTCGGATGGTATCGCGCCGTCCCAACCTTCGCTCTCTCTCCCCCGCTACTCTCTCCTCTTCCATCCTATCATCTCTTCCTCCGCTCAAACCTTCTCCCACCTATCTCCTGATTCTGCCTCCTCAACCCTCCTCTCCTCCCTCTCTGCATCCCTTGACTCTCTATGTCCCCTATCCTCCAGGCCGGCTCGGTCCTCCCCTCCCGCCTCCGTGGCTCGATGACTCATTGCGAGCTCACAGAACAGGGCTCCGGGCAGCCGAGCGGAAATGGAGGAAAACTCGCCTCCCTGCGGACCTGGCATCCTTTCACTCCCTCCTCTCTACATTTTCCTCCTCTGTCTCTGCTGCTAAAGCCACTTTCTACCACGCTAAATTCCAAGCTTCTGCCTCCAACCCTAGGAAGCTCTTTGCCACCTTCTCCTCCCTCCTGAATCCTCCGCCCCCCTCCCCCCTCCTCCCCCTCTCTGCAGATGACTTCGTCAACCATTTTGAAAAGAAGGTCGACGACATCCGATCCTCGTTTGCTAAGTCAAACGACACCGCTGGTTCTGCTCACTGCCCTACCCTGTGCTCTGACCTCTTTCTCCCCTCTCTCTCCAGATGAAATCTCGCGTCTTGTGACGGCCGGCGCCCAACAACCTGCCCGCTTGACCCTATCCCCTCCTCTCTTCTCCAGAACATTTCCGGAGACCTTCTCCCTTACCTCACCTCGCTCATCAACTCATCCCTGACCGTTGGCTACGTCCCTTCCGTCTTCAAGAGAGCGAGAGTTGCACCCTTCTGAAAAAACCTACACTCGATCCCTCCGATGTCAACAATTACAGACCAGTATCCCTTCTTTCTTTTCTCTCCAAAACTCTTGAACGTGCCGTCCTTGGCCAGCTCTCCCCGCTATCTCTCTCTGAATGACCTTCTTGATCCAAATCAGTCAGGTTTCAAGACTAGTCATTCAACTGAGACTGCTCTCCTCTGTATCACGGAGGCGCTCCGCACTGCTAAAGCTAACTCTCTCTCCTCTGCTCTCATCCTTCTAGATCTATCGGCTGCCTTCGATACTGTGAACCATCAGATCCTCCTCTCCACCCTCTCCGAGTTGGGCATCTCCGGCGCGGCCCACGCTTGGATTGCGTCCTACCTGACAGGTCGCTCCTACCAGGTGGCGTGGCGAGAATCTGTCTCCTCACCACGCGCTCTCACCACTGGTGTCCCCCAGGGCTCTGTTCTTGGCCCTCTCCTATTCTCGCTATACACCAAGTCACTTGGCTCTGTCATAACCTCACATGGTCTCTCTTATCATTGCTATGCAGACGACACACAATTAATCTTCTCCTTTCCCCCTTCTGATGACCAGGTGGCGAATCGCATCTCTGCATGTCTGGCAGACATATCAGTGTGGATGACGGATCACCACCTCAAGCTGAACCTCGGCAAGACGGAGCTGCTCTTCCTCCCGGGGAAGGACTGCCCGTTCCATGATCTCGCCATCACGGTTGACAACTCCATTGTGTCCTCCTCCCAGAGCGCCAAGAACCTTGGCGTGATCCTGACAACACCCTGTCGTTCTCAACTAACATCAAGGCGGTGGCCCGTTCCTGTAGGTTCATGCTCTACAACATCCGCAGAGTACGACCCTGCCTCACACAGGAAGCGGCGCAGGTCCTAATCCAGGCACTTGTCATCTCCCGTCTGGATTACTGCAACTCGCTGTTGGCTGGGCTCCCTGCCTGTGCCATTAAACCCCTTCAACTCATCCAGAACGCCGCAGCCCGTCTGGTGTTCAACCTTCCCAAGTTCTCTCACGTCACCCCGCTCCTCCGTTCTCTCCACTGGCTTCCAGTTGAAGCTCGCATCCGCTACAAGACCATGGTGCTTGCCTACGGAGCTGTGAGGGGAACGGCACCTCAGTACCTCCAGGCTCTGATCAGGCCCTACACCCAAACAAGGGCACTGCGTTCATCCACCTCTGGCCTGCTCGCCTCCCTACCACTGAGGAAGTACAGCTCCCGCTCAGCCCAGTCAAAACTGTTCGCTGCCCTGGCCCCCCAATGGTGGAACAAACTCCCTCACGACGCCAGGACAGCGGAGTCAATCACCACCTTCCGGAGACACCTGAAACCCCACCTCTTTAAGGAATACCTAGGATAGGTTAAGTAATCCCTCTCACCCCACCCCCCCTAAGTTTTAGATGCACTATTGTTAAGTGACTGTCCCACTGGATGTCATAAGGTGATTGCACCAATTTGTAAGTCGCTCTGGATAAGAGCGTCTGCTAAATGACTTAAATGTTTTTGTAGAGCAGAGAGGGAGATCTGATGCACTGTGTAAACTAGCAGCACAGTAATACACAGCACTGCTATTTGGAGTTAGTTGTTTGATGGTTAAGGTGCTGGTACCACCTGCATTAGCATCTCCTTCTATATCAAATCCAGCCTCAGGATATCCATCTTTCCCAAACAGGTATCCTAAATACACTAATTCTCTGTAGTTGGACAGCTTGTACCAGAGGATACGATTATAGCCTGATATACTATGTGAACACTCCATCTTAGCCGACTTTCCCTGTTTCTTGTACAGGGATGCAGGACTCTGGTAAACCTGGTTACTGAGATAAGAAACTGTAGAGAGAGAGACAGAGACAGAGAGAGAGAGAGAGAGAGAGAGAGAGAGAGAGAGAGAGAGAGAGAGAGAGACAGAGGTGAAACATCAAAACAATGAAACAAGGATATTAGTAGTTGATTAATACAGTGATCTGAATACCTGCAGCCCAGGCTGTGTAACCCATGGTGATGGAGATAAGAATTCTGATCATGTTGACTCACTGTTAAGGAGACAGAAAGAATGAGACAGACAAACCACTCCACATGAATTAGAGGTGGCTTCTCATCAACTCATCTCAGTGATCTTATAGAGGGATGCTGCCTCCTTATGAGAACATCTAAACCATCAGAGACCTGAGATGAACCCTGCAGGAGGAGTCTATGTGCGACAGGAAGCAGGGTTTAGTAGAGCAGAGAGGAGATCTGATGCACTGATATCTGGAGGTAGTTGATTGATGGTTAAAGGATAATATTCACCCATTCTGAATGTTGTGTTATTTTTATCAGTAAGAAATTCGGTCGGTAGTGCTGTGGTAAAGTCTCTCTCAGTAGTACTGTGGTAAAGTCTCTCTCAGTAGTACTGTGGTAAAGTCTCTCTCAGTAGTACTGTGGTAAAGTCTCTCTCAGTAGTACTGTGGTAAAGTCTCTCTCAGTAGTACTGTGGTAAAGTCTCTCTCAGTATGACGTAGTACTGTGGTAAAGTCTCTCTCAGTAGTACTGTGTTAAAGTCTCTCTCAGTAGTACTGTGGTAAAGTCTCTCTCAGTAGTACTGTGGTAAGGTCTCTCTCAGTATGACGTAGTACTGTGGTAAAGTCTCTCTCACTACACTGGAAGTTATTAATAGGAATAGGAATTGTAGATCACAAAAACGTCTATCATACATGTCAGATTACAATACTGGCTGATGTCATCACTCAGGAGAATGTCTTCTCTAAAATGAGCCGTTGATCATATTTTTTTGCGCTATTCCTACCTGGAGAGATGTGTAATTTAACGTGTAATTTCTCCTGCACATTTCTCCTATTTGTCTGTCTCTTCAGTCCAGGGTGCATTGCTGCTAGCTGTTACCGTGTCTCCAGTTCGCCTAGCTACTCACTGGACCTTATGACCACTCGGCTCTTCATGCCTATCCCTAATGCCTTGTCTATTTCTGTTTGGGTTAGTGATTATTGTCTTATTTCACTGTAGAGCCTCCAGCCCTGCTCAAAATACCTTAGCTAACCCTTTAGTTCCACCTCACACACATACAATGACCTCATCTGTCTTAAATGGTGCCTCTAGAGACAAAAACCTCTCTCATCGTCACTCAATGCCTAGGTTTACCTCCACTGTATCCACATCCTACCATACCTTTGTCTGTACATTATGCTTTGAATCTATTCTATCACACCCAGATGTCTGCTCCTTTTTACTCTCTGTTCCGAACGCACTAGACAACCAGTTCTTATAGCCTTTAGCCGTACCCTTATCCTACTCCTCGTCTGTTCCTCTGGTGATGTCGAGGTTAACCCTGCAGCCCTGCAGCCTTCTGTAACCGTAAAAGCCTTTTACTCTCTGTTCCGAACGCACTAGACAACCAGTTCTTATAGCCTTTAGCCGTACCCTTATCCTACTCCTCATCTGTTCCTCTGGTGATGTCGAGGTTAACCCTGCAGCCCTGCAGCCTTCTGTAACCGTAAAAGCCTTGGTAAAAGCGTAAAAACCTTGGTTTCATGCATGTTAACATTAGAAGCCTCCTCCTAAGTTTGACCCGGATGTCCTAGCCATGTTCTATCTAAAGATTCTAAGATTCTAAAGAATCTTGTCTTAGGAAGGCCACCAAAAATCCTGAAATTTCCATCCCTGACCATAACATTTTCCGACAAGATAGAACTGCCAAAGGGGGCAAAGTTGAAATCTGCAGAGATAGACTGCAGAGTTCTATCCTACTATCCAGGTCTGTGCGCAAACAATTCGAGATTCTACTTTTACAAATCCACCTTTCCAGAAACAAGTCTCTCACCGTTGCTGCTTGTTGTTATAGACCCCCTTCAGCCCCCAGCAGTGCCCTGTACACCATATGTGAATAGATCACCCCATCTATCTTCAGAGTTCGTACTGTTAGGTCACCTAAACTGGGACATGCTTAACACCCCGGCCATCCTACAATCTAAGCTAAATTCCCTCAATCTCAAACAAATTATCAAGGAACCTACCTGGTACAACCCTAAATCCTTAAACAATGGCACCCTCTTAGGTATCAACCTGACCAACTTGCCCACAAATTATCAAGGATCCTACCTGGTACAACCCTAAATCCTTAAACAATGGCACCCTCTTAGGTATCATCCTGACCAACTTGTCTGCTGTCTTCAACCAGGATCTCAGCGATCACTGCCTCATTGCCTGCGTGCGTAATGAGTCCGCAGTCAAACAACCACCTCTCATCACTGTCAAACGCTCCCTAAAACATTTCAGTGATCAGGCCTTTCTAAATGACTTGGCCCGGGGCCCCTTGAAGGATATTGACCTCATCCTGTCAGTAGAAGGTGCCTGGTTACTCTTTAAAAGTGCTTTCCTCACCATCTTAAATTTATTTCACCTTTATTTAACTAGGTAGGCTAGTTGAGAACAAGTTCTCATTTGCAACTGCGACCTGACCATGATTAAGCATAGCAATTTGACACATACAACAACACAGAGTTACACATGGATTAAACAAAACATAGTCAATTATACAGTGCAAAAAAAAGAAAACAAAAAGTCTATAAACAGTGAGTGCAAATGAGGTAAGATAAGGGAGTTAAGGCATGGTGGTGAATTAATTACAATATAGCAATTAAACACTGGAATGGTATATGTGCAGAAGATGAAGGTGCAAGTAGAGATACTGGGGTGCAAAGTAGCAAGATAAATAAATAAATACATTAGGGGGATGAGGTAGGTAGGTAGATAGATGGGATGTTTACAGATGGGCTATGTACAGGTGCAGTGATCTGTGAGCTGCTCTGAAAGCTGGTGCTTAAAGCTAGTGAGTCTCCAACTTCAGAGATTTTGGGCAGCAGAGAACTGAAAGGAAAGACAACCAAAGGAGGAATTGGCTTTGGGGATGACCAGTGAGATATACCTGCTGGAGCGCGTGCTACGACTGGGTGCTGCTATGGTGACCAGTGAGCTGAGATAAGGTGGGGCTTTACCTGGCAGAGACTTGTAGATAACCTGTAGCCAGTGGGTTTGGCGACGAGTATGAAGCAAGGGCCAACCAACGACAGCGTACAGGTCGCAGTGGTGGGTAGTGTGTGGGGCTTTGGTGACAAAACAGATGGCACTGTGATAGATTGCATCCCATTTGTTGAGTAGAGTGTTGGAGGCTATTTTATAGATGACATCACCAAAGTCGAGGATCGGTAGGATGGTCAGTTTTACGAGGGTATGTTTGGCAGCTTGGGTGAAGGATGCTTTGTTGTGAAATAGGAAGCCGATTCTAGATTTAATTTTGGATTGGAGTAGCTTAATGTGAGTCTGGAAGGAAAGTTTACAGTCTAACCAGACACCTAGGTATTTGTAGTTGTCCACGTATTCTAAGTCAGAGCCGTCCAGAGTTGAGATGCTGGACGGGCGAGCAGGTGCGGGCAGTGATCGGTTGAATAGCATGCATTTAGTTTTACTTGCATTTAAGGGCAGTTGGAGGCCACGGAAGGAGAGTTGTATGGCATTGAAGCTCGTCTGGAGGTTAGATAACACAGTGTCCAAAGAGGGGCCAGAAGTATACAGAATGGTGTCGTCTGCGTAGAGGTGGATCAGAGAATCACCAGCAGCAATAACAACATCATTGATGTATACAGAGAAGAGAGTCGGCCCGAGGATAGAAACCTGTGGCAACCCCATAGAAACTGCCAGAGGTCTGGACAACAAGCCCTCCGATTTGACACACTGAACTCTGTCTGAGAAGTAGTTGGTAAACGAGACGAGGCAATCATTTGAGAAACCAAGATTGTCGAGTCTGCCAAAAAAACAATGTGGTGATTGACAGAGTCGGAAGCCTTGGCTAGGTCGATGAATACGGCTGCACAGTAATGTCTCTTATCGATCGATGGTGGTTATGATGTCGTTTATAACCTTGATCGTGGCTGAGGTGCACCCATGACCAGCTCTGAAACCAGATTGCATAGCGGAGAAGGTGGGATATGTTTGGCCCTGTCCGGGGGTGTCCTCGGATGGGGCCACAGTGTCTCCTGACCCCTCCTGTCTCAGCCTCCAGTATTTATGCTGCAGTAGTTTATGTGTCGGGGGGCTAGGGTCAGTTTGTTTATCTGGAGTACTTCTCCTGTCCTATTCGGTGTCCTGTGTAAATCTAAGTGTGCGTTCTCTAATTCTCTCCTTCTCTCTTTCTTTCTCTCTCTCGGAGGACCTGAGCCCTAGAACCATGCCCCAGGACTACCTGACATGAGGACTCCTTGCTGTCCCCAGTCCACCTGGCCATGCTGCTGCTCCAGTTTCAACTGTTCTGCCTTACTATTATTCAACCATGCTGGTCATTTATGAACATTTGAACATCTTGGCCACGTTCTGTTATAATCTCCACCCGGCACAGCCAGAAGAGGACTGGCCACCCCACATATGCTCTCTCTAATTCTCTCTTTCTTTCTCTCTCTCGGAGGACCTGAGCCCTAGGACCGTGCCCCAGGACTACCTGACATTACATTTACATTACATTTAAGTCATTTAGCAGACGCTCTTATCCAGAGCGACTTACAAATTGGTGCATTCACCTTATGACATCCAGTGGGACAGTCACTTAACAATAGTGCATCTAAAACTTAGGGGGGGTGGGGTGAGAGGGATTACTTAACCTATCCTAGGTATTCCTTAAAGAGGTGGGGTTTCAGGTGTCTCCGGAAGGTGGTGATTGACTCCGCTGTCCTGGCGTCGTGAGGGAGTTTGTTCCACCATTGGGGGGGCCAGGGCAGCGAACAGTTTTGACTGGGCTGAGCGGGAGCTGTACTTCCTCAGTGGTAGGGAGGCGAGCAGGCCAGAGGTGGATGAACGCAGTGCCCTTGTTTGGGTGTAGGGCCTGATCAGAGCCTGGAGGTACTGAGGTGCCGTTCCCCTCACAGCTCCGTAGGCAAGCACCATGGTCTTGTAGCGGATGCGAGCTTCAACTGGAAGCCAGTGGAGAGAACGGAGGAGCGGGGTGACGTGAGAGAACTTGGGAAGGTTGAACACCAGACGGGCTGCGGCGTTCTGGATGAGTTGAAGGGGTTTAATGGCACAGGCAGGGAGCCCAGCCAACAGCGAGTTGCAGTAATCCAGACGGGAGATGACAAGTGCCTGGATTAGGACCTGCGCCGCTTCCTGTGTGAGGCAGGGTCGTACTCTGCGGATGTTGTAGAGCATGAACCTACAGGAACGGGCCACCGCCTTGATGTTAGTTGAGAACGACAGGGTGTTGTCCAGGATCACGCCAAGGTTCTTGGCGCTCTGGGAGGAGGACACAATGGAGTTGTCGACCGTGATGGCGAGATCATGGAACGGGCAGTCCTTCCCGGGAGGAAGAGCAGCTCCGTCTTGCCGAGGTTCAGCTTGAGGTGGTGATCCGTCATCCACACTGATATGTCTGCCAGACATGCAGAGATGCGATTCGCCACCTGGTCATCAGAAGGGGGAAAGGAGAAGATTAATTGTGTGTCGTCTGCATAGCAATGATAAGAGAGACCATGTGAGGTTATGACAGAGCCAAGTGACTTGGTGTATAGCGAGAATAGGAGAGGGCCAAGAACAGAGCCCTGGGGGACACCAGTGGTGAGAGCGCGTGGTGAGGAGACAGATTCTCGCCACGCCACCTGGTAGGAGCGACCTGTCAGGTAGGACGCAATCCAAGCGTGGGCCGCGCCGGAGATGCCCAACTCGGAGAGGGTGGAGAGGAGGATCTGATGGTTCACAGTATCGAAGGCAGCCGATAGATCTAGAAGGATGAGAGCAGAGGAGAGAGAGTTAGCTTTAGCAGTGCGGAGCGCCTCCGTGATACAGAGGAGAGCAGTCTCAGTTGAATGACTAGTCTTGAAACCTGACTGATTTGGATCAAGAAGGTCATTCAGAGAGAGATAGCGGGAGAGCTGGCCAAGGACGGCACGTTCAAGAGTTTTGGAGAGAAAAGAAAGAAGGGATACTGGTCTGTAATTGTTGACATCGGAGGGATCGAGTGTAGGTTTTTTTTCAGAAGGGGGTGCAACTCTCGCTCTCTTGAAGACGGAAGGGACGTAGCCAACGGTCAGGGATGAGTTGATGAGCGAGGTGAGGTAAGGGAGAAGGTCTCCGGAAATGGTCTGGAGAAGAGAGGAGGGGATAGGGTCAAGCGGGCAGGTTGTTGGGCGGCCGGCCGTCACAAGACGCGAGATTTCATCTGGAGAGAGAGGGGAGAAAGAGGTCAGAGCACAGGGTAGGGCAGTGTGAGCAGAACCAGCGGTGTCGTTTGACTTAGCAAACGAGGATCGGATGTCGTCGACCTTCTTTTCAAAATGGTTGACGAAGTCATCTGCAGAGAGGGAGGAGGGGGGAGGGGGCGGAGGATTCAGGAGGGAGGAGAAGGTGGCAAAGAGCTTCCTAGGGTTAGAGGCAGATGCTTGGAATTTAGCGTGGTAGAAAGTGGCTTTAGCAGCAGAGACAGAGGAGGAAAATGTAGAGAGGAGGGAGTGAAAGGATGCCAGGTCCGCAGGGAGGCGAGTTTTCCTCCATTTCCGCTCGGCTGCCCGGAGCCCTGTTCTGTGAGCTCGCAATGAGTCATCGAGCCACGGAGCGGGAGGGGAGGACCGAGCCGGCCTGGAGGATAGGGGACATAGAGAGTCAAGGGATGCAGAGAGGGAGGAGAGGAGGGTTGAGGAGGCAGAATCAGGAGATAGGTGGGAGAAGGTTTGAGCGGAGGGAAGAGATGATAGGATGGAAGAGGAGAGAGTAGCGGGGGAGAGAGAGCGAAGGTTGGGACGGCGCGATACCATCCAGTAGGGGCAGTGTGGGAGGTGTTGGATGAGAGCGAGAGGAAAAGGATACAAGGCAGTGGTCGGAGACTTGGAGGGGAGTTGCAGTGAGGTTAGTGGAAGAACAGCATCTAGTAAAGATGAGGTCGAGCGTATTGCCTGCCTTGTGAGTAGGGGGGAAGGTGAGAGGGTGAGGTCAAAAGAGGAGAGGAGTGGAAAGAAGGAGGCAGAGAGGAAAGAGTCAAAGGTAGACGTGGGGAGGTTAAAGTCGCCCAGAACTGTGAGAGGTGAGCCGTCCTCAGGAAAGGAGCTTATCAAGGCATCAAGCTCATTGATGAACTCTCCGAGGGAACCTGGAGGGCGATAAATGATAAGGATGTTAAGCTTGAAAGGGCTAGTAACTGTGACTGCATGGAATTCAAAGGAGGCGATAGACAGATGGGTAAGGGGAGAAAGAGAGAATGACCACTTGGGAGAGATGAGGATCCCGGTGCCACCACCCCGCTGACCAGACGCTCTCGGGGTGTGCGAGAACACGTGGGCGGACGAAGAGAGAGCAGTAGGAGTACCCCACCCCCCCTAAGTTTTAGATGCACTATTGTTAAGTGACTGTCCCACTGGATGTCATAAGGTGAATGCACCAATTTGTAAGTCGCTCTGGATAAGAGCGTCTGCTAAATGACTTAAATGCAGTGTTGTCTGTGGTGATCCATGTTTCCGTCAGTGCCAAGAAGTCG
Source organism: Oncorhynchus gorbuscha (assembly GCF_021184085.1). Lineage (NCBI taxonomy): Eukaryota > Metazoa > Chordata > Actinopteri > Salmoniformes > Salmonidae > Oncorhynchus > Oncorhynchus gorbuscha. The sequence goes on along the minus strand of NC_060182.1, from coordinate 95,957,431 downwards.
AGGGACTGGAGGGAGGCATAGGCTGAGATGAACTCTGCCTTGTTGACCGCAGATTGGCAGTTCCAGAGGCTACCGGAGACCTGGAACTCCACGTGGGTCGTGCGCGCTGGGACCACCAGAGTAGGGTGGCGCTGGCCACGCGGTGTGGAGCGTTTGTATGGTCTGTGCAGAGAGGAGAGAACAGGGATAAACAGACACATAGTTGACAGGCTACAGAAGAGGCTACGCTAATGCAAAGGAGATTGGAATGACAAGTGGACTACACGTCTCGAATGTTCAGAAAGTTAAGCTACGTAGCAAGAATCTTATTGACTAAAATGATTAAAATGATACAGTACTGCTGAAGTAGGCCAGCTGGCAGTGGGTGCGTTGTTGACACTACACTAATCAAGTCGTTCCGTTGAGTGTAATAGTTTCTGCAGTGTTGCTATTCGGGGCTAGCAGGCTAGCTAGCAGTGTTGTTTACGTTACGTTGCGTTAAAAGAACGACAATAGATGGCTAGCGAACCTAGAAAATCGCTCTAGACTACACAATTATCTTTGATACAAAGACGGCTATGTAGCTAGCTAAGTAGCTAGCTACGATCAAACAAATCAAACCGTTGTACTGTAATGAAATGAAGTGAAAAAGTGATACAACCTGTGAATGCGACCGGGTAGTTGAGTTCTATACAGAAGACGTTGGCTAGCTGTTGGCTAGCTAGCAGAGTCACCTACGTTAAGGACGACAAATAGCTGGCTAGCTAACCTCGGTAACCTCGGTAAATTAAGATAATCACTCTAAGACTACACACTCTAAACCTAAACAACACAATTATCTTGGATACGATGATACGAAGACAGCAAAGACAGCTATGTAGGTAGCTAACACTAAACTAATCAAGTCGTTCAGTTGAGTGAAATAGTAATAGTTTCTCAGTGCAGCTAATCAGTGGACGTTAGCTAGCTGGCTAGTGAAGACTACGTTAGGACGGCGAAATACGATAATTACGCAATTATCTTTGATACAAAGACGGCTATGTAGCTAGCTGAGAAGAAATTGCTAAGATAAGACAAATCAAACCGTTGTGATATAATGAAATATAATGAAAAAGTTATACTACCCGTTGGAGCGACGTGCAGATGCGACCACTCGCTCCAACCGGAACCAGATGGAAACGTTTACATCAGAACAGAATGGCGTAGAGCTCCTTTTCAATTTGAGCGTAGTTGATTTCACAGTTTGTGAGAGATGATGGCTCCTTGCTGTCCCCAGTCCACCTGACTGTGCTGCTGCTCCAGTTTCAACTGTTCTGCCTTATTATTATTTGACCATGCTGGTCATTTATGAACATTTGAACATCTTGGTCATGTTCTGTTATAATCTCTACCCGGCACAGCCAGAAGAGGACTGGCCACCCCACATAGCCCGGTTCCTCTCTAGGTTTCTTCCTAGGTTTTGGCCTTTCTAGGGAGTTTTTCCTAGCCACCGTGCTTTTACACCTGCATTGTTTGCTGTTTGGGGTTTTAGGCTGGGTTTCTGTACAGCACTTTGAGATATCAGCTGATGTACGAAGGGCTATATAAATACATTTGATTTGATTTGATTTGATTTGATATGAAATGGTCGGTAATCTGTTTGTTATGTTGGCTTTTGAAGACCTTAGAAAGAAGACCTTAGGGTAGGATAGATATGTCTGTAGCAGTTTGGGTCTAGAGTGTCACCCCCTTTGAAGAGGGGGATGACCGCGGTAGCTTTCCAATCTTTGGGAATCTCAGATGATATGAAGAGAGTTTGAACAGGCTAGTAATAGGGGTTGCAACAATTTCAGCAGATAATTTTAGAAAGAGAGTGTCCAGATGATCTAGCCCTGCTTATTTGTAGGGGTCCAGATTTTGCAGCTCTTTCAGAACATCAGCTATCTGTATTTGGGTGAAGGAGAAATGGTGGGGGCTTTGGCGGATTGCTGTGGAGGGTGCCGGGCAGTTGACCAGGGTAAGGGTAGCCAGGTGGAAAGCATGGCCAGCCGTGGAGAAATGCTTATTGAAATTAGATTTATTGGTGGTGACAGCCTCAGAGCAGTGGGCAGCTGGGAGGAGGTGCTCTAATTCTCCATGGACTTTACAGTGTCCCAGAATTTAAAAAAAATAATACTACAGGATGCAAATTTCTGTTTGAAAAAGCTAGCCTTAGCTTTCCTAACTGCCTGTATATATTTGCTCCTAACTTCACTGAAAAGTTGCACATTTACATTTACATTTACATTTAAGTCATTTAGCAGACACTCTTATCCAGAGCGACTTACAAATTGGTGCATTCACCTTATGACATCCAGTGGAACAGTCACTTTACAATAGTGCATCTAAATCTTAAAGGGGGGGTGAGAGGGATTACTTATCCTATCCTAGGTATTCCTTAAAGAGGTGGGGTTTCAGGTGTCTCCGGAAGGTGGTGATTGACTCCGCTGTCCTGGCGTCGTGAGGGAGTTTGTTCCACCATTGGGGGGCCAGAGCAGCGAACAGTTTTGACTGGGCTGAGCGGGAGCTGTACTTCCTCAGTGGTAGGGAGGCGAGCAGGCCAGAGGTGGATGAACGCAGTGCCCTTGTTTGGGTGTAGGGCCTGATCAGAGCCTGGAGGTACTGAGGTGCCGTTCCCCTCACAGCTCCGTAGGCAAGCACCATCGCGGGTGCTATTTGATGCTAATGCATAACACCACAGCATGTTTTTGTGCTGGTCAAGGGCAGACAGGTCTGGAGTGAACCAAGGACTATATCTATTCCTAGTTCATTTTTTAAAATGGTCAGGCTTATTTAACCTGTCTGGGGACGGGGTTCCGCTAGCCCCTCGCCAACAGCCAATGAAATTGCAGAGCGCCAAATACAAATCAACAGAAATATTATAAATCAAATGTCTCAAACATATAAGTATTAGGCACCATTTTAAAGATAAAATTATTGTTAATCCAGCCACATTGTCTGATTTCAAAAATGCTTTTCAGCAAAAGCTAAACAAACGATTATGTTAGGTCACCACCAACGCACAGAAAGACACAGCCATTTTTACAGCCAAAGAGAGGAGTCACAAAAAGCACAAATAGAGATAAAATGAATCACTAACCTTTGATGATCTTCATCAGATGACACTCATCGGACTTCATGTTACACAATACATATATGTTTGTTCTATAAAGTGCATATTCATAATCAAAAATGTCATTTTACATTGGCATGTTATGTTCAGTAGCTCCAAAACATACGGTGATTTTTGCAGAGAGCCACATCAATTTACAGAAATACTCATTATAAATGTTGATGGAAATGGAAGTGTTATGCATGGAACTTTAGATCCACTTCTCCTTAACCTCTCTAGGATAGAGGACGCTAGCGTCCCACTTGGCCAAAAGCCAGGGAAAATGCAGCGTGGAAAATTCAAACAAAATGATATAAAAATCTAACTTTCATTAAATCACTCAATTAAAGCTACACCCGTTGTGAATCCAGCCAACATGAAAGCATAAGAAGCTATTATCTGATGATAGCACAACAGTAAACAAAGAGAGTAGCATATTTCAACACTGCAGGCGCAACATAAAAACGCAAAAATAAAATATAAATCTTTGACGAGCTTCTTTTGAGCTTCTTTTGTTGACACTCCAATATATCCCATAAACATCACAATTGGTCCTTTTGTTCGATTAATTCCATCCATATATATCGAAAATGTCCATTTATTTGGCGCGTTTGATCCAGAAAAAAACAGCTTCAAATTTGCGCAACGTCACTACAAAATGTCTCAAAGGTTTTATCGGTTTGAATGATGTCTGTGAATATAACAGAACTCATATGGCAGAAAACCTGAGAAAAATCCAACCAGGAAGTGGGAAATCTGAGGTTTGTAGTTTTTCAAAGCTTGCCTTATCGAAAACACAGTGTCTATGGGGTCAATTTGCACTTCCTAAGGCTTCATAGAAGAATAAAAAGCAAGACTACAGTTTGGCACTGCACATGGGGACAAAGATCGTACTTTTTGGAGAAATGTCCTCTGATCTGATGAAACAAAAATAGAACTGTTTGGCCATAATGACCATCGTTATGTTTGGAGGAAAAAGGAGGATGCTTGCAAGCCGACGAACACCATCCCAACCGTGAAGCACGGGGGTAGCAGCATCATGTTGTTTGTGTACCTTGCTACAGGAGGGACTGGTGCACTTCACAAAATAGATGGCTTCATGAGGTGGGAAATTATGTGGATATATTGAAGCAACATCTCAAGACATCAGTCAGGAACCTTGGTCGCAAATGGGTCTTCCAAATGGACAATGACCCCAAGCATTATTCCAAAGTTGTGGCAAAATGGCTTAAGGACAACAAAGTCAAGGTATTGGAGTGGCCATCACAAAGCCCTGACCTCAATCCTATAGTAAATTTGTGGGCAGAACTTATAAAGCGTGTGTGAGCAAGGAGGCCTACAAACCTGACTCAGTTCCACCAGCTCTGTCAGGAGGAATGGGCCAAAATTCACCTAACTTATTGTGGGAAGCTTGTGGAAGGCTACCCAAAACGTTTGACCCAAGTTAAACAATTGAAAGGCAATGCTACCAATGCTGCCCTCTCCTATTCTCGCTATACACCAAGTCACTTGGCTCTGTCATAACCTCACATGGTCTCTCCTATCATTGCTATGCAGACGACACACAATTAATCTTCTCCTTTCCCCCTTCTGACGACCAGGTGGCGAATCGCATCTCTGCATGTCTGGCAGACATATCAGTGTGGATGACGGATCACCACCTCAAGCTGAACCTCGGCAAGACGGAGTTGCTCTTCCTCCCGGGGAAGGACTGCCCATTCCATGATCTCGCCATCACGGTTGACAACTCCATTGTGTCCTCCTCCCAGAGCGCCAAGAACCTTGGCGTGATCCTGGACAACACCCTGTCGTTCTCAACCAACATCAAGGCGGTGGCCCGTTCCTGTAGGTTCATGCTCTACAACATCCGCAGAGTACGACCCTGCCTCACACAGGAAGCGGCGCAGGTCCTAATCCAGGCACTTGTCATCTCCCGTCTGGATTACTGCAACTCGCTGTTGGCTGGGCTCCCTGCCTGTGCCATTAATCCCCTTCAACTCATCCAGAACGCCGCAGCCCGTCTGGTGTTCAACCTTCCCAAGTTCTCTCACGTCACCCCGCTCCTCCGTTCTCTCCACTGGCTTCCAGTTGAAGCTCGCATCCGCTACAAGACCATGGTGCTTGCCTACGGAGCGGTGAGGGGAACGGCACCTCAGTACCTCCAGGCTCTGATCAGGCCCTACACCCAAACAAGGGCACTGCGTTCATCCACCTCTGGCCTGCTCGCCTCCCTACCACTGAGGAAGTACAGCTCCCGCTCAGCCCAGTCAAAACTGTTCGCTGCGCTGGCCCCCCAATGGTGGAACAAACTCCCTCACGACGCCAGGACAGCGGAGTCAATCACCACCTTCCGGAGACACCTGAAACCCCACCTCTTTAAGGAATACCTAGGATATGATAAGTAATCCCTCTCACCCCCCCCCCTTTAAGATTTAGATGCACTATTGTAAAGTGACTGTTCCACTGGATGTCATAAGGTGAATGCACCAATTTGTAAGTCGCTCTGGATAAGAGCGTCTGCTAAATGACTTAAATGTAAATGTAAATGTACTAATTGAGTGTATGTAAACTTCTGACCCACTGGGAATATGATGAAAGAAATAAAAGCTGAAATAATTAATTATCTACTGTTATTCTGACATTTCACATTCTTAAATAAAGTGGTGATCCTAAATGACCTAAGACAGGGGATGTTTACTAGGATTAAATGTCATGAATTATGAAAAACTGAGTTTAAATGTATTTGGCTAATGTGTATATAAACTACTGACTTCAACAGTAAATGCCTGGATTATTTTAATTTCTGTGAATCTCTTGGGTTACAGCAGCCCCAAGTGTAAAATAGGAAATAATGGTTACCTTTCAGAAAGTATTTAGTTTTTAAGAGGAGTACAACAAGGCTGTCCATTGTCTCCATATCGATTTATTATGGCCATTGAAACGCTAGCTATTTAAATTAGATCCAACAAGAACATAAAGGGGTTAGAAAACAAAAGTGGCAGTGTATTATGTATTGGATTGTTAAAAGACAGTTTTTACACGACCTTGTAGTTTACCAATAAAATGGGCGGATGGTGAAGTAAACATGCTGGGCATTCATATCTCAAAAAACATAAACGAACTTCAAGTCAATTTTAATAGAAGTTAGCAAAAATTTAAAAAAAGAATCTGCAACCATGGAGAGGTAATTAAGAGTCTGTTTAAGGAAAAATCACATCGATTCACTCTTTGCTCCTATCATAGTTCACTTACAATGGGGCAAAAAAGTATTTAGTCAGCCACCAATTGTGCAAGTTCTCCCACATAAAAATATGAAAGAGGCCTGTAATTTTCGTCATAGGTACACTTCAACTATGACAGACAAAATTAGGAAAAAAAATACAGAAAATCCTATTTTAGGATTTTTAATGAATTTATTTGCAAATTATGGTGGAAAATAAGTATTTGGTCGATAACAATACTTTGTTATATACCCTTTGTTGGCAATGACAGAGGTCAAATGTTTTCTGTAAGTCTTCACAAGGTTTTCACACACTGTTGCTGGTATTTTGGCCCATTCCTCCATGCAGATCTCCTCTGGAGCAGTGATGTTTTGGGGCTGTTACTGGGCAACACAGACTTTCAACTCCCTCCAAAGATTTTCTATGATTTTCTACTTACTAATGGCGCTGCCTACTCCAGACGGCTAATTTTTTAAATTGTATAAGCAAAAAATATTTCATTTTATCTGGAATGCTAAGCCAGAAAAAAATACATGTGTTTATTTAAAAATATATCGGAATCAGTTGAGGACAAAAATGTTTACAGCTGCGCCATGAAGGTGAAAAAAATAGAGATTTTGAATGTACCAATTCCATGGCACATGGTATAAAAACTGATACAAATACAACACATGATTCAACACTTTCAATTTAAATTATTATACTATATCCTTGCCACCAACAGAATGCTTTTTATATATTGCTCATACAACAATCTTAGCTCAGGTAGATTTTACTGAGAAGAGACAGAATAACTGGATAATTTATTCTGGTATTACCCCCATGTAGCTGGTTTCTGATCATAGGTTCAGGAATGGTTAAAAAAAATTCACAACATTCACTCAAAATTAACCTTACAAATTGCAGTGTTGGGCGATTTGGAAAGACATAGTCAGTCAATAAATATATATATGGCACATGGAAACCAAATGAGGGTGGTCTATGGTGATAGGTGGGATGGGCTGAGTGGCTGAGGGGCGGGATTAAAGAGCTGAGGTCTATGGTGATAGGTGGAACGGGCTGAGAGAGGCTGAGGGGCGGGATTAAAGAGCTGAGGTCTATGGTGATAGGTGGGATGGGCTGAGAGTGGCTGAGGGGCGGGATTAAAGATATGAGGTCTATGGTGATAGGTGGAACGGGCTGAGAGAGGCTGAGGGGTGGGATTAAAGAGCTGAGGTCTATGGTGATAGGTGGAATGTGCTGAGAGAGGCTGAGGGGGCTGGATTAAAGAGCTGAGGTCTATGGTGATAGGTGGAACGGGCTGAGAGAGGCTGAGGGGCGGGATTAAAGAGCTGAGGTCTATGGTGATAGGTGGGATGGGCTGAGAGTGGCTGAGGGGCGGGATTAAAGATATGAGGTCTATGGTGATAGGTGGAATGGGCTGAGAGGCTGAGGGGGCTGGATTAAAGAGCTGAGGTCTATGGTGATAGGTGGGATGGGCTGAGAGAGGCTGAGGGGGTGGG